>NW_027266278.1:1560000-2160000 GCF_022045235.1 Haliotis cracherodii
CATGAAGCAATTTTTAAGTTAAAGTATACAATATTTTAAGTAAAAAAATGAAAAAAAGCTATATATTTTTTAGAAAATCCAAATATTGAAATCAAACATTGCACTGCACCTCTCCTATTGGTATAGAAAGTGTTCACCAAGAATCCATGCAGTACTGGCCAACCAACCCAACTACTGGCCAACCAACCCAACTACTGGCCAACCAACCCAACTACTGGCCAACCACCCCGGCTACTGGCAAACCAACTCGACTTCAGGCCAACCAACCCGGCTACTGGCCAACCAACCTGGCTACTGGCCAACCAACCCTGACTACTGGCCAACCAACCCAACTACTGGCCAACCAACTCGACTTCAGACCAACCAACCCGGCTACTGGCCAACCAACCCTGACTACTGGCCAACCAACCCAACTACTGGCCAACCAACTCGACTTCAGACCAACCAACCCGGCTACTGGCCAACCAACCCTGACTACTGGCCAACCAACCCAACTACTGGCTAACCAACTCGACTTCAGGCCAACCAACCCGGCTACTGGCCAACCAACCCTGACAACTGGCCAACCAACCAGACTACCGGCCAACCAACTTGACTACAGGCCAACCAACTCGACTTCAGGCCAACCAACCCGGCTACTGGCTAACCAACCCTGACTACAGGCCAACCAACCCAACTACTGGCCAACCAACCCGACTACAGGCCAACCAACCTGACTACTGGCCATCCAACCCGACTACTGGCTAACAAACCCGACTACAGGCCAACCAACTCGACTCCAGGCCAACCAACCCAGCTACTGGCTAACCAACCCTGACTACTGGCCAACCAACCCGACTACAGGCCAACCAACCCGGCTACTGGCCAACCAACCCAGCTACTGGCCAACCAACCCGGCTACTGGCCAACCAACTCGACTCCAGGCCAACCAACCACAGCTACTCACCTCCTTGGTCCTGCGTCACATCCCCAGTAGTTGGAGAGCTCGTTAGCATCAAAATAGTACGACCTCACTTTTGTCTTGCGGTTCTGTATCTTCTCTCTGGAACAGAACATAACCATGTGCGTGAAGTCGAGGGATTCAGTGAGTTGGAGCCTAGGCCCCTGGGCAGACCTGGCAAGAGTGACATTCGTGTGTCTGTTTTCTCCAATACTTAGAATATAGATATACCACCTGCAAATTAGACCCCAAATAACGCACAGACACGAGCTCAGTTTTGTGAGTGGCTGAGGTTTAATGCTCCTTTTAACAGTATTTCAGATATATACTACTCAAAAGAAGTTACAAAATACCTAAAATTATATTAATTAAAGTCATATTAAAGATTAGCTGTTCTTTAACTTCTTTTGAGTAGTATATGACGCGTCAGTTTGATGTGCAAGTAAATCCCGATGTGATGCAGGCCTAGGACCTTACCACTTACTGCATAGCTGAGTGAGTGAGTGAGCGAGTGGGTGAGCGAGTGAGCGAGTGAGTGAGTGGGTGGGTTTGAGTGAGTGAGTGCATGCGTGCATGCGTGACTGACTGCAGGTTTGCGTGAGTGAGTGAGTGACCCCGGATCTATTCTCTCCCTGGCTCCACACAGCAAGTGTTCAGGTTACCATGGTTACCACTGTTTCTGTGAATGTCCTGGCAGCTCTATACTAACCTGGCCCTGTCGGAGAACGATACGGGCGCGGCTCCGGGCGGGGCACTCAGCACCTTCTGTGAGCCGGAATACAAGGCATCAATTCCTGGAAACAATGACGTCACCTTCAGATCTTGACTCAACCAATAATGTCAATATACAGAATAACAGAAACTAAAATTCCATGACAAAAAAAGTGAACCACAAAATATCTGTTCACCCGTACAGTTATGTCCAAAACATTCCATAAAGGTTATAATAAACAGGTAAACAAGAATAAGTAATGGGTGAGATAAAAACATATTTCAAAATGATCAGCACTAGCAGAGCCAAAAAGGAAAATGAAAGGTATTATCTTTTGTTCCACAGACTACAAACTTGTGTTTGTTTGTTGTTTAACGCCGCACTCAGCAATATTCCAGCTATATGACGGTGGTCTGTAAATAATCCAGTCTGGACCAGATAATCCAGTGATTGACATCATGAGCATTGATCCACGCAATTGGGATCGATGACATGCATCAACCAAGTCAGCAAGCCTGACCATCTGATCCAGTTAGTCGCTGGTTTAGTTAAGTTCTGATCAATTACATATTGCCAAGATATGACTGCTGCATATCTCAACAGTCACCCGCTCACTCTTCAAACCAACATTTCTGACCACTGCACACTTCAAGATTCACTCACCCGTCACACTTACCCATCTGGTCCATGAGGATAGGGACGCCTCCCATGGCGGCAACAGAGTCCACCACCAACAGACAGTTGTATCTGCAACATCACCGACATTAAAGTCACGCACACTCAAACCCATTCATAGACGGATCCAGAGGGGGGTCCAGGGGGTCCGGATCCCCCTTTGAAAACCCAATGTGGTATGTTGTAGGCAGTAACATTGATGAGAGAAGATTTTGATATTTTGGACCCAACCCTTTTAAAAATGCTGGATCTGCCCGTGACTTTGTCTACAGTTGATGTTCTTGTGTCAATGCAAAGTGTTGCATGCATTATTGATTCAAAAGGTAATACAGATTTCTCTTTCAACAATATTTCAGTTTCAGTTAAATAACTACTGGTCAGCTAAGCATGGGAGGAAAACCACATGTGAGTGAGTGAGATTTTACGCCGCTTTTAGCAATATTCCAGCAATATCACGGCGGGGGACACCAGAAATGGGCTTCACACATTGTACCCATGTCGGGAATCGAACCCGGGTCTTCGGCGTGACAAGCGAACGCTTTAACCACTAGGCCACCCGACCGCCCAAAACCACATGTGACACAGGTCATAGGGTGAGTGAGTGAACGTGTTTTACGCCGCATATAGCAATATTCCAGCAATATCATGACGGGGTGCACTAGAAATGGGCTTCACACATTGTACACATGTGGGGAATCGAACCCAGGTCAATCATGTGATGAGCGAGCGCTTTAACCATTAGGCTACCCCACCACCTCAACACAGATCATAGATATACAGAATCACTTTGATGAAACCCAACCAGGGGTCACTGTGCAGATTCCGGGTTAGAATAAGTTCACAGGAAGGGTAACCCGATGATAGGGTGGTCAGACTAAGCAGTTGCTACATTTTGCTTGCCACATCATGATATAATTCTATGAGGATTGGCGTAGTACCCCCATCGTCTTTACTACTCCTGGATCGTAGCTCATTGATATCAATGATTGGATTGTCTGGCCAAGATTCCATTGATTGCCGGCGGCTGGCATATAACTGTCATATCGCAGAGTGGGGCGTAAAACAACATACAGTCCCTCCTGACTGGTTTGCCTTCTCCAACTCACTTGTGACACAGCTCCCCGAGGCCCTCCAGGGGTTGGGCTGTGGACCCTGATGACTCCCCGTGAGTTATAAACAAAATGGTCGGTTTCTCAGCCTTCAGACCCTGAAAAATTGAAATAAATCTAATATAAGTGACCAAACTTGTCTACATATGTTGAAACACCATCAATATCCATCTGATTGTGACATAAAATAGATAAATTACCTGGCAGACACTCATGCATCCTCAATATCTCCTAGCCTAGTGGTTAAAGCATTCGCTCATCACCCCGAAGACCCGGGTTCGATTCCTGACATGGGTACAATGTGTGAAGCCCATTTCTGGTGTCCCCCTCTGTGATATTACTGGAATATTGCTGAAAGCGGCGTAAAACCATACTCACTCACTCCAGGTCTAACAATAAATGCCCGGGGAATTTCAGGCCAACAGTCTGTCACTTGTAAGACTCTCAAATGTCTTGTGATATTTTTATGATTGAAAAAAGTAGGTTACAGTAATCCAATCAAAACGAATAAAATGAGGTCAACCTTGTACGACACGTTACGTACAGATTTAGTATCTTACCACCTGTATCTTCACCACGTGGGTAATATCTGTATATATTGCAATATTGTAATATCCTACCAGCTAATATTCTAGATCAAAAGTTCCTGATTCACAAAACGAGTAGTAATAGTGGCCGACATAGTTTTATTGTGTAGGTGTAGACAGTTCTTGATTCACAAAATGAGTAGTAATAGTGGCCGACATAGTTTTATTGTGTAGGTGTAGACAGTTCCTGATTCACAAAATGAGTAGTAATAGTGGCAGACACTGTTTTATTGTGTAGGTGTAGACAGTTCTTGATTCACAAAACGAGTAGTACCGTAAAAGTAGTAATAGTGGCCGACACTGTTTTATTGTGTAGGTGTAGACAGTTCCTGATTCACAAAATGAGTAGTACCGTAATAGTAGTAATAGTGGCAGACACTGTTTTATTGTGTAGGTGTAGACAGTTCCTGATTCACAAAATGAGTAGTACCGTAATAGTAGTAATAGTGGCCGACACTGTTTTATTGTGTAGGTGTAGACAGTTCTTGATTCACAAAACGAGTAGTACCGTAATAGTAGTAATAGTGGCCGACACTGTTTTATTGTGTAGGTGTAGACAGTTCTTGATTCACAAAACGAGTAGTACCGTAAAAGTAGTAATAGTGGCCGACACTGTTTTATTGTGTAGGTGTAGACAGTTCTTGATTCACAAAACGAGTAGTACCGTAATAGTAGTAATAGTAATAGTGGCCGACATAGTTTTATTGTGTAGGTGTAGACAGATCTTGATTCACAAAACGAGTAGTACCGTAATAGTAGTAATAGTAATAGTGGCCGACATAGTTTTATTGTGTAGGTGTAGACAGTTCTTGATTCACAAAACGAGTAGTACCGTAATAGTAGTAATAGTGGCAGACACTGTTTTATTGTGTAGGTGTAGACAGTTCCTGATTCACAAAGTGAGTAGTACCGTAAAAGTAGTAATAGTGGCCGACACTGTTTTATTGTGTAGGTGTAGACAGTTCTTGATTCACAAAACGATTAGTACCGTAAAAGTAGTAATAGTGGCCGACACAGTTTTATTGTGTAGGTGTAGACAGTTCTTGATTCACAAAACGAGTAGTACCGTAATAGTAGTAATAGTGGCCGACACGGTTTTATTGTGTAGGTGTAGACAGTTCTTGATTCACAAAATGAGTAGTACCGTAAAAGTAGTAATAGTGGCCGACACTGTTTTATTGTGTAGGTGTAGACAGTTCCTGATTCACAAAATGAGTAGTACCGTAATAGTAGTAATAGTAATAGTGGCCGACATAGTTTTATTGTGTAGGTGTAGACAGTTCCTGATTCACAAAATGAGTAGTACCGTAATAGTAGTAATAGTAATAGTGGCCGACATAGTTTTATTGTGTAGGTGTAGACAGTTCCTGATTCACAAAATGAGTAGTACCGTAAAAGTAGTAATAGTAATAGTGGCCGACATAGTTTTATTGTGTAGGTGTAGACAGTTCCTGATTCACAAAATGAGTAGTACCGTAATAGTAGTAATAGTAATAGTGGCCGACATAGTTTTATTGTGTAGGTGTAGACAGTTCCTGATTCACAAAATGAGTAGTACCGTAAAAGTAGTAATAGTAATAGTGGCCGACATAGTTTTATTGTGTAGGTGTAGACAGTTCCTGATTCACAAAATGAGTAGTACCGTAATAGTAGTAATAGTAATAGTGGCCGACATAGTTTTATTGTGTAGGTGTAGACAGTTCCTGATTCACAAAATGAGTAGTACCGTAAAAGTAGTAATAGTGGCCGACACTGTTTTATTGTGTAGGTGTAGACAGTTCTTGATTCACAAAACGAGTAGTACCGTAAAAGTAGTAATAGTGGCCGACACGGTTTTATTGTGTAGGTGTAGACAGTTCTTGATTCACAAAACGAGTAGTACCGTAATAGTAGTAATAGTGGCCGACACGGTTTTATTGTGTAGGTGTAGACAGTTCCTGATTCACAAAATGAGTAGTACCGTAAAAGTAGTAATAGTGGCCGACACGGTTTTATTGTGTAGGTGTAGACAGTTCTTGATTCACAAAACGAGTAGTACCGTAATAGTAGTAATAGTAATAGTGGCCGACATAGTTTTATTGTGTAGGTGTAGACAGTTCCTGATTCACAAAATGAGTAGTACCGTAATAGTAGTAATAGTAATAGTGGCCGACATAGTTTTATTGTGTAGGTGTAGACAGTTCCTGATTCACAAAATGAGTAGTACCGTAATAGTAGTAATAATGGCCGACATGGTTTTATTGTGTAGGTGTAGACAGATCTTGACACCACAAATTGATACATTCGGTGTAACATTTGACGTACAGAAGAAATATACAAAACTCCTATACTGACATTCTTACCTCCTCTATTTCACTCAATGTAAACACCTCTCCCATTGGTCGAAGCAGTTTCTTGGCTACGGACCCTAAAAAAGTCACACATGTCACTCAGACATATGAAAGCATTCACCAAAGAAACTTGTTAAGTATTTTGTATATTCAAGAAACTAAACAAACAGCTTTTACAACACATTGTCTCGTACTGTACATATAGAATACTAACAGGCTCCCGTGTAATACCAAATTTATGAAACAAGTGAATAAATCTGGTATCTGACGAGCGAAAGTTTCATAAAATTGGTTTTGCACGGAAGCTTGTTTAGTATTTTGTTTATTACTTGCCATTTATAATGTTTTTAGAATTATACTGTTGAGTTCGAATAAGCTGACATGCATGATTCACAGCATAATCGGGCCTTGCACCTCAAAGTTTACAATCACGTCACAATATCCGATGACGTAATTTGTGGAATTTTGTTGCAAGATCCATCGCCGAAACAATGCCATGTGACGTCAGCCAAGCAACAAGGTTCCTGGGGTCATCGAGTGTGCATAAGCTCCTCTCAGTGATCTATCATCTCCACACGCAATGTCATTGAATAAGCCAAGGGATGTTGAGAGCTTTTAATATTTGTTCGCGAAACTTGTTTCGACAGTACATGATCACGCATTTTGGTATTACACAATGTGTAATACAGCTGTATGTTTATGTGATCTCTTCACAGGCAAGTCATAGATTTAGGTAAGTTGAACCCATAATTTGAAGCTGCATATGGAGAATAACAGGAAGCTCTTGGAGTAGTGGATAGTGTGTCTGCCTGGAGAGCAGGTCGGTGGTTCAATCCCCTAGCCATGTCACACCAGAAGATGGTAAAAGACAGTACTTGTTACTCTGCCTGGCGCTCGGCATTAGGGGATAATACAAGGCCTGGTCAGCTCGGAATCTGTATAATGTGTCTATGTGGGGTATGCATGTTAAACTCATCTCATGCTTCGTGCACTGTAAGAACTAACTGGTGATTGGCTAGTCGGGCTCAGTGATTACATTTGTTTGTTTGTTGTTTAAAGCCCCACTCTGCATTATTCCAGCTATATGACAGCAGTCAGTAAATAATCAGTCAGTCCAGTGATTAATATCATTGGCATCGATCTTCACAATTGGGATACAATGACATGCATCAACCAAGTCTGTGAGCCTGACCACCCGATCTCGTTAGTTTGTTTGTTTGTTGCTTAAAGCCACACTCTGCAATATTCCAGCTATAGGACAGCAGTCTGTAAATAATCGCGTTTTGACCAGACAATCCAGTGACTGACATCATGAGCACTGATCTACACAATTGGGATACAATGACAAGCATCAACCAAGTCAGTGAGTCTGACCACCCGCGATCTCGTTAGTCCCCTCTTACGACAAGCATGGGATGCTGGAGACCTATTCTCTACCCGGATCTTCACAGGTTCGGTGATTACATGTCATCACACACGTGTAATGTAAGAACTAACTGGGGATTGGGTGGTCGGGCTCGGTGATTACATGTCATCACATAAGTGTAATGTAAGAACTAACTGGGGATTGGGTGGTCGGGCTCAGTGATTACATGTCATCACATACGTGTAATGTAAGAACTAACTGGGGATTGGGTGGTCGGGCTCCGTGATTACATGTCATCACACACATGTAACGTAAGAACTAACTGGGAATTGGGTGGTCGGGCTCGGTGATATTACATGTCATCCAAACGTGTATTGTAAGAACTGACTGGGGATTGGGTGGTCGGGTTCAGTGATTACATGTCATCACACACATGTAATGTAAGAACTAGCTGGGGATTCGGTGGTCGGGCTCGGTGATTACATGTCATCACATACGTGTAATGTAAGAACTAGCTGGGGATTGGGTGGTCGGGCTCAGTGATTACATGTCATCACATACGTGTAATGTAAGAACTAACTGGGGATTGGGTGGTCGGGCTCAGTGATTACATGTCATCACACACGTGTATTGTAAGAACTAACTGGGGATTGGGTGGTCGGGCTCAGTGATTACATGTCATCACATACATGTAATGTAAGAACTAACTGGGGATTGGATGGTGGGGCTCAGTGATTACATGTCATCACATACGTGTAATGTAAGAACTAGCTGGGGTTTGGGTGGTCGGGTTCAGTGATTACATGTCATCATATTTCAGTCAGAGCCTGATCAAGATTTTATTTTTTATGGGCACGGTGAAACAGATGGCATACTGATGACCGGAATAGACAACATGGCTCCTTACCGTTTCTATCAACCATTTCAGCAAACCTCAGCCCCCATATCCCGTTCTCGCAGACAAGTGCAGTTTCACCTTGTTCCAGCAAGTTGACGACCATGGCTTCCATTGCAGCATGGCCTGACAACACACAAAACAGATCATGTCTTGTCCTTTCAAATCATGGCACAGCGAGGGACAGCAGAAACAGGCTTCACATGCAGTCTCACATGGTGGATATAACATGTATCCCCTACTTTTCCTGCTACTTTATACTAGTGAATAACTGATGTATGTAATACTTGAACATTACACAAACAGCCATGTCTCTCACTAAACATAGGGTGCAACACGTGCCATCGACTTGCCTATCAGGCAGTGATATAGTTTGCCAGTCCAAGACAAGTTCTGCAGTTAATTTTTCAAAATTCTGGGGTAAAATTGCCAAAATTGTGTGGCTAAAATTATAAAAATGCTGTGGTAAGTTCTTCTATAAAACATAACAATTTCCCCCTCAAATATTAATACAAACTCACTTTTTTTCTCTTAAAATTTTAATATCTTGCATTTTGAATATTTCCTTTTCATTGAGATTCATAATGCCCTTTTCAATTTCTGAATACTGGGATACCCACAATTATTTTATTACTCATATGATGCATAGGGCGTGTTAAACATTTTCATATACCACGTTTATATTTCATCAAGTTTGTTTGAATTTTATATATTAATAAACGTTGTCACAAGGAATACTGTTAGTGTTAGGCACCAGGAACATGCCATTACGATTTTAACCATTCCACTGGCACTCAAACAAGAACCCTGTGGAATTTGGAACTCTGTTTTGATATCCACTTACTCAGTGTTCAGCTGATGAAGGGCAAGATGTAGCCCTTGAACTTGTTACAAACAAGGAAGAAGTTTCATGTTGTCACGTAGTTTGTCAAGAGTTGTCTCCCCTTACCTGTTCCTGAAATTGCAAATGTCCAGCTGTTCTTGGTCTGAAAGGCGTACTGGATTCCTGCCTTCACTTCATCCATGATCTGCGGAAGTAGAATTAAATCTTGAGGGGACACGTATTGATAGAACCTGAGTAGAACATTGATTGACAGGTCAGTTCAGATACTCGATTGTTTACAGACCACTGACGTCTCATGGCAGGAGTGAGTGAGTGAGTGAGTGAGTGAGTGAGTGGGTGGGTGTGTGTGTGAGTGAGTGAGTGGGTTGGTGGGTGAGTGAATGAGTGAGTGAGTGGGCGGGTCAGTGAGTGAGTGAGTGAGTGAGTGAGTGATTTGTTGTTTAACGCACCACTCAGCAATATTCCAGCTGTATGACGATGGTCTGTAAATAATCGAGTCTGGACCAGACAATCCAATGATTGACATCATGGGCATCGATCCATGCAATTGGGATACGATGACATGCATCCACTAAGTCAGCGAGTCTGACCACCCAATCCCATTAGTCGCCTCTTACGGCAAGCATAGTCGCCTTTTACAGCTAGTAAGGGTTGCTGAAGACCTACTCTACCCTTGATCTTCAGCAACCCATGCTTGCCATGCCATGTCATGTCATCAATCCCAATTGCGTGGATCGATGCTCATGATGTCAATCACTGGACTGTCTGGTCCAGACTGGATTATTTACAGACCGCCGTCATGTAGTTGGAATATTGCTGAGTGCTGCTTTAAACAACAAACAAAACCATGGTAATCCAACATCTAGCAGGGACCAGGGCTAAAAAAGTGATGTCTTTTATTTTACAGATTTGTAAGCTTCTGCAGAAGAAATAAACACAAAAAATACTTCACTGTCAGTTTTGGAAAATAAGCCATGATAAGAAAGAATATGTTTTTAACTGGTCTAATATGAAAGGTGCTATGCAGTGATCTCAAACAAGTCACAGGAAAAAAAACAAAAAAAACAAGTTATAGATGTATATGGTATATAATACATACAGAGCTCCAGATAAGCTTTTGGTGTTGTGGGTATTTTACCCATGCATTTTAAAATCATTGGGTATCAGTAATTCTATCTGGGTATTCAAATTTCTGTTACCCACTAGTTTTTACACATGTGGGTATTTAAGTTAAATATTTAAAAACACTATTCATCTAGTCCCTGCAAACTGGTGTCGTGTGGGTTCTTTATAGGACTAAAAAATACCACGATACTTCCACAAGAAAGTGTGATGGCAAATGATCATGATGTAACTGCCATCGTGGAGTTTGGCAAGGTTGACGGAATGCCCGTTTATAATTTCAAAATAAGTTGCTGATTTGCTAATCGAATACGCAGGGTTACTTAACACTATTTAGATGATACGCACAAGTTTTATTTTTGAAGCGTATCTGTAATGTTCGTTGCGTATTTGATACGCTTGGATTTTATTTTACTGTGTATTTCTGCATTTTTTATGCGTATTTCACGCAGATACCAGCTTATCTGAAGCTCTGTACATAGATTCCAGATATCTCATGGACATTGTTGAACGAAGTAATACACTGTGTATACAATATTTACATGATAGGGTGTCAGTTTTCCAACACGTTGCACAACGTGATACTGTCAAAATAGAGACAGTTGGATATATCACTTATATCAGGGCAGTCTCATACTATCTCATTGTAAGTTACATGTTCAGCTGTTACATGGATGCTATTATAGAGCTTACATTAGGGAACATTTCACATAGTGGTCGTAGCACTAGTCTATGTTAAAGAAGGCCTAAGTCCATGTTAAAGTATAGCTGTTATGCTGTACTTGCTTATGAAACCTCGTAATTATGGCCATTAATCGCATGGTTTTGTATTCTCACTTTTTCTGAATTCATGCATCATATTATCCACATTTGGAAAATCAATACAAAGATAATAGATGAAACAGATGGTTGCCAAAACAACAGTCACAATCAATTCTTATATGAGATATTAACATTCTGTACAGCCTCTTTAAGGCTGTTGATGAAATGTACAAGCTTTAAAAATATTTACCCGTATATTAATAAAGATGACTCCCTCAAAAGAATCCAACCTTGACAATATCAGACATGTCCATTTTATGCACAGGTGGGTATTTCCCACATATTCTCACAATCCGCACGACAATTACCTGTACCTTTTCTACCAGTACTGATTGTCATGTCTCTCCCGATTTTGAATGGATCATTCGGCCATTGCATTTATCTGCGTTGCCAAGCTACATCTATGGGGTACAATTTATAAGGGACTCCCCTCTCAAAAATAACGTTGTCCAATATACGATGTCATCAAGTTGCGAGCGCATGTTCGAATCTCCAGAAATGATGTCATGATAGAACAATGTTTAATTGTGAAATAAACCACACCTTGTTCTTTGAGATTTATCGTGTAGCTATCTTATATATGTAATTTAATTATGTTTATGGAATTTGAGTCAACATGAACTTGATAAATGTCAATAATCATGACAGGCCATAGTTTCCATTGCATTGTTGTTTCGTTCCTGATAGTTATAGTACGACACAGGCAAGCTGGCGGTGGTAAAGGTTTATAATTAAAAGCAAATTAATTACAAAAAAATACATTTCAGTTCTCTTGTTCTTTGCAAGACCACATCTCTGCCCAAGAACCCTCTCCGTGGTCTAGTGGTAGAGTGTCCGCCCGGAGAGTGGAAGATGCGGGGTTTGATCCCCGGATGCGTCATACCAAAAGACATTTAAAAGATGGTACTTGTTGTTACCCTGTTACATTTAGGGTCTAAAACAAGGACTGGTTGGCTCGGAGTCAGTATACTGTGTCTGAGTGGGGTATTCATGTTAAACTGCGGCATGGTATCTCAGTGTGCTAGCACTATAAATCGGCATCAGTCCGGACTAGTACAAGCAGCCACACACACACACACACACACATGCATGCTCGTTGGTATATAAGTGCAATAATCTTAGACGTGACATTAAACCCAATTTCACCACACTTCTGCCCAAGAAAATATAACCCAAACTATTAAATCAAGTTCACCTTGCTAGTCCTATTTATGATTAGATGCCTATACCATCAATTAGTTATATCATAAAACAGCTTAAAATACAGCTATGGCGTCACTTTATTGTTTCAACTGTAGATTATCTGTGACGACTTAACAGTTTACTGACCTACTATAATTAAGCTCAAGCACCAATTGTTAGCATGTGAGTACACAATGCTAGAATGTGTACTTTAGTAAGAAAGCAGTGTCCGAAATATAACATTTATTACATCTCAGCGTGTGCATAATTACAAATGCATTGGCTACAACGATCAAATTACGATCAAATTGCACGAGTGTTTTTTATCAGCACGTCTGAGAATTAGTTCTTTCACGCTTGTGTCTGATAGCACCCACACGCTTCACGCGCTCGGCACGCAAAGAACACGTTTTTTCGTCACCCCCATTCACAAATCCCCGCAATACAACCGTTAACAATGCACGATTGAGAACATATGGCTGAAGTTGGCAACACGTGACGAGTGAATTACCTCGGTGAATTCCGGATGCAGGTGGCCCAACATTGGTAAGGCATTCGCTGCCAGGATTCGAGGGGGGCAGTTCGAAGGGCCGGGACCCATCAAGGTCTTGAAGGGGAAATTCATGGGTCGGAGCAAGGACTCAGGAGGAGGAGCTAGCGTCGCCATTGCTGCAGCTGATCTCATAAACGCTTGACTGTTCGCGGAGATTCTAAGCAGACTCTGCGCTTCAATCAGTCTAAGGCTGGTCGATAAAATGCTCCGTGCCATCACGCCGACAGGTACGGTTTGTAGTGAGCGTGTTTAACACGGTGAAGACTGAAAATGCTTCCTGTGAAATTCCGTTTACATGCTATAGCGTTGTGTTTTAATGTCAATATCTGCGAGAAGATTGAGACTGCGTGCTATTTTGGAGATGGTCACATAATAAAGTGCATGTAAGCATGAATTCAGTAACCCCCACCCCCAACACTCCCCCACCCCACACACCCTTTTCACCTGTGGTTGACAGCGTGAGCAACGACAATCTAGGCATGTCATGAATCAAAGCTTTCCGATCGTAATGAAACAGCTCTTGCTGTTAGCTCCATTCTTCCCTGACTACATACAACGCTAACTCTTTGGTGCTAGCAAATAGTGAGTTAGTGAGTAGGGGTTTAAGCCGCTTTTAGCAATATTCCAGCTATATCACGGCGGGGGACACCAGAAATGGGCTACACACATTGTACCCATGTCGGGAATCGAACCCGGGTTTTAGGCGTGACGAGCGAACGCTTTAACCACTCGGCTACCCGACCGCCCCTGCTAGCAAATATATTGAGTGAAGCGACATGGGTTGAGTCCAGTGTTTTGAGTGGGTTGTCGAGCTGAATTTCGGAATCACCGACAACAGCCTGTACACAAACTATGGCGCTGTATATGCTCAGGCAGTTTGTTTACACCGTAATTCTTCAGTCGAACATATGACAGGCACTGAAAGCATATAAGCACGGCAACTTGGTAAGCTAACATGAGGCGGGCATCCCTAAAGAAAACTTAGCAGGCCTCGCAAAGCTTCGTTCTACAACGCAAGAGACCATTATCGAGTCTTGATCAGGCAATCCAGTGATTGACATAATGAGCATCGGTCCACGTTGTTCCGGAGCGGGAGCTGGGATTTTGTATCGACATTTGATATATTTTCAACTTCAGCTTCAAAACCAGATATTTATGTATCTAAAACTATAATAAGCCTGAGTTTTGTTTCAAGAAAATAGACCGCCTCCGTGGTCTAGTGGTAGAGCGTCCGCCCGGAGAGCGGAAGGTTCGGGGTTCGATCCGTGGCCGTGTCATACCAAAAGACGTTAAAAGATGGTACTTGTTGTTAACTGTCTGGTGCTCGGCATTAAGGGGCTAAAACAAGGACTGGTCGGCTCGGAGTCAGTATACTGTGTCTAAGTGGGTTAATTATTCATGTTAAACTGCGGCATGGTATCTCAGTGAGCTAGCACTCTAAATCGGCATCAGTCCGGACTAGTACAAGCAGCCACACACACACACACACACACGTGCATACACATCGCTATGTAAGTGCAATAATTTTGGACGCGACGTTAAACCCAATTTCACATCACATCACCTCACCTTCAAGAAAATACTCAGCAATGGTGTCATTTTTGTGGCAGTGCCAATTATCTATTTTTAAAGAATTCGGGGACAATATTTTTTTTCCATAAAACACCAGACCATGACATCGGTAAAATATGACGTCACTGTCATTGACACAAGTCACATCATTGATGTTACGCAGCATATACAAGTCACATCATTGATGTTACGCAGCATATACAAGTCACATCATGGAAACAGTAAAAATCACCGTTTCATTCAGATCTTCGGATTCCAGTATTAATAAACCTTATTATCTAATTTCTGGCGTTATTTTTGGAATGCGAATAGTTCTCTTGTTTGTGAGACGCTTATCATTGACGATACAGAACCCAGCTTTTTGGAAAACAGTAAACGTAAAACTGAAAAAAGTTAATAACGTTCTTAGTTCAGGAAACCATTTGCCAGATATAACACACAGCATTCCGATAGGTGTCAAGCACAAACACTGAGCATAGAGTCATAACCCTAAGTGGTCGACTGTGAGCAATCAGTTGGAAGCTGCAAGATTAAAAGGACGTCGCCCAATGAGCTTCAGACATTCGCAGGCATCACACAACTATATAAAACAATAACGGTCATAGTTCACGAAACAATTTGCCTTTGCCAACAATTAGTCAATTTTTATAGTATGTCTCATAGACCCTAGAGAACATATTAAAAATGAATGTAACTGAAGTCTAGAATGAATTAGTAATTCTGAAATTAAGCGGCTCCATTTGGATTGTATCTAATATTTTGTAGATAAATATGTTTACGTAATTAAATATCCCCACGTGAAAAAGTAATATGTTTCACGCAACAACATGGTCAATATGCTTCAAAAAGCGGCGCGCGCGCCCCCCGACACACATTCACCCCTCATATGTGACGGCCGGTACGTGAGAGGGATCTTTTTATAGTGGGGGTGATTTTTTTCATGTGACACCGCACGAGATAGGTTTGTTTAGCCTTGGCCAAGTTTTCAGTTCAACTACGTACACCACCGTAACATGATATGGTATGATGAGCGAGATAGGACTCAGAGGTCGCAAGCTTAAAATGACCCCAAACTGAATCCTGCTCATCCCCTCGGCATATATTCAAGTATATATACCACGTTTATAATCTATAGTGTTCTACATTAGACCCGGGGATATTGTAACAGTTTTTACTATCTCTCCTTGTCTCCGGCGATAAATGTTTTTTCTATTATTAGTAGGCTGTGGGGTAGCCTAGTGGTTAAAGCGTTCGCCCGCCACGCTGAACGCACGGGTTTCATTCCCTACAAGGGTACAATGAATAAAGCCCTTTTGTAGAGTTTCCCCGTCTCGATGTTGCTCGAATATTGCAAACAGAACCGGCGTAAAACCATATTCACTCCGTTATAAGATATGATGATTTATACTTACATGTATGTGCACTAATGCTAATAGTTACTGATACCATGTTCACAACGAGACGACAATACAGACGCTTTGTTTCCTCTACGTCAAGATCTACACGAACATTAAACAGGGGGGTCGGGTAGTCTAGTGGTTAAAGCGTTCGCTCGTCACGCCGAAGACCCGGGTTCGGTTACCGACATGGGTACATGTGTGACGCCCGTTTCTTGTGTCTCCCGCTGTGATATTGTTGGAATATTGCTAAAAGCGGCGTAAAACCATACTCACTCACTCACTCACTGAACACGAACATTATTTACAGTGATGTTTTACAGTGTGACTGATTGTTACAATATAGGAATGAGAGGGACTTCCAACAGAGTATTGTTCAATTACCTTAAAAATACTCTCTAACTTCCATCGACTTTATGCCATCTCGAAATTAGTGTTGGTGAGCTACGAGATTATGTCACCGATTGGCAGGCAGATCCTGAGGCTTTGGGGCAGACTTCGAGTAATGTCGGTCGGGTTACAACATGTACGCAAACACATATAGAAAGAAGCGTATAATATTACGCGAACAAGGACTAATTGTTGTAAAGCCTCAGAACTCATATTAGATATTGGTGAATGTTTTAGAATTAAACCTACATTGCGTACTGAAATGTTTCTGATAGAAACGGGCGTAAAATCCCTCGATATTCCGCTTCCAAGTTCGTGTTCTCTGAGGGTGATTCAGGAACGATGTGATTTTACGATGGGTGAGTGAGAAGATGTTGTTTTATTCAACAGTCTGCAATGTTTCAGCTTTTTTAACGACGGCTTATAAAACAATCATTCTGGGCTAGAGAAAATTCAGGTTTGTCAAAGAACTTCATCGAAGATATCATGAGGTCCAATAATAGCCTGATGGGGATACTTTTTTTAATGGCGTCATAATATTGGTTTGTGGAAACTATTTTGATAATGTGAAAACATTATTTGTTGAAATTGAGACTAGATACATGTGAATTTGAAAGCTTAATTTCAAGCTGAAAGATGTTGTTTCTTAAAGGCCTTTGCAGAATTTGCGGATATGTAATGATAATCTCAGCATGTATATATTCAAATGTATATTTATAGACGCCATGTGAACTTATAGATGTCATAAAAAAAATTATCACAATTTTCAGCAATCTCATTAAAATCAGATCTTAGTTTTCGCTATCGCTAAGCAAAGTTCTGAGGACATCCCATTACGGGTCAGAACGACCTTTCGCGAACTTTGACCGACCACTGAATTGACTGACAAGAAAGCGACATTAGCCAATCAAAAGCCAGTTTTCTTGAGCTTTACGACACTAGTTTCAAACTGGCGATTACGCTTCGAAACATATTTTGACGTATGCTCGATCAAAAACATTAAATCTGATCAAAAGAACATTCTTGAATGGCTTATAGATTGCCTAGATTGTATGGATATAATCATAAAACCCGTAACTGTAGTTCGGAATGCCCTCTGTTAAATATTTCGAGGTTGCATGATCAGAAAACACACTCCAACTGTCACTTTCATGATCTGGTAAGCGACGCTCTGATTCGCTGGATTGCGGGTCGTTCTGACGTGTGCCGTAATGGGATGTCCTCAGATCTTTCTTTTAGCGATAGCGAGAACGAAGAGATCTGATTTTAATGAGATTGAATTTTCAGGATCCTATAATTTCAGTTCAATAATCACGACACATGATTCCATGCTGTCCCGAGAATGGCGAAATGACATTACAGTGTTTGGTATAATTGAAACATTATTAATTTAGCAATACATGTTCATGTTTTTGTTTGTATGATATGTTTTTGTAATGTACCAGAGATACTACAACACTATCCCCGGGTTTCTTGTTATCAACTGCAGTCAGCAATAGTTTTAGTTTAATATCACTAATAATTTCTCTTAAATAAGACCGTTGACTCATGTACATTGTTCAAACAGTGTTTTGTTTGTTTATTGTTTAATGCCGCACCCACCAATATTCCAGCTTCACGACGGCGGTCTAATAATAATCGAGTCTGTACCAGACAATCCAGTGACTGACATCATGAGCATCGATCCGTAGAGACCACATACCGTAGCCTTGCTCCACGACTGTACTGAAAGATAACTCCATGGATGTGTAGTAATTCTATCCCCCCAATAGGCAAGCCTAGATATGTGGACAGTCTACGGACTCCAGTCTCTTGTGGGGACAACTTGTTTTTTATTAATTACATAATCTAGAAATTATTGTTTAAATTAATAAGTATTGCCTTAGAGACTTGTGCATGGCTACATATACCAGCGTATGGTCTCTGATGCACGTGACTGAGATGAAACAACCCGGACACCGAGCCTGGCTTCAAGCCAGCATCGACTAATGGGGGACCTGTTCTGGCACGGAATCCCAACGTGTTGTTCAGGAGTGATGTCCTGTGTATTTGTATGTCACATTTATAAGACAGTTATGTGTTTTTTTATGACATGGGTTGAGCATTTTTAGATGAAAGACATTGGTGTTCTCGTAAAGGACATTTACGTTTAAAACAACTGTCAAAATATACAAGACGACGAGCACATTATGCATGTCAAGTGGGAGGTCACCAGTGCAGAACATATACATTGACCTGAACTTACACCACTCCAGCCAGTCACAAGATGATTTTTACTGTGGAATCGAGATAAGATTAATCATAAAGTTAGTTTGATTAATTTTGCAACATACAAAAAGTAATGATGTAGAAACCACATATTTTGAAATATGCAATAAGTATATACGATTTACGTTCATCATATGAATAAATTAGGGAACATATTGTTCTATACAATGATATATTATGACAAAAACTAAATATCTAAATTCTTTCTTCCGTAAATGTTTTATTTCAATTTGTTTTTTAGCGAGGAAATTTGAGAGAAATGTCTCAGCAGGTGCCCGTTAATGAAAACTTGCAGCCAATCAGCGTACAGCTACTGTCATGAACCGGAAGCTGTCGAGCAGTCATGGCGAAAACAAACTTCCGTGATGCTGAGGATCTGGTTGTTTACATTCCGTCACACGAAGAGAATGTCAGTATCGATTTGTTGAACTATTCTTGAGTGTAATAGCTCAGTCGTTACATGAATATACATGGTGACAGCAGAGAGGTGTGTAAATGACAGTTTGTCTCTGAGGTGTGTTCTTACCTGTAAGGTATTTAGTGTTTTACGTATCATCGATCACGTGCCTTGTCATTAAGTAATGCAAGCAATGTGTCTTCTTTCTGTTGCCAGCTCTATGTTGTACACATATTCAGATACATGTGCATTTCTTGTATATAATAACTTGACGTGTAGACTATGTAATGTATTCGGCTTGTTCCATTTGGCCTCAAAATGGAGATCACTACCAGTTGATTTTGATTACCTGTCTTATACATCAGCGTTTGACTTTTCAAATTACTGTTACCTAATACGTTTGTTATGCCCCTTGGCGTTTTAAACACGGGTGATCGCCGTTGATAGTGTTTGTCATGAGAAAGCGCGTCCCATGTTAAAAGCTGACAGCCTGATATTGTTAATTATCTGGTACAGATAATTAAGTTTACGCTTGAGTTGTTTTTATCATAAGGATGAATAGTTTTTTCGTCAATCATCAAAGATTAATATTATTTTGTTCCAAAACATTTTTGTTGATACAATAAAAAATGCTTTTCAGTAGGCAGGTTTTGGAGCAAGGCTTGACTAAATTTGCAATCTTAGAAATTTTGAACGTTTTTGATCAGGTGATAGTGAATACTGATCGGTTTTACCGATCCTGGAGCAAATATGTCCATTATAGCCCATGCAAGTCTATGATGTGAATACTTGGCACTTTTTGTAGAAACTACTTTTATTCTTAAATTGTCACAATGTTTCAGAGCTACTTCTTGCTCTGAGACATCGTGACAAAGAATATAAGAAGTTGCTATCTGTAAAAAGTGTGTTCTTCCAACTTATAAATGCCTGAAATCCATGATGCTGGTGAAGTCTTGATTATTGCAGTTTCTGAAAATGAAGAGAGTCTCAGGGCTCCTTTTTATTTTTATTTTTTTAAATAATTTAACAACTCACTTTTTCAGTTAAATATTTAGACGTTAGTCAAAGTTAATACTTACAATACTACATGTATTTAGATTAATCTGTCACCAACTGATTGCCCTAGATACACGAGACAATCCATGGCACCAGAGACCATTCTGTGTTAGGGTCTCTGATGGCACTAATCATGCTAATTACAGCAAGGCACTAATTACAAATTTACAGCACCAGGGGTGGTGGGAAAGCCTAGTGGGTTGAGTGTTCATTCGTCACGCTGAAGGCCTGGGTTTGATGCCCCACAAGGGCACAATGTGGGAAACCCATTTCTGGTGTCCCCTTTTATGATTGTGCTGGTTTATTGCTGAAGGTGTTGTAAACCCAATTCACTCACTAAAACCGCATCAAGATTAAGACTGGCGTTGAACCAATACATAACAAAGCTATAGCTTGTTGAGTGATTTTTGAAAACTTACTTTTCGTGTTAACATTTCTCTTTTAAGTTACATTTAATGTCATAGTGTTGTCTGGTTTACTCAGCTGACATCATTCTTTGTCTGATAATAAAGGGAGGTTTCCATTTCATCATTCTTATTTGGATGAAAGTTGTTCCGCTCAGTAGGGAGATTATATTTTAGAACAATGTGGATTTTTAAAAATGAGTTAAAAAAATAAGTTTAAAAAGTCTGATACTCCGGCTCAGGGTGTAAAACCTACCACGGGACGCGTGACCACATGTACCCAGGGGAGGTCGGGTAGCCTAGTGGTTAAAGCGTTTATCGTCATGCCGAAGACCCGGGTTCAATTCCCCACATGGGTACAATGTGTGAAGCCCATTTCTGGTGTCCCCCGCCGTGATATTGCTGGAATATTGCTAAAAGCAGCTTAAAACCATACTCACTCACTCACTCACTCCCACATATACCCGAAGTGATACCGCTACAATTTATCTTTCCGACATGTTTTAATCTGCCATTGGAAAGAATTAAAACAAATTCAAATTTGATTGAAAACATTTGTTTGATTGAGCTGAGGTTAATTTGGGCTATGTCACGTCACTTTCATTGACTTGGAAAAAGCATGCAGCCTATTGCTTCGAAGCGGGTGGATTTATACTCCCACTCAGAAATTTATGGTATGGAGGTATAACAATTGTTGTTGTTTTTATTTTTTGGTTGATTTTTTTTCCAAGGTCGGCTCACTGCTTGGCTCAGAATGGGGTTAATAGAATATGTTAAAATACAGCATGGTATCTCAGTGGGCAAAAACTATATTGAATTAGTCTGGATTAATAGAACCAGCCACACGCATGCATGCAAGGTGCATGCAATTTGCGATATAAAAGTTATAACCTTGAACGCGATGTTAAACACTATTTCCCCTCAGCACATACCTTGATAGTAAGATGTCAATTCCATATATGTCTTGATAGTAAGATGACTATATTATACATGTCTCAACTGTAAGCTGGCGATACGATCATCTTGATAGTAAGCTGGCTATTGGTGACATTCGCCACATTAGGAGAGATATTCCATCAAAGAGAAAGAAAACACATGCAACACATTTTATTTTTGTTATTGAGTTGGAATTAATTAATGAAACGTTTGCTTCTGACAGCATGTAGTTATACACCCGAACATTGAAATTAGTTTTGGGGAAGGTAGCAATATTTTGTTTGCATTTGGATTTCAGGAAGCTTTTCCGTTTCTGAGGAAATACAGATGAAAATTCAATTTTATTGAAATGATTTAGAATACCACTGAAATACCCAGGATAATCTGGGGCTGGCTGCAAGTGGATCATAGTCTACAGCTCAAAGAGAATGAAAGAAAAGTTTTGTTATCTTGACATCTAAAAACTGAACTCACAGAAGCTGGGCTGACCTGACATGAACCATTCATAGTGGTGTGGTAAATAGCATGGGGGTCAGACTGGCTTATCACCCCACTGTGGAGTACTTTATCCGGCTAATGTGAGAGCACTGCTCAATGTTGGCATCACCTCCCAAGTCAAATGTGAGGGCATCTCTGAATCTTGAAATGTTGATGTTACAGTCATATAGATACTACTTGAGCCATGACTAATCTTGGTCGAGTCATGTTGAAGGGAGATTGAAAACAGACTTGGGATTCATCAGTGGTTCCTGATGCCCGTTTCAAAATGAGACTTGTCTTGAACATGATTTAGTTCATTTCACAGCATGACTGGAAAGAGTCTGCGGAACGCCCAAGTGATGAAGGTTTTCTATTTTTTTTTAAGTTTGTTTTTTATTTTGTTTTAGTGTTGAAGATGATAATATTAGTTCCGGTATGAGTATGAATGTAATCTTCGCTTATTGTCTCAGCTTTTTCACTCACTCACTCACTCACTCACTCACAATTAGTCTTCAGCAACCCATAAGAAGGGACATACAGAATCGGGTGGTCCGGCCTGCTGACTTGTTATTATAGACTCTGTTATTTACACACCGCCATCATATTGCTGAGTACGAGTTAAATAAACAAACAAACATTGTCACGAAAGAGATAGGGCTGCCATTTAGCTGAGCCAAGTCTCCTTTTAACATGGTAATGAATGAGGATGGGAATTTTTGCCAAAAAAATCAAATAAAGTAAAATTTATTTTATTTCTTTCAGAAAATAATAGGATCAAAATAAGTTTGCAAAATATATTGGGAAACCCATCGTGAATACTTCAAAGGGTTTGTATTCACTACTTGTGGAACGTAGTGGCTGCATGGCTGGCGAAGTATGGCGATATGTGAGTCAGTAACATGAACTCCTGTAGTCAGCTGGTAGTAGACTTGCACAAGTTTCTAAGGCAATAATTATTAGTTTAAATCATAATTTCTAGATTATGTAAATAATAAGAACAAGTTGTCCCAATAAGAGACTGGAGTCCTTAGTACTGTCCATATATCTAGACTTGTCTATTTGGAGGGTAGAATTACTACACATCCATGGACTTTTCTTTCAATAAGCCTTGGAGCAAGGCTATGGTGCATTTGATAACCCACTTTTGTAGATCACATGTGTGTGTAACAGCTGCGAACACTGCAGTGCAAACGGATAATTGATCTAGTATTGATTCAACCTAGCATAGCTTGATTTTGAACAATTGGAATGCATGTACATGGCTTGTCTAGATGTTGTTGTTGCATTAAGTATTTAAGAGGTCGCCTTCTGCCTAAACAATTTCTGCTGACCTATCCCTCTTTGGGACTCCTGTGTGTGAGAAGGGTACACATATCTATTGTGAGTTCGGTGTTCACATAATTTCTGTTTTTGTATTGATATGATTTCAATTTTCTTATCTTGATATGATTTCATTTTTATCCTTGGCTGCTCTGTTTATATACGTTCGAGTAGCTGTCCATCTCTCAGAAATAGAGTTAGTTTGGCCTTCACTATTGCATCTCTTGGCTTTAGGAGATCTATGACAGATAGCGGATCTAACTGCAATTCTTGTTTTAACCTAGCCCGGGCTTGGGCATGGTCTTGACATTCTAGTAACACGTGATCAATGGTTTCAGCCTGATTGCAAGATGAACAAACCTTGTCATAGTGCTTTTTGTGACCGAGTTTGAGGCGTGAGATAGCAATTTTAATTTTCCTTTCATTTGAGTATGAGTTTGGCTTTTGTTGGACAATGGGTTGAATTTTGTATAGCCATCTGCCGATCTTACTTGCGTTCCATTGGGCTTGCCATCTTTCTGCTATGGAGGCTTTGATTTTGCTTTTTATCTCTAGTTTACTAAAGGGTATAGGCTTGTCTGGAGTGGCATTTGCTTGAGAACTCCCCTAATTTCTATAAGGCCTTCCACATTCTGTTATCTCATCTCATCTCATCTCATCTCCAGCAAGGGAGTGTGAGTGAAATGTTCTTTTTTTAAACATCAAAAATTATTTATTACTAATTGTGTTATAACTTATTTTATGACATTTTGAAGTTTAGAACACTTAAGTCTTTAAATTAATCAATGATATAGATTGAGTTGTTTTGCTTCAAAAACGTTTTTTGGATAAATATAGCTGAAGAAAGGTCATGCTGACCTGGGTTTTGTATGAGCATGCAGTGGTAGGAGTATTTATTTTTATCACGATGGGGCATAAATTTCCACAGCGGTATGGAAAATTGGGATAAGAAATGTTTTACTATTTCACATCAGAGTGAAAATTCAGGGCCGACAGGAGATGGGAAATACAGATAAATATACTGATGGCCTAGCATATGTGCAGGAGTTGTTCATGGATTTATCTAGACGTTCTACATGTCCTAGGAGGTTGAAAATAATAATAATCCCAGATCTAGGTTTTTTGTTATATTGGTGTTGAGCATTTCGAATATCAATTCATGATCACAGTATTTGTTCAGAGGGACAAAATATTTTTCAGTTTTTTAGGATATTTGAAATATGTTTATCTCCAAAATTACATTGATAGGATATACTGAAAATCGTGAAATTAATGCGTCTCCAAAAGAATGCGACCGCTGGTCCCTAGCCAAAAATGCAACACCCGCTCCTCTCAAGCATTAGTTGATTTATGTCTAAAGAAAACGTCCTCTGTCGGGTTTACAGGAGAATCCTCCCCTTAATCCAACCTTACAATAATCCAATCACAAATAGCACCGCTTATTATATCAGCGCTGAGTAGAATACTTCCATTAAAACAATACATGCGCGCTGGCTCGTGTCAGCTTTTGAAGCGGTCGCAAAGAACAAAGGTACCGTCTTTTGCATGGGTGGCGTCTGTCTGGACTTGCAGGTGTAATGACATAAGTGAGTAGAACTCTTGTCTTGACCCCAGCAGCGACAATTCACAGGATGTAAATAGTTTATATACTTGTTACAAGTTCCTCTCAATAAACAGTGGTGTGGAATACATAGTTGTTTGTTTTCAGCGCATGTCTAAGTTGATATTTCTGCTATCCAAAATGTCTTATCGTTTATAAAAATGCGATGTTTAATACTGCGAGCAAAGACCACTTGCATTTTTCGGATTTAATTCACGCACGCGTTAATTTCAAGATTTACAGTATCTGACAATTAAACCACCTACAAAGGATTTAAAAGTCATAATTTGAACACAGGTGAATATTTGCTGGTTACATTAAAATCAGTTTCCTCTTCCCTTTGGCAGGAAAATGTTTTGAGAAGTGGAGAAGCGTTTAAACCCTGAACCCCTGTAGCTATGTAGTCAGTGTTCCACAAATGGATTTGTAGTAATGTATCAGGAACTTCTGACCTTTATGTCCGACTGACAGTGTCGGGGAGGTCTGTTTTGACTAGGGCATGTCCTTGACCTTTACCTGACACAAGGTCGTCTGAAACGTCTTGCCAAAGGTCAGAGAAGCCAATTGGACTGAGAGGATTAGTGTCGACTCCAGTGCATATTTCTTGTACGAATTGAGACTCCAGGGCGTGATATTTGTTTCAGTGAAGCTATTTTTATACATGTATTATGTGTATTAATAGAAAATGTTTCATGTCTATACCCAGTCCTCAAGGTTGCGACTATAACGGTCGCCAATGCGACCTAAATTTCAATTTGTCTAGTGTCTAAAATTCAGAGGTAGCCAAATGACTCCGTTGGCGACTAAATTCTATTGTAGACACAAAAATAAACATGTCTGCTACTAATTGTACCTGCAAATAATTCTTCCTAAAGTCAACCGAAATACATAAATCTTAATGTAATTAGTATTTTATGTTAGTTTATAGTTTATTGGATAAGCAAGGATATACCCATATAATCTAGTAACATGAATTGCATCATTGTTCGAGTCACAAATAACAAAACTCAAGTACAGTTTCCACTAATATACAATTTCAAGACTAGTGCGATGACTTGTACATATAAAAGTTACTTGATAAAAGATAATTTCAAATGCTTTTGGCTACCTACAATATTGGCTTGACTCCTTCATTTTACCACTGGTTACCTGGAAAAAAATACTTGTAGCCATTGAGGCCTGTTTCATGTCTATATTATGTATACTACTCAAGATTAGTTACAGGTCATGACCATCTTCCCAAGGCAAGGGCATTAACTGACTGTTGTTGCCTTTGTTATTGTTTTTTCTCCTGGATGATATAGCAGAAATCTAGAGTAATTTGCGACCTGTGCAGCACCATTCGTACCCACATATGTCACTTTGGTGAAAGTATACGGGTGTATGGTCACATTGATCAACAAAACGAAATACAGTTTGGGAAATAATAAGGAATTCTAGGTATCTTTGTGGGTAGCATCGGTAATGGGGACTAAGTTTTGATAAGTCTATCATGGAACTGTTCTAGGTGAACAATACCTTCCAAATGACGTGCTGGTTTTCTTGGGGAATTAGTCAGCAAAGAGCCAGAGTCACAGGAGACTAATCACAATTTTATTTACAAGAACAATTAACAATTTACAATATACTTAGAAATAACTGAGGGTGCCACAGAGAGTCGGTACACACTCTGGGCTGTGGGAGAGAGGTCTGCTTGGTAAGAGAGTCAAACCCCTTCTCTGCTAGAACTTGGCTACAGTATGTATTTAATGAAAGTTTGAACAATAGAAAGGAATGTGATTGGTTGATACACGATTGGTTGTGTCCTAAGCTAAATGGATGGCTAGACAGAGGGGAATACTAAATCCTGTTAATCCTGTTGGACTGGCACTAATCTTGTTGACATATTTACTAGATGCTTTGAAAGAGATTAGGGTGTCACTATAGATGAGCTTGTGTGGGGCTAATCCTTAATGCCCTATAGACGAGCTTGTATGGGGGCTAATCCTTAATGCACTATAGACGAGCTTGTATGGGGGCTAATCCTTAATGAGTCTTAATTGAAGTAATGTTATTCTAATATACCCCGGTAGGTGATGACAGATATACTTAAATAAATATCCTTTGTCTGGGAGATGGGATCTTGATACCTTAGGCTAGCAACCATCTAAAAAGCTATAACTGAAACTACTGATATTTTATATATGCATTTTAGCTGATGATAATTATTACTTGCTAAACTACAATTATATGAAATGGTGTATAAATATTACACCATGATAACTCATAAAAGCACTTGATGTAGATCTAATTATTATAAGATAACTTAGTATAAATGTTAACCATGATAACTCACTTGCTTGGTAATTGTGCGATTTTCGTTTACACTATTTTGACTTGCAACACAAAGTAAATATTTCACCTGAGCATTGCTCATTTTATCGTGTTTATATTTTTACAGTCAAAATGTGCAAAAGTTTCACTGAAGAAATTTATCAAACGCCTAAATATTCAGTTATTTTACAAATTGACTGAAAAATATATCCATCTGTATTATTATGATAACAAATTCCAAACATTTTTATGTTTAATATCATCACCATGAGACTGAAAATGGTAGGATTAAAAGTTCATTTCTGTATCGTTTGGCTTCTTATCCCTAGGATAATTAATCTATTGTAATGTTTTTAACCCTTTTGATCGTCTTAATCATTTTCAGTCAGTTTGTAAAATGACTAAAATATTTAGACATTTCATAAATTGCCTGAATGAATCACATTTTACACATTGACTGTAACATATACATGCTTACAAAGGAAAATAATTGTGAAAACAACGTCTATCGCGCATCGAAGAACTTCCCAACCAAGACGTTGAGGAACAAGAATGATTCTGTTCAATGCTACAGCAAATGAAGGAAAACAAAATGCATATATCTTAATTACAACCTACCACATTTATGTGCATAATCGTAGGCAGCTTCCTTGTTCGAGGAATGTATCTGTGAATATTCACACAAAGGAATAATATCCCACACATCTGCAGCTGTACAAAGAAACGTATTCGATGTCACGTGTCTCTAACAATCAAATATTCTGAAAAATATACGTTGTTTCAGGATATTAAAACCCGTGTTCATTTCTCAACTGATCACTTAGATTGTTTCAGGTGTTTCACATAGGTGTCAAGTCTCAAAGGTCGGCTGAGAAAGCCCACATGACAACTATTTTCATAACTTCCACGGTTCCGAAAAAAATCCATTGAGTTAGATGACAATGAGCAATCAATCAACATATTATCGGTTAACCCTTTGAACAAAGTATGTTGTTTTTACATCGGCACTTCACGCCATGATATGAGTATATTCCCTTTGCTTTAGTAAACCTACACATTTAAACACTTACTTTTGACATATCCACTGTGCAAGATAACAATGATTAATCAATCAACATATTTTCTGTTGATCCTTTGATGGCTAGGAACGATCTGTTGATTTACAAAAAAAGTAAATGAACTGATCATTCACCTCTTGCTGGGCTGCCACGTGCATATTACATAACACACATTTCACCTCGCTTCAAACCTGGATTTAGATTGAATAATTACCCCAGACACAAGAAATGCCAAATGAGAACCTTTATCAGGTAATCTGAGTGGTGCTACCACTAATTATACCTGTAATGAATTAATTAACTGAGCATCAAGTGAATGACGACAAATACACATGTGTAGGGTTATACCAGAAAACATGGATGTCAACAAGGGAACATATTATCCACGGAATCCGAAATCTAAAAAAGCTTTCACTGTGGGGATACGTTTTATATTATTAAACTAGAACCATCAGGGGTATTTCCAAATAATCACATCCGATGATGAGGCTCCGCCGCTCATTTTGTCTGTTTGTTTAGCCGAGAAGAGGCCAGAGATTAGTGCCCCTTTAATGAGTCTATGCATAGTCCAATAAAATTTGCGTAATGAACTAGACATTTAGGTCGTAAACAACATGGATTTCAACGTGCAGATTTCAGCCGACTGCAGGATTTGCAAAGCATGTGTACTGCCAACTGGACATTGACGCATATTTTGCAAATCTTTTCATGTTTTTAATCAAGGTGTTCAAGCGATTTGATGCACTTCACGAGTAAGACCCATTTTATGACAATAAGGTCTTGATTAGCGATCAGGTCGTCTTAGACTAGGCTCTGCCCTTTATTTTGAAGCAAATTCAAGTTTTATGAGAGATTGGTCAATATGAGGGACAAAGAAGGGACATAACTCATAAAAGCCACTGGTGGCACTAAGATCGAGTCTGGAAATCTACAGTCAGTTAACTCCCTTGCCTCAGGAAGTTCGGTCATGGTAGATTAACTGTAGTCCTGTGAAAAAATCAGGTATTTATTTATCTTCTTCTTAGGAGTAATTTATCAAAGGATGAATTTTTATCTGACAATCGTTGAGGATCATTGTTAACATGATTGAAGGTGTAGTGAGTGAGTGAGGGTTGTGTTTTACTCTCAGCAATACTCCAGCCATATTACCCCTAATCTCATCCACTGCGCTTGGAATTAGCGGACTGTTATGACTGGCTTCGTTGCACCGGGGCTTTCAAGTGATGATACGATACATGATACGTTTTTTTCTGTATCGATACAAGACAATACACTTGCTAAAACTTAGTACTCGTTTACTGAACCCCACCCCCACCTTAGTATGGTTGTAAGTCAAATATTGCACCATTATTAATGATAATTAATAACAAATATTCCAGGCATTTTACAGCATGAACAGTTTAGAGAATAACTTAACAATGATCATGTACTTAATAGTTAACAATTTGTTCATGTGAAGTTTACACAATATACTTTTTCATTGGTCGAGAGTTCGGTCACATGACCTTGAAACTGATGTTCATTAGTATTTGAACATTGATCATGCAATTGGGATACAATGACATGCATCAACCAAGTCAGTGATAGCATGTCGTCATGCCCCAATGTTGTCTTTCACAATATCAATAACTGGATTGTCTGGTCCAGACTGAATTATTTACAGCCCGTCCTTGCTAAGAGTGGTGTTACACAACAGACAAACAAACAAATACTATGAGATAAAGAAATATTAAATATTGCACTTTTACCAATTCCATAGTGAAAGCGGGACAACTGTCGATCCTAGTCCAGGGTCTAGATATATTAATACACCAGGTGATCAACAGGTGGAGTAGCCCTGAAATGTCGTTTCAAACAATAAAGAAGTTATCCATGACAGTTTCAATTATTTCTTGAACATTTCTATAACATTGTTTGTTTGTTTGTTTGTTGTTTAACGCCACACTGAGCAATATTCAAGCTTTATGATGGCGGTCTGTAAATGATCAAGTCTGGTCAGACAATCTGGTGATTGACATCATGAACATCGATCCACGCAGTTGGGATACGATGACATGTATCAAGCAAGTCAGGGAGTCTGACCACCCGATCCTGTTAGTCGCCTCTTACAATAAGCATAGTCGCCATTTGTGGCAAGCATGGCTTGCTCTACCAGGATCTTCACGGGTCTGCAATTAGAAGCATGGAGCACAGTCATTTAAACATACGTCCTTGATCATTGTTAACTTGGATTGACCAATTTATTCCCTAAGCTAAATTCTCACATCATGTAGATTGCTTGTTTTTACTTACAGTAAACAATGGTAAATCAAATGGCCATGTTTGTTTTCAGATAATTGGAACAATCCAGAAACCATGGGCTCCAGTACTCTACCCTTTAGAAAGTTCTTGAAGAAAAGAACAAAACTTTTGCAAGTCCAAGATGGCCGATGTAGGCTCGATGAACATTGAAGAAGGCCAAACTTTGCAGAGACCACCTAGCTTATCCCTCGACCCCAACAACACAAGCAGCATGGATGCCAACCCCTACGACGACGCATCAAGTGGCGGCTTTTACACACTTGACGACATCGACATTGGCGAGACAAGCACTGATGACATCAACGTCGGGGAAACAAGCCTGGATGATGTTTACAGCGACTGTGTCACAACGTTGTTGGAAGCTGTTCCTGATGCCGACCTCGACAGGAGTATAGAGAGCTCGGTCAACACAATAGTAGATGTTACAGAAGTGAGTAATACCCCCTTGAACAATAACACAAAGGTTGAGGGGAAGTCTCCTGATAGGCAAGCTCCCCCACCGGTCTATTTCGAGCTGGAGACAGTGAGTGACAGGCAGGACAGTGTTATAACACCAGACATGCAGCCCTCTGTACAAGAAATCACTCAGGCGTTCGAAGCCCTGAGTGGAGATCACCCGGTCCAAGGCTTAAAGAAACAGACCTTGGATGATGATTTCACACCTGTACTCCATGATATTCCCCCATCCGAGAACCCGTTTGAAGGATTCGAGGTCGTTGACGATACTCCACCAGTGTACGAGCATGGGAAACCGAAATCAGGGGAGACAACTGATACTGTCGGTGACCAAACCATGGGGATTTCGCATTCGGGTACAGGAGAAGCTAATGGTGAGATATCGGAGAGGATATTGTCTGAACCGATTTATGACGTTGTGCCGTCTCGGGATTCATCTGAGAGGGGCTCGGGTCATTCATATATGAGTCTGTTGCCCGAAGAACCAATATACGAAGTTGTGTGTCATGACACAACTGCTAATGGTCAGACTGGGTCAAAGGTGAAAGGACAGTGTAAAGGTGGTAGTCATGGCGACATACCAGCTCCACCCCCAGGCCTTGGTAGTGTTTATTCAGTTGCAAAGGGAGCAGTAGACAAATCTCAAAATCAAACAAACTTGCCGTCAAATTTAGCCAAGGGTGCAGCAACGAGCAGCATGTATGACATGGCTAAGCCGATTCCTGCTGGGTTTGCTGCTGAGAGTGTCTTGACCCGCGACGATTTCATGGTTCGGTCGCACCCGCCTGGGTTTGTGGCCTGCAAGCAGGGTTCAGGACGGCCGTACTCGGTCCACTTCTTGGAGAACGCCGGTGCAGCTCGGAAGGGCTTGAAGACACCACCTAAAGCGTTAGAGGATGGAGATTATGATAGGCTGAAATTCCGGAGATTCAATTCCAAAAAATTGAAGAGTCGTAGTCAATTCTACATTGGATATAACGGGGAAGATGACACGGTGCTTGAAGGTAAGATGAGATGACTGTGAGAACAGCCTTAAGACAATGTTAATGTTTGATTTTATAGCTAAAATGGATATAATTATCATTAAACCATGTTATCAGAAATGAGCGGGCCACTGTAACTTGATAATGCCCTCATATTGCTTGACAAAGTCTTTTCAACTACCCTCCTTCATCGGGCAGTTAATGGAAGACCTCGGTGCTTCTGCAAATGATAATGCCTTGAAAAATAGCGTTACCTGGTTACCCTTATAATATACTCACTGCCAACAGAAACGCTAATACCATACATTTTGCTTAATATATGAAGACTTACTCATGTTCTAGAGATATTAGATTGGTCGATACACAAACGAACATACTGGTATGTTGTGTGAACCTAATCTCATGAATGCATCACATGTGACGTGACACGAGACGCACCATTTGTCTCGTGCAGGATTAGCGTGTAAAGTTTGGAAATCACATGCAGCATATCATGATAAGAATAAAGACGCTGTGGTAACACTTGACTGATTGTTAGTTTTGTCATTAAGTGGTACACATTGGAAACATCTCTTCTTAACGTACATACTTCTCTATATGATTCTATGGTTCATTTCTTTTGGCGGTGAGTATATATGATATATTGCATGAGTTTTACACTAAAAGATGAATGCTCAAGTAGTTATTTCCTAGTAACGAGGGACGGCTCTGAGAAGGGTTGGAGTAGTGGTGATGCCACCGTTGCCATGGTTACAGGAATCCTTTACCTGCTGGATATGAGGATTTGATGGCTTTCTTCATCAGCATTCTTTCTAGAGGGCGTTGTTTTCAACAATGACACCTTAATTATCTTCTACATGCTGCAGTTTAGTTTCGAAAATAAAAGAATCGTGTGTCGACACATACATTATTATAGGACATTAACATTCGTCCTTGTGCTTCGTTTACGGTAATAAGCATGTGTAGGTTATGAAGCAAGCTCCATCACAGTGTGTGACACCTTCATGTTTGTAAATATGTTCAAAGAAAGAATTGTAAATACCTTTTATCAAACATGGATGTCTAATTTAAATGCAAGTAGCAGATATGATGTGTAAAGATCATTCAAATCCTTACTGGAGCCTGAAAAATATTTAAGTGTTCTTTGTAATTTAAATCTTCGTTCAACATTCACACGTTTTCCAATGGGACTGAGTGATATTAGAGTAAATACCGGAAGAAGACAAACTACGTTAAAATCTATGCGTTTGTGTCCATTATGTGATATGGGTGTTGAGGACGAATTTCATGTACTTTTTATTTGTGAGTTTTACATGTTTACCAAGATATCGGAAAACGTTTTATACCCGCTAAATACCTTAAACAGCAATGTACCACATCCCTTATATCACTTATGTCTAATCAATCTTCTGATGTAATCTACAGCCTAGCTCAATTTCTCCATCAAGCACTCAATATTCGTCAAGAACTTGTAAATACAAATGTCTCCTAGAATGCACATATGTTGAAAGTATGTATATATTGTGTGTATTCGGATAGAGGCCGGAGACCGGAGGCCTTTCATACAATAAACTTCTTGTCTTGTCTCTTGTCATCACACTCCGATGTTTGAGCACAGGGTCCCCTTCTACGAAAACATCCTTAGCGCTACGACTGTCGTAAGTCTGTGTTAAGGTATGGGAGTTACGATCACCTCAGCGCTAAGGTCGCTTTGTACAGCGGCACCCTGGGAAGGAAGTATTGCCGTTAGGAGCTTTGTTGCAGTATCTGAAACATAAAACAGGCTTTTTGATTGGCTCTTGTCATCATTTATTATCACACCAATGATTGGCTTGTGCCAACAGGGGTAAAGCTTTCTTTCCGCAAGTCAGAAAATCAGAAACACAGCATCAGCATTGAGTGTTTGAAGACCATTTCTTGTGTCCCCTGCCGTGATATTGCTTGAATAGTGATAATAGCATTACAAAACCGACACTCTTACCTGTCTACAAGCTGGAGGAGACCTATTCTGCGTTGAAACAACGCTCCTCACTCACTCCATGTAGGTTACTCCTAAACGTGGACAACGTCTGTTGGCCGAGGTCATGTTTGTTTTGATGGTGTGTTTATTGAATAAACCTGGAAAAGATATAAATTAATTATCCTTATTACAGGAATGTATTTCGTCATTTGTAGGACCTATAATAGGATGACGCGGTGTACATGATTTAGAAGTAATATATCAGTCAAGAGTGGGTGGTATTGTGGGTGGGTGAGTCAGTATGTGTGAGTAAATGAGTGAGCGAGTGGGTCGGTGAGTTGGTGGATGGGTGAGTGAGTGGGTGGGTGGGTTGGTGAGTGAGTGGGTGGGTGGGTGGGTTGGTGAGTGAGTGGATGGCTGAGTGAGTGACTGAGTTGGTGGGTGTTTGAGTGAATGGGTGGGTGGGTGAGTGAGTGAGTGGGTGAGTGGGTGAGTGAGTGGGTGGCTGAGTGAGTGAGTGAGTGAGTGAGTGGCTGTCTGACTGAGTGACTGAGTTGGTGGGTGTTTGAGTGAATGGGTGGATGGGTTGGTGAGTGAGTGGGTGGGTGGGTGAGTGAGTGAGTGAGTGGGTGGGTGGGTTGGTGAGTGAGTGGGTGGGTGGTTGAGTGAGTGAGTGAGTGGGTGGGTGGGTTGGTGAGTGAGTGGGTGGGTGGTTGAGTGAGTGAGTGAGTGGGTGGCTGAGTGAGTGAGTGAGTGAGTGAGTGAGTGAGTGGCTGTCTGACTGAGTGACTGAGTTGGTGGGTGTTTGAGTGAATGGGTGGGTGGGTGGGTGAGTGAGTGGGTGGATGGGTTGGTGGGTGGGTGGGTGGGTGGGTTGGTGAGTGAGTGAATGAGTGGGTTAGTGAGTGAGTGAGTGAGTGAGTGGGTGGGTGGGTGGGTGGGTGGGTGAGTGAGTGGGTGGCTGAGTGAGTGACTGAGTTGGTGGGTGTTTGAGTGAATGGGTGGGTGGGTGAGTGAGTGAGTGAGTGGGTGGGTGAGTGAGTGACTGAGTTGGTGGGTGTTTGAGTGAATGGGTGGGTGGGTGAGTGAGTGAGTGAGTGGGTGGCTGAGTGAGTGACTGAGTTGGTGGGTGTTTGAGTGAATGGGTGGGTGGGTGAGTGAGTGAGTGAGTCAGTGAATGGATGAGTGAGTGAGTGGGTGGATGGGTTGGTGAGTGAGTGAGTGAGTGAGTGGGTGGATGGGTTGGTGAGTGAGTGAGTGGGTGGGTGGGTGTTTGAGTGAGTGAGAGAGAGTGACTGAGTGAGTGAGTGGGTGGGCGGGTGGGTGAGTGACTGAGTGAGTGAGTGAGTGAGTGAGTGAGTGGGTGGGTGGATGAGTGAGTGAGTGAGTGAGTGAGTGAGTGAGTGAGTGAGTGAGTGAGTGATGTTAAGTGCTTTAACCTCCAGACTACTCCTCTGCCCCATATTGATTTGACTTTATGAGTTTTGTCCTGTTTTTTCAACGGTTTTCCTTAGCTGATAAAATATGGGGTCACAACAACGGTTGATATGAGTAAGGAAGTATTAATAGTTGTATAAACATCCATGATAGATTATCATCAGCTGTTTAAAGTGATCAAAATGAAAACCATGCGTTGATGACATTTTGACACTTCCAGGGTTGTCATATTATCTGTCTGTTTGGGTGACATTTGCCACGTTTCCTTCTTTTCAATGACATAAATGTATTGTTCTAAATCTGCATTTACCTTTCTCAAAACTGGCACTCCAAGGCATTTATAAAGAAGCTACCAGTCTGTTGTCATGGTAATATGATAAGTAAAAAAATGGATCTAGATGTGTTTTCCTACTGCCACAGGGAACCACAGCAGCATCATCAGTTTGGATGGCTCTGTGTCTCTTTGCCATCTTTACAGCTTTTAAAACCACCATATCTCCTTTACTCCTGACGTGATTAACGTGATGGTAGGATGTCCTCACTATAACTGAAATACTGCTCAAAGTGTCGTAAACCCATCTCCCTCACTCAGGGCATCAGGATAAACTCTCTTTTCTTGGTTTCTAGTGACAGACTTGTGTTAAAGAACAATGTACACATTCATTCTTTGTCCTGCACCATGACTGTGGAATATATATATATATTTATTTATTTTACTAAAAGCCTTCAAGTCAAGATCAAACTAAACAAAGTCTAGTTTCCTTGATTCCACAAACAGCAGAAGAGGAAAGGTTCATTTTAAGAAAAAACAAATACAATTATTTTAAAGAAATTTTTCAAAGACTAAGTGTTGATTTAATTCATTCTCTATATGCCATTTTTTCCATCAATTTTTTGGTTTTTGTGTTATTAACATATTTTTATTCAGTATAGAGATTGGTAAACGAGCCAGTACAAGTTATAGTCCCCTGTGAAGATCCAGGGTAGTATAGGTCTACAGCAACCCATGCTTGTCTCCCCCGTGAAGATCCGGGGTAGAATAGGTCTACAGCAACCCATGCTTGTCTCCACCGTGAAGATCCAGGGTAGTATAGGTCTACAGCAACCCATGCTTGTCTCCCCCGTGAAGATCCGGGGTAGAATAGGTCTACAGCAACCCATGCTTGTCTCCACCGTGAAGATCCGGGGTAGAATAGGTCTACAGCAACCCATGCTTGTCTCCACCGTGAAGATCCGGGGTAGAATAGGTCTACAGCAACCCATGCTTGTTTCCCCCGTGAAGATCCAGGGTAGAATAGGTCTGCAGCAACCCATGCTTGTCTCCCCCGTGAAGATCCAGGGTAGAATAGGTCTACAGCAACCCATGCTTGACGTAAGAGGTGACTATGCTTGTTGTAAGAGGCAACTAACAGAATTGCTGACTTGGTTGATGCATGTCATTGTATCCCAATTGCGTGGATCGATGATCACGATGTCAATCACTGGATTGTCTGGTCCAGACTCGATTATTTGCAGACCGCTGTCATACAGCTAAAATATTGCTGAGTGCGGAGTTAAACAACAAACAAACAAACAAACAAACAAGCTTAGTATTTATGCCCCCCGGGATTCAGTGAGGGACCAGGTCCCACCAGTGGTTAATCTTGGTGAAGTGGTTGATTACATGTCTTGTCCCCGATGGCGTGGGGCATTGCGCACAATATCAATCACAGGATTGTCAGATCCTCTTGTCACTGGACTATATAGTCTGTGAGGTATCTTTGTAATAGACTTCTGTTGGGGAAAAAATCTTTTTCACTTGTTATAGGATCAGTATGGGAGCTTGTTTACTGTCATGCTAATTCATTCGATTTGTTACAAAGACTCTCAACATAATGTACTCGAAGAAACCATTTAATGTTGTTCAGAAAGTTGACAAAGGAAGAGCACACTTGACCCATGGCTGCGGAAATGTGACAGATTTGCCCTCAACATAACTTGAGTACAGCTGACACATCGATGATAGATGGGGAATACTGTGTCAATACCTGACCCGAGGTCGGTTCCAGGTCGTGAAATATTCATAGATTGAAAATCGTCTAGTTTGTTGATAATGTCCTGCTGTTCATGATCGGAGCTGTTGCTGCGATATTGCTAGAGTTGAGAAGGGGAGGAGAATGGGATTCTAGAGCTGAGAATAGGATGCTAGAGTTGAGAAGGGGAGGAGAATGGGATGCTAGAGTTGAGAAAGGAATGAGAATGGGATGCTAGAGTTGAGAAAGGGATGAGAATGGGATGCTAGAGTTGAGAAAGGGATGAGAATGGGATGCTAGAGTTGAGAAAGGGATGAGAATGGGATGCTAGAGTTGAGAAAGGGATGAGAATGGGATTCTAGAGCTGAGAATGGGATGCTAGAGTTGAGAAGGGGTGAGAATGGGATGCTAGAGCTGAGAATGGGATGCTAGAGTTGAGAAGGGGAGGAGAAAGGGATTCTAGAGCTGAGAATGGGATGCTAGAGTTGAGAAGGGGAGGAGATTGGGATTCTAGAGCTGAGAATGGGATGCTAGAGCTGAGAAGGGGATGCTAGAGCTGAGAATGGGATGCTAGAGCTGAGAATGGGATTCTAGAGTTGAGAAGGGGGTGAGATTGGGATTCTAGAGCTGAGAAGGGGATGCTAGAGCTGAGAATGGGATGCTAGAGCTGAGAATGGGATGCTAGAGTTGAGAAGGGGGTGAGATTGGGATTCTAGAGCTGAGAAGGGGATGCTAGAGTTGAGAAGGGGAGGAGAATGGGATTCTAGAGCTGAGAAGGGGATGCTAGAGTTGAGAAGGGGAGGAGAATGGGATTCTAGAGCTGAGAATGGGATTCTAGAGCTGAGAATGGGATGCTAGAGCTGAGAATGAGATGCTAGAGTTGAGAAGGGGAGGAGAATGGGATTCTAGAGCTGAGAATGGGATGCTAGAGTTGAGAAGGGGATGAGAATGGGATGCTAGAGTTGAGAAGAGGATGAGAATGGGATGCTGGAGTTGAGAAGGGGATGAGAATGGGATGCTAGAGTTGAAAAAGGGGCGAGAATAGGAAGTAGTTGTTTTATAAATATTTGCGGTTGCGTCTGTCGGACTACAGGAACACTGCCTCTCTCAGCAGGCTCAGTCTTGATATTAACCTAGATGCCCATGAAGCTGTGAGTCAGCATCCAGACTGGAGATTCATATGATGATATGCGGAGGGGGGAGAACTGGGGCAAGTAGGAGGAGGGGGAGGAAGGAGGTAGTGTGTGGGATGGCCACTTGGATGCTCACGTACTTCAGCATTGAAGGTGTGGTGTTGCTGTGGGGACTCCATGGCAGAACTGGTATCGACATGAGCCAGCTCACACTTGAGACCCCGACCTTATCACTGACTCACCTGTATGGGCTCACTAAGTATTCATCTGATGAAGGAGCAACAAGTAACATCATCTGAAACATCATCAAAAGAATAAATTAGGTTATCTATAAGCATGATAAGACGAAGACGAGTCCAAATTTACTTCAATATTACCCAACCCTACCTGAGATTGATAGAATGTGTCCGATAGGGAATTGTTTGACCAGGGCCCCGTTCCACAAAGCGATCTTAGCGCTACGATTGTCGTAAGTCAGTGTTAAAGAATGGGAGTTACGATCGACTTAGCGCTAAGATCCCTTTGTGGAACGGGTCCCTGAGCCCTGGCAGTATTTTGGTCCACTGTAAAACGGTCTGATCATGCATAACTGAAGTCGAGTGAAGCTTCATCTTTATTCAAAAGTATACAAGTCAGAAGGGATGTGTGAATAGTCTGGAATAAATTTGACCCGTGAACATCCGGGGTAGAATAGGTCTTCAGCAACCCATTTTTGACACAAAAGGCGACTATGCTTGTCGTAAGAGGCAACTAACGGGATCGGGTGGTCAGGCTCGCTGACTTGGTTGATGCATGTCATTGATCCCAATTGCGTGGATCGATGCCCATGATATCAATCATTGGATTGTTTGGTCCAGACTCGATAATTTATAGACCACTGTCATATAGATGGAATATTGCTGAGTGTGGCGTTAAATCAACAAACTCACTCACTCACTCAGAAAGATATGGGAACATTCATGACCTGAAGTGTATTCACAACTTTAGTGAAAGAGTGAGTGAGTGAGTATGGTTTTATTATTCCGCTTTTAGCAATATTCCAGCAATATCACGGCAGGGGACACAAATGGGCTTCACACATTGTACGCATATTGGGAATCGAACTCAGGTCCTTGGCGTGAAAGGCGAACACTTTAACCACAAGGCTACCCCACCGCCCCGGGGACTGCAGTGGGATGGGCGACGGCTTGGTAGGGAGTAGGGTAGGGATGAAAATCAAATAATTCATTCTGCCTTGCAGAACAGGAAATACAATTTAATCAGTACCTCATCATGTCTAGTGATGTTTTATCTAAAATTTTAAATCTGTATTGACCCAGCTTAACTGTAATCTGTTCGTTTCCCTGAAAAAGCTGAAGGGATACATTGTAATTTTTTTCTGTGGAAAACAACCCATTTTTATTATGTAGGGATAGTGTTTGCGCTGGTGATGTGCTTCATTCCGATTCACTTGAAAGATGGCATATATAAATTAGCATCAATTTTGAAGGCTTGTACAGGGGGGTGTCTAACAGGTGGGCGGGGTCTAGGGCTGGGACAGGTAACTCAGGCACTGGAGTCGGATGGGTGCTGAGTAGGACCCGGGTACCCACAGGATTACCCAGACACAGGGTTAGTGAGGTGATATATTGTTTAATGGTTACTCAACAAGTCACTAATGTTTGCATTTTTTTCTGACTGTACACCCTTTCTTTCTGACTTTATCTGTTTGAATAAAGATAAAACTTCAGTCAACTTCCGTGTATGCCTGACTAGATCAGATTATACGTGTATCCGCATACCTTTTAGACAACAGTTTGGTCAAACGTTTCCCAATCAGACATTTTGTACCCGACTCCTGAGACCTACAATGGGTACCTGGGTAGGGTCGGGTAACAGAGGGGTGGGGTGGGGTGGGGGTGTACCTGGATAGGGTCGGGCAATGGAAGGGGGGGGTACCAGGGTAGGGTCGGGTCATAGAATGGAGGGAGGGGGGGTCGGGGGGGTTGGGGGCTGTACCTGGATAGGGTCATGCAATAGGGGTGTGGGGTGGGTTACCTGCTCAGGGGTCGGGGTCGGGGGTAATGGGGTAGTGTACCTGGGAAGGGTCAGGTAATAGGGGGTACCCGGGTAGTAAATTTGGACTTGTGCCAACCCTAGTGGGGTCGCTTGCAAGACGGCGATATGCGGTATTATGACCTAACATTTAGTTGAAATTGTAGGGTCATCAGGTACTCTTATTTACCTGTATTCATTCCTGTCAGCATTTCCCAGAAATGCTGTGTGTTTAAGACGTTTTTCATGTTTATGTAGGTCAACTGCAGAAGTTAACACAGATTATTGTTCATGTTAGTGATCTTGATAAATGATTTTCGAAACACCGTGAACACTTTTTAAAGTTGTCCTTTCCGATTCAGTATTTCTATTTTGGGTATGATTGAGCAGGTTTGGAGGTGACCTGTTGCCCCAGCGGCTCATTGTAGAGTTTGATCTTAGCGTCATGTACGTGTTATTGCCGGGATATGACAGTTTGTGGCAATAAACGCCCTCTTTAGGATGATAGTTGTTCAGAAGAATCTCAGAGCTAATCAGCATGATCCAGGTGAGTGACGGTCTGCTTACTATTGTTGTCATACATACAGCCTCTTTTGTTAATCTTACTGTCATCATGGTCATAGGTAAAGTGGTGACTGGATTGTGTCAGGTGTTTCAAGCATGTATATATCTGGTCCTGGATACCCCATACCTGTACCTCTGGGTGGGGTACCTCGGGTACTGGGGTCGGGTGGATCCTGGATACAATACCTGTACTGCTGGGTGGGGTAACGGGTACTGGGGTCGGGTGGGTCCTGGATACCTCATACCTGTACTGCTGGGTGAGGTAACGGGTACTGGGGTCGGGTGGGTCCTGGATACAATACCTGTACTGCTGGGTGAGGTAATGGGTACTGGGGTCGGGTGGGTCCTGGATACCTCATACCTGTACTGCTGGGTGAGGTAACGGGTACTGGGGTCGGGTGGGTCCTGGATACCCCATACCTGTACTGCTGGGTGAGGTACCTCGGGTACTGGGGTCGGGTGGGTCCTGGATACAATACCTGTACCGCAGGGTGGGGTAACGGGTACTGGGGTCGGGTGGGTCCTGGATACCCCATACCTGTACTGCTGGGTGGGGTAACGGGTACTGGGGTCGGATGGGTCCTGGATACCCCATACCTGTACCGCAGGGTGAGGTAACGGGTACTGGGGTCGGGTGGGTCCTGGATACCCCATACCTGTACCGCTGGGTGAGGTAACGGGTACTGGGGTCAAATGGGTCCTGGATACCCCATACCTGTACTGCTGGGTGAGGTACCTCGGGTACTGGGGTCGGATGGGTCCTGGATACCCCATACCTGTACCTCTGGGAGGGGTACCTCGGGTACCGGGGTCGGATGGATCCTGGATACCCCATACCTGTACCGCTGGATGGGGTACCTCGGGTACTAGGGTCGGGTGGGTCCTGGATACCCCATACCTGTACCGCTGGAAGGGGTACCTCGGGTACTGGGGTCGGGTGGATCCTGAGTAGGACCTCTGTACCCGCGGGACTACCCAGACCCGTGGTTGATCACGTGTTATCGTTAAATGACAACAATAAAACTCTGTGGTTCCACTACACGTCGCTAATGTTCGCATTTGTTTCTGACTATGCACGCACTCATTCCCGTCATTTAAGTAAAGACAAAGCTTCAGTCATCTTCAGTGTATGCATGATCAGATTTTTTTAAGTGTATCTAAATAGTTTTGCCTTCTCTCTGATATGATAATTTCCAATCAGACCAAGGTAGGGGTCACGTAATCTGGGGTCGTATACCCAGGTAGTAAATCTGGACTAGTCTCAGCCCAGCAACCCTGATTACCTCTGTGTTAAAAGTCCAATATGGCTCATAAACCTGTGACGGATATTCACCGTTACCGTTGTTTTTTACCTCACTTGTTTCTTCGTAATAACCTCTAATGAGTTTACTTTTTCCAAGTTAGACCGGGTCTGAGATTTTACTTTTTCCTATTTAGACCGGGTATAAGGTTTTACTTTTTACTTGTTAGACCGGGTATGAGGTTTTACTTTTTCCTAGTCAGACCTGGTGTGAGGTTTTACTTTTCCTAGTCAGACCTGGTGTGAGGTTTTACTTTTCCTAGTAAGACTTAGTATGAGGTTTTACTTTTTCCTAGTCAGACCTGGTGTGAGGTTTTCCTTTTTGCTTGTAAGACCTGGTGTGATATCTTAAGAGCAATTCTTTAGACTATTGTAACTCACTTTTATACATGATATTAAACAAATATTAATAAATGATGTTTCGATGGTTCATAAGTTGGATAAAACACTGCTTCTTGGTTTTGGTAGACATAATAATACCTTCAGTGACCTGGCGAGTCAAACTTATGTCATCACCTCAGTGTCCTAGCTCAAGTCACTGCTTGCCTGGTTTTACCATGTCGACCAGAACCTCGTGTAGGGTCGTCTTTCATCCCTTTAGAGAATGACAAATGTTGCAAATATATGAAAGGTTAGGACTAGGAGACATAACTGTGGAATTAAACATACCCCGAGACTGTCTTGGTGGAGGGAAAATCCGATTGTTTCCCAGACCTTCATCTCTCTGTGTCAGATGCTTGTCTCTCTCCTACGATGTTTCTAAAAGAAATTGAATTGTACATTTGCATGACTTTATCGTTTATAAGGAAGATGAGACTGGTATTAACCACTGACTTCCTTATTGTCAATCAGACACGACACAAAACGTGCAAACAATCAATAAATAATCTGTCACCTGTACCTGCAAACTTTGTGAAACATTTTTCAACTGGAGTTTGTTGCCTGTGTCATCCATTTGGGGAGGAGGAGGAGGAGGAGTTAAAGTGATGAAGGATGCCATGTTGACATATAATGGTTAATTATGTTCCATTTGTAATCAGGAAGTACTCCCCCGTGGCAACAATTCCCCTACTTTCACAACAGTTGATTTAACACACGGAAGTCTAGCCTCTTTGTGATGAATGAGTAGTGGACTACATGTGGAGTAATTGAACACTGTTCTTTTATTATGATGCTAATGTTAACAAGTCAATTATGAAAACCACGAAAGGTTCTTGTGGAGCTAAGGTGCAAGGCATATTAAGTCAACTGGCCAAACACCCAGGAGGAAATTTTGAACCTTGTCAAGAGCGGGACAAGTCACATTTGCAGCTGAAGCACCGACGATCAGAAAAGGTCAAGTGTCAGATTTATGAAAATTTTTGGAGGAAGGAAAAAGATGAAGAGACAGATGTTTATGAAGACGTCGATCTAGCCAGGCCGCTGAAAAGGGATCTCCCAAAGCCTGGCTTTAAAGTTCAAGAAATTCGTGATATTAGTGGACGAAGTCCGCTCTTTCAAAAACGTGAGGGATGTAAACGCGATGAGCGTGATGCATCTGTAAGTGTGAGTGGAGGCAAGGCACCTGAGCCTGATTGTCCGAGAACATTGACTTCTGGGAATAAACGAAGAGATTGTGAAGCAGAAGGGAAACCACCTGTAATTTTAGAGTGTGATGAAGATGGAGATGAAATATACGAGAATTGTGGAATAGATCAGGTAAAGAATGTGACCAGCCGATGTAAACAAAATGTGACCAGCGGATGTAAACAAAATGTGATCCGTGTTTGTAAAAAGAAGAAGACGTCGAATGTTGGTGAATCTAAACCCAGTAAAGCAAACCATGCAGGGAGTGATGCAGTAGGTGCCCCGTCATGTGACCCGTCATGTGACAATACATATGGAAACGTGGCGTATGTAAGTGAACAGAAAGTTCACAAACATAACGGGAAGAAACGCTTGCCTGGTGTGAACAAAGGGACGAAGCCCAATGTAGAGGAAAACAAACATTTACTGAACACTTCCTCCATTTTCTATGATGAGTCGCCGACATACGATGAGATTGACAACAATCCTGGTAGGATGTTTCTGTTTCCCTTGAGTGTATTGTGTGTATTCTGTTTTAAGGCCTCAAATTTTATCATTGATTATTGAGGAAGATCCTTAGAACAGTAAGACATTGTTAGTCTTGGGACTTCATTAGTCTTGGGACCTTGTTAGTCTTGGCACCTCCTTAGTCTTGGGATCTTGTTAGTCTTGGGACCTCGTTAGTCTTGGCACCTCCTTAGTCTTGGCACCTCCTTAGTCTTGGGACCTTGTTAGTCTGGATCTTGTTAGTCTTGGGACCTTGTTAGTCTGGCACCTCCTTAGTCTTGGGACCTCATTAGTCTGGATCTTGTTAGTCTTGGGACTTTGTTATTCTTGGGACCTTGTTAGTCTTGGGACCTTGTTAGTCTGGATCTCACTAGTCAAGAAATCTATTTACAGTTAAGAGCTTTCATTTGGGTCACAATGGCTACAGAGTATGAAATAATTAATTCTTGTCATGTTTGGATATGTCTTACATTTGTCAGATGTTGATTTGCAGCTCAAACATCAAGTCAATTTAGCATATTATACGCATGCTTGTATGACATATTGAAGGGAATATCACTTATTATCAGATGTCTTTATTCATTGGCTTTAAACATTATATATTTAATCCAATTATGTGGTTAAAATATTTTTTAATGTTAAGATCTATTAACATGATTAATTATACATATATGCAAAATAATGAGTGATTTTCGTGTGAGCTGCTAGCGTGATTAGATGCGCAGTTAAACAGTGCCCTTAGCACAAGAGAATGCATGCTAACGCCCTTCATTTTTTAATTGGAAATTTAGATAACATCATCTAGATGTTATAAATACCTATCTTTGAAAGAACAGACCAGCACAGACCAGCAGATATCTTTAAGACCATGTAGAATGGTATGACAAAAATGATAAAAAGGCAATGGTGTGTTTGATGGGTGAACAGTTCCCAACATATTTCTAGAGTAAAGAAAACAAACGCTAACACTAATTGTCTGACAAAACAAGAACATTTGAAGTCAGTTTACCAGTCAAACATTGTTGTTTAGTCAAGGCAAGAAAAGCATTGTGGGTAATCCGTTGTCCAGTATTGATGCTACCTGACTGGCGGCCATTCTGTCGTATTTACCACAAGTAGCCTCACTTTCATTTCACAGGGCGGCCATTTGGGAAGAAACACAAGATTTAAATTTCAGGATGTGATTGTTTCTCAAGTGCCCCGGCAAACATTTGTTAACAGATTTGGTTGTTTGTAACTGTTTGAGTTAATTGTGGCTATTATTTCCTCCTTCGTGGACAATAGAGGCTTTGGAAATGTTTCTAGGAGGGAGCATGGCTGATGGGAATGTTGTTGTTTGGTGGAGAGGTCAAGAGGTCGCTCGTCTTTCAACCAGTCACATTCGTGCAAGTATTGTTTGAGATATTATGTATACTGGCTATGATGTAATAGAGGTAGGGTATTCAAAGGAATTATCAAACAATAGTTATCATTGCGTATGATTCTAAGAATACTACCTTTATTACATCATGAACTGGTCCCTCCCCTGCGACCTCACCAATATATTGATATCTGCATCCAGTTGATGAAGGTTATTGGTTGAAAGAAGTGACGTATTCCCGACTCACGCATGCACAGTTGGTGCTGAGGATAGAGTTTACCTCACAACTATTAGATATGTGGCCAGTGAGGAGGACGTCTGATGAAAACTCTAAAAGATTTTTTCGTGTGTAACACCCAAACACGAATATTTGGCCATGATGTAATAGTGGTAGTATTCTTACAGTCGTAACTATTGTTTTCATTTCTAGTGTCGCCACTGTGATTTGCTGAACATTGACAAAAGGAGTGTAAAACCATACTCACTCATTATTCCTAGGCTACCCCAAATTTTCTACCAATGATGTACCTTGTTTCAAATTCTTAAACTTAGGTCTTCACAACCCATGATTGTCATAAAAGGTGACCATGCTTGTCATAAGAGGCGACTAACGGGATCAGGTGGTCAGGCTTGCTGACTTTGTTGATGCATGTCATCGTATCCCAATTGCATGGATTGATGCTCATGATATCAATCACTGGATTGTCCCGCCCAGACTTGATTATTTACAGACCGCCGTCATACAGCTCGAATATTGCTGAGTGTGACGTTAAACAATACTTAGTGTCATGACAACTGATGAGATATCTATTTGAGACTGTTGATTCATTGTACTCTCCCATTTTGAAGGTTTGAAAGTGGTTTATTGTTCAAAGATGTTTGATTTATTTGTTTGTTGTTTAACACCACAGCAATATTCCAGCTATATGACGGAGGTCTGTAACTAATCCAGTCTGAATCAGACAGTACTGTGAGGATTGCTCCACACCTTAGGGGTATGATGACACACAATCGACCAAGTCACTGAGCCTGACCACTGATCTATCTGTCACCTTCATGACCAGCATCAGTTGCTGGAGATCAGTACTAAGCCGGACTGCCCACGGGCACTCAAAGATGATCCTATGTCCTATGTAGATTATATGTTCTGTTAAGACAGGTCGTCATGGGAGGTCTTCTAGGAGGAAGTGGTTGTCAATGTGGATGATTTTTGTATTCACTCGTTAAGTCTCTTTCAGACTTTTACGTCCCAGTCAATAGGTGATATTTACCTTTAATTACACATGTCAGCGATAGGTACAGCTGCATCCTTCCACAACGAAGTCTGACATTCACTTAGGGACGTGCTACAGGGGCATACATCTCGCGTGGAAATAGACCGACCTCTGACCTCTGACTTCTGACCCCAGGTCAAGTCGACTGAAGACGTCCTCATTGCTTGAGTGTGGGTGTTGTTTTACAGGTCTGTTGTGATTTAGAACATTTGTAAGAGGATTAACCTCATTCTTTGCGGTCTACAACATGGATGTTTTTAGCCCGCAGGAACTATTTTTTTGTCGAGTTTCTCCAGTGGCTGTATCTTTGTGTGAAGATGGATGAACATTTTGTGTGTAACTTTGACATATTCAGAGGATTTGAAACCATTTGTCAAAGATTGTGAAGGATAGGAAGATGTTGTTTGTTGCCATGGTGATACAGAACGTTGTGGTTTGTTGTCCTGCATGGTTTTATCAGTATGTTTTGTTTCCTTGTAATGTCCTGGCACAATCATGCTTCTCGGTGGGAGGCAGGGTACCCTGGTGATGAAAGAGTTCGCTCGTCACGACGAAGGCATTGTGTCGACTTCCCACATGGGTACAATGTGTGAAGCCCATTTCTGGTGTCCCCCGCTGTGATATTGCTGGAATATTGCTAAAAGCGGCGTAGAACCATACTCACTCAGTCACTCAAGCTTGTCGGGTTCCAGGTCGACCTGAGTCCAGGGTCAGACCTGGCCCCACTGTTCCGGGTTAGAAGAAGCCTATCGTTGTGTGTTTGGTGACCTGGCTCATTGTGTGTTTTCCTATCTTGGTGGTCTAGTATGTTGCTCATAGTATCGATCACTGGTCTGTCTTACCAAGACTCGAATACTTCCAGGCCTGCATCAAATAGGTAGAATATTGTGGTGTACATAGTTAAACAACAGACGCTGACATCCTGAGACTGGTGTCCATGGGACAATGTCTGCCCCAGCCTGTGTCCATTGATGGTCATAAGAGTCATACTCCCATGCTGGCCAGAAGAGTCATACTCCCATGCTGGCCAGAAGAGTCATACTCCCATGCTGGCCAGAAGAGTCACACTCCCATGCTGGCCAGAAGAGTCATACTCCCATGCTGGCCAGAAGAGTCACACTCCCATGCTGGCCAGAAGAGTCATACCCCCATGCTGGCCAGAAAAGTCATACTCCCATGCTGGCCAGAGGAGTCACACCCCCATGCTGGCCAGAACAGTCACACTCCCATGCTGGCCAGAAGAGTCATACTCCCATGCTGGCCAGAGGAGTCACACTCCCATGCTGGCCAGAAGAGTCACACCCCCATGCTGGCCAGAAGAGTCATACTCCCATGCTGGCCAGAGGAGTCACACCCCCATGCTGGCCAGAAGAGTCATACTCCCATGCTGGCCAGAAGAGTCATACTCCCATGCTGGCCAGAGGAGTCACACCCCCATGCTGGCTAGAAGAGTCACACCCCCATGCTGGCCAGAAGAGTCATACTCCCATGCTGGCCAGAGGAGTCACACCCCCATGCTGGCCAGAAGAGTCATACTCCCATGCTGGCCAGAAGAGTCATACTCCCATGCTGGCCAGAGGAGTCACACCCCCATGCTGGCCAGAAGAGTCACACCCCCATGCTGGCCAGAAGAGTCATACTCCCATGCTGGCCAGAGGAGTCACACTCCCATGCTGGCCAGAAGAGTCATACTCCCATGCTGGCCAGAAGAGTCATACTCCCATGCTGGCCAGAGGAGTCACACTCCCATGCTGGCCAGAAGAGTCACACCCCCATGCTGGCCAGAGGAGTCACCCCCCCCATGCTGGCCAGAAGAGTCACACCCCCATGCTGGCCAGAAGAGTCATACTCCCATGCTGGCCAGAGGAGTCACACCCCCATGCTGGCCAGAAGAGTCATACTCCCATGCTTGCCAGAAGAGTCATACTCCCATGCTGGCCAGAAGAGTCACACTCCCATGCTGGCCAGAAGAGTCATACCCCCATGCTGGCCAGAAAAGTCATACTCCCATGCTGGCCAGAAGAGTCACACCCCCATGCTGGCCAGAACAGTCACACTCCCATGCTGGCCAGAAGAGTCATACTCCCATGCTGGCCAGAGGAGTCACACTCCCATGCTGGCCAGAAGAGTCACACCCCCATGCTGGCCAGAAGAGTCATACTCCCATGCTGGCCAGAGGAGTCACACCCCCATGCTGGCCAGAAGAGTCATACTCCCATGCTGGCCAGAAGAGTCATACTCCCATGCTGGCCAGAGGAGTCACACCCCCATGCTGGCCAGAAGAGTCACACCCCCATGCTGGCCAGAAGAGTCATACCCCCATGCTGGCCAGAAGAGTCATACTCCCATGCTGGCCAGAGGAGTCACACTCCCATGCTGGCCAGAAGAGTCATACTCCCATGCTGGCCAGAAGAGTCACACTCCCATGCTGGCCAGAAGAGTCATACCCCCATGCTGGCCAGAAAAGTCATACTCCCATGCTGGCCAGAAGAGTCACACCCCCATGCTGGCCAGAACAGTCACACTCCCATGCTGGCCAGAAGAGTCATACTCCCATGCTGGCCAGAGGAGTCACACTCCCATGCTGGCCAGAAGAGTCACACCCCCATGCTGGCCAGAAGAGTCATACTCCCATGCTGGCCAGAGGAGTCACACCCCCATGCTGGCCAGAAGAGTCATACTCCCATGCTGGCCAGAAGAGTCATACTCCCATGCTGGCCAGAGGAGTCACACCCCCATGCTGGCCAGAAGAGTCACACCCCCATGCTGGCCAGAAGAGTCATACTCCCATGCTGGCCAGAGGAGTCACACCCCCATGCTGGCCAGAAGAGTCATACTCCCATGCTGGCCAGAAGAGTCATACTCCCATGCTGGCCAGAGGAGTCACACCCCCATGCTGGCCAGAAGAGTCACACCCCCATGCTGGCCAGAAGAGTCATACTCCCATGCTGGCCAGAGGAGTCACACTCCCACGCTGGCCAGAAGAGTCATACTCCCATGCTGGCCAGAAGAGTCATACTCCCATGCTGGCCAGAGGAGTCACACTCCCATGCTGGCCAGAAGAGTCACACCCCCATGCTGGCCAGAGGAGTCACCCCCCCCCATGCTGGCCAGAACAGTCACACCCCCATGCTGGCCAGAAGAGTCATACTCCCATGCTGGCCAGAGGAGTCACACCCCCATGCTGGCCAGAAGAGTCATACTCCCATGCTGGCCAGAAGAGTCATACTCCCATGCTGGCCAGAAGAGTCACACTCCCATGCTGGCCAGAAGAGTCATACCCCCATGCTGGCCAGAAAAGTCATACTCCCATGCTGGCCAGAAGAGTCACACCCCCATGCTGGCCAGAACAGTCACACTCCCATGCTGGCCAGAAGAGTCATACTCCCATGCTGGCCAGAGGAGTCACACTCCCATGCTGGCCAGAAGAGTCAAACCCCCATGCTGGCCAGAAGAGTCACACCCCCATGCTGGCCAGAAGAGTCACACTCCCATGCTGGCCAGAGGAGTCACACCCCCATGCTGGCCAGAGGAGTCACACCCCCATGCTGGCCAGAAGAGTCACACCCCCATGCTGGCCAGAAGAGTCACACTCCCATGCTGGCCAGAAGAGTCACACTCCCATGCTGGCCAGAAGAGGCGACAGAATGGATCAGGTGGTCAGACTCGGTGTCTTGGTTGATTTGGGTGTCATCCATCACAATTGGATGGATTGATGATCCGGGGGTCAGTCACTGGAGTGTCTGTTCAAAACTTGATCTTTGTGTTATTGTACCCAGACGGTGTCGATTGTTGCTCACAACATCAATCACTAGTTCATTTCCAGACTCGATTATGTACAGGCCGACATCTGAGAGACAGAGTACTGATGAGTGCAGAGTAACCACCATACCACCACTTGGCCGAGGACAGTTACCTCGTCAGGGCCAAGTGTGGCGAGAAGATTTCTGTGATTAGGGGATTGGGTGGACACAAGGGAGCTATGGATGTGTAGTTCTCGCATGCACGCCCACCTGTGACACCGGGCAACTGTGGCTGATGGAGCATCATGAGCCATGTTCACCAAGCTTTTGTTTGTTTGTTCTTTGTTTGTTGTTTAATGCCACACTCCGCAGTTATCTGACCACCCGATCTGGTGACATGCATCAACCAAGTCAGCGAGTTTGACAACCGAATCCCATTAGTTGTTCAAAGTATCATACCCAAGTCACTCACTCACTCACTCACTCACTCACTCACTCATCCACCCACTCACCCCCATTCACTCACTCACAAGACTCACTCACGCAAAGCCCATTTCTGGTGTGCCCCGTAATAGCGTTTGAATATTGCTAAAAGTGGCATAAAACCAAACTCACTCACTCACTCACTCACTCACTCACTCACTCACTCACTCACTAGCTCACTCACTCACTCACTCACTCACTCACTGTCCCATTCCTGAACCAGATCCTACATGGTATATGTGACACATCATCAAGTTGTCACGGTTACTTGCACTGAATCTGGGAATTTACATTTTTATCGGAAACCGTGCAGGATATGTTTGAACTTGTTTTATTGAAGTGCCTAATGCCTATCAAGCCAAGTTTTGTTTCGGGAAGTTGTGATGAGGTCAGTTGTGCACAGTTTCCTGTGGTTTTCCCTGGATGACAGTAGTTGTATGTATTGTTGTCAGATGATCAGCCTGGGAGATCTCAAACCATGACCACTCTTCCGATGAGATGACATTTCGATGTCGTTGTTTTCTCGATTCCGCTCCGCATCTGCAAGAAGCCTCAACCGCATCAAGTTTCATCCCAAACGTCCCAAACATGCCAAGTTGCGAAAAGGTTAAATAACATGACGCATTTGATTTACTGAAGTTTGATGAACTGAACCTTAATTTCCAGGACGTTTTTTGTGTTTTCAGATATTGAAGATGTTTAAGGGTGCTTCGTATTGTCATTAGGTGTTGGGGTAGCCTCATGGTTCAAGTGTTCACTCACCACACCAAGGGTTCAGGTTCTATTCCAGACACAGGTGACATGTGTGAAGCCCATTTCTGTGTCTCTATCGGGAAATTACTGGAATATTACTAAAAGTGGCATAAAACCATACTTACTTACTCACTTTACCCGCTGACGAATATCATGATAATGAGTTTGTTGCTATTTGTCCAATATATATGACACACTTGAAGTAGGCGATAGTCTTTAGTGAGATAGTTTTGTTGTACGCTTTTTTTGACAGTAGCCATGGTAACCGTTTGAAGTTGCGAGATTCTGAGAAATGCATGGACTTGGCTGAGATTACTCATATCATGTTTCCATGGAGATTAGTAGCATAGCCCTAGTTATTAAGTTCTTGTCCTTCTCCTCATTCATATAAATTTTATTGAATATTTATGCAAAATTTTCTTTTACAATTTGTGTATATAAACTGTATAAAAACAAAAAGAGAAATACAATATCCAAACATGAAAATGTAACTTTTGTTTTTCGTGGGAATGCTGATTGCAGCTCAAAACAACATTCACTCAAATTCACACACTGATTCACTACATTTTTATTTGGCAGCAGTTGTCATGGAAACCATGTTGTATACTGATGTAGTTATTTTCTGTCTCCAGACTTTCCTCCACAAGACGTATCCCCGGAGCCCGAGCCGGAGCCGGTGGTGTCCCAGGACAAGCTGTATGAGTCCATCAGCTCATCCCGCCTGTCTGATGATGGATGGGGGTCCTCCGAGTTCGAGGAATCTGGGGAAGACGAAGTCTTGGAGCAGGCTCCGGCAAAACCTCTACCCCCAGAACCAAAACAGGTAATTGGCCTAAGATCGTTACCAAAACAGGTAACTGGTGTAAGATTGATACGCCTACTGGACATTGGTATAAGATTTTTATAAAGATTTCCTGCATATTGGTATATAATGGGTGAAGGGGCGCTGATTAGAATGGGGGGGCACTTAAGATTGCAAATACTGAATTACATCTTGATTTGGACTTCCCATTCACAGAGACCCATAGCAGCGATTAAAACGAGTCTGAGAGTATGAATGTTTTTTTGTTTCAGATTCCTAATGTGCAGGCTTGTTTTAATTGTGAACATACTTCTTTTTGTACAGGGTGCCAAAATTATCAACCGGATTCGAAGTTTGGCGAGGAAAAATAATGTTAACATGTATGAGGAGACGCGATGCTTTCCTGTGGACCTCAACCCATCAAAACACCCACCTCCAGAGTTACCTCCCCCTCCTGATGACCTTTCTGAAAGTCAGGTGAGAGTTGCCTCCCCTTTATGAACCTTTAACTGTATTGTGAAACAGTCAGAATCTGTTATTTTGTAAACCAAACAAATTTTTACAAACGTTTTCCTCAACTCTTGCTGAAATTTTGTATATTGTTGCATTTTAATATTCATTTTAAGTTGCTGTACAATTGAAAATGCTTATGCATAAGTCCAGCTGGACAATTAGTGGTCTGGTGAATGAACAACAGGAAGACCAGAAGTAACGAAAGTTATCGAGTCCTGAGCATAAGCTTGCTGAATGTATATTTATGTCCGATAGTATAGATATGGTTCCCTCTGTAGGAACTTGAACGATGGAATCTTTTAGTAATTCACTTTTATAATGGGGTGTGATTCAGCTTGTTTGAAAACGTTGTGTTCCAGAAAAAAAGGCGATGTGTCGTGGATTTGACTATATCAAGCGAGAAGTCCTACATCAATGCTTTGGAGAGAATAACTGAGGTAGGATGAATTGAAATGAATCTTGAAATCGCTTTCTTTAGTCTTGGATTTGACTATATTGAGTGAGAAGTCCTACATCAGTGCTTTGGAGAATTGAAATAAATCTTGTAATAACTTTCTTTGGGTGTGTTTGTTGCTTAACACCACACAATGCTCCGGCCTTATAATGGCTGCCTGTAAGTCATTGAGTGTGCCCAGACAAGTAAGTGATTGATATCATGAGCAACGTCCCATGCAATCAGGGTAGGGTGACATGAATTCAGTCTGCCGAATTTAGTCTCCTCTTACGACAAGCATAGGTTGCTGGGGACCGATTCTAACCCGGATCTTCACGGGCATAGGTTGCTGGGGACCGATTCTAACCCGGATCTTCACAGGTCTCTCCTCTTACGACAAGCGTAGGTTGCTTGGGACCGATTCTAACCCGGATCTTCACAGGTCTCTCCTCTTACGACAAGCATAGGTTGCTTGGGACCGATTCTAACCCGGATCTTCACGGGTCTCTCCTCTTACGACAAGCGTAGGTTGCTGGGGACTGATTCTAACCCGGATCTTCACAGGTCTCTCCTCTTATGACAAGCATAGGTTGCTGGGGACCGATTCTAACCGGATCTTCACGGGTCTCTCCTCTTACGACAAGCATAGGTTGCTGGGGACTGATTCTAACCGGATCTTCACGGGTCTCTCCTCTTACGACAAGCATAGGTTGCTTGGGACCGATTCTAACCCAGATCTTCACGGGTCTCTCCTCTTACGACAAGCATAGGTTGCTGGGGACCGATTCTAACCCGGATCTTCACAGGTCTCCTCTTACGACAAGCATAGGTTGCTTGGGACCGATTCTAACCCGGATCTTCACGGGTCTCTCCTCTTACGACAAGCATAGGTTGCTGGGGACTGATTCAAACCCGGATCTTCACGGGTCTCCTCTTACGACAAGCATAGGTTGCTTGGGACCGATTCTAACCCGGATCTTCACGGGTCTCTCCTCTTACGACAAGCATAGGTTGCTTGGGACCGATTCTAACCCGGATCTTCACGGGTCTCCTCTTACGACAAGCATAGGTTGCTTGGGACCGATTCTAACCGGATCTTCACGGGTCTCTCCTCTTACGACAAGCATAGGTTGCTGGGGACCGATTCTAACCCGGATCTTCACGGGTCTCCTCTTACGACAAGCATAGGTTGCTGGGGACCGATTCTAACCGGATCTTCACGGGTCTCTCCTCTTACGACAAGCATAGGTTGCTGGAGACCGATTCTAACCCGGATCTTCATGGGTCTCTCTTCTTACGACAAGCATAGGTTGCTTGGGACCGATTCTAACCCGGATCTTCACGGGTCTCCTCTTACGACAAGCATAGGTTGCTGGTGACCGATTCTAACCCGGATCTTCACGGGTCTCTCCTCTTACGACAAGCATAGGTTGCTTGGGACCGATTCTAACCCGGATCTTCACGGGTCTCCTCTTATGACAAGCATAGGTTGCTGGGGACCGATTCTAACCGGATCTTCACGGGTCTCTCCTCTTACGACAAGCATAGGTTGCTGGGGACCGATTCTAACCCGGATCTTCACGGGTCTCTCCTCTTACGACAAGCATAGGTTGCTTGGGACCGATTCTAACCAAGATCTTCACGGGTCTCTCCTCTTACGACAAGCATAGGTTGCTGGAGACTGATTCTAACCCAGATCTTCACGGGTCTCTCCTTCTTATTGAGCAATGGAGAAAGAGAGATAGAGTGAGTAAATATTTCATTACAGGTATCAGCGATTCACACTGAGAAATATGTTCAATGTACTCCTGTCGATTATTGCTGGGGTGAAATAGTTGAATAACTGACGTAACATGATAGGGGCAAGATGAGGTGAAGATAGATGGGTGTAGTCGTAAACTGAAGACTGACATGCGGGAGTCACGTCCATAACAGCTTCAGCGGGAGGACTGGTAGAGTTATCTCCCTTTCATGAGTGTCTCTGTGTGTTCTTTGTTGTTGGACTAATGTATGTTATTGATGACTGATAAGCTTAGAACTTTGAGCAGATCATGTAGCAGATTGTGTTAAGGCTTGTGGGGGGGAGGGGGGGGCAGGAGAATTGTCATGTAAAATGCTTCATGAAAGGGGGGAGCATGGTGCATGGAAAATTGTTACTTAAATAACGAGGGTTGTGTCAGCAGAATAGGATTGTCGTATCGCCAAAGCCACCCTGGGATAAACAATGTTTTACTACAAATTGAAATAAGGTGAAATAGCTGGAATATGGCTGTTTGCTGCATTAAAAAAAAATATCACTTCACTACAAGGCATTAAAATCATCTCCATTCAACAGTTGTATCTTATGACACAGATCAGAATTGTAAAGCAGACATTGGTTACTTTCTTGAAGGATTACATGAAGGTGGTGATGGAGAACATCGCATCGCCACGAAGTCAAGTGAAGACGGTGTTTGCTGAGGCAGAGCAGATCCTGAGCCACCACAAGATGTTCCAGATTGAGCTGGCCGACCGGGTCCGGAAGTGGGACCAGGAGGGGAAGATCGGAGACATCTTCACAGCATCGGTAACATCCACAACCTCAACTACATCCACTACATCAGTCCTAACATTTCATTCACTTAATTTTGAGCAAATTGAATCCGAAAAATATAAAACGCCTGACTGATGCTGGTCTAGGCACTTATGGAGGCTTATTTTCAGCCTAAGCAGTAAATATTTGTTTTATTTCATACCCACTCCCACATCCAGTTCTCCAAGACGATGTTGCTCAACTCCTACAGCGTGTACGTCAACAGCTTCGCTGCAGCGATGGAAGAGATCAAGACGGTGCAGAGGACGAAACAGACCTTCTCTGACTTCCTGAAGGTATGTGACAGAGGGTCGAGTCCGGGGAGTAAATGTCTACTTCATCAGTGTGAATCACGCTCAGGCATCTTGTACGCTATCCACCATGTGTCTGGCCTAAACAGGATCTGAGTCGGTCCCACAAGCTGATTGGTGGACTAAAGAAACCACTGCATTTTATTTTTTTATGTTATTTTATTTATTCTCACAATTTGTCATAATTTGTTGTTTACAAGTTTTTAAGATATATTTTAAACAGGTTTTATTTATGGTATTTTAAATAATTTTATAATTGAAAGTAAACAGAGACAGGAAATGAGTCATTTTGCTTATTTCTGGTTGGCGGAATAAAAAAAGTACTTTTTCCATTTTTTAAATCTTTTTTGCACAATTTAGTTTTTCGGAGTTGGAAGATTTGGAAACCAAGTTTTATCAAAAGTCTGGCCTGATTTGAGTGTGTGCAGGACTCTGTATTATTCACATGGTGTTTTCAGGCGAAGGAGTCAAGCAGCAGCGACCGGTTGTCCATATTTGGGCTGATGGTGAAGCCAGTGCAGAGATTCCCACAATTCATCATGTTGCTGCAGGTTCGTCATCCAAGTTTTTTATTTTGCTGAGTAGTCTAGTTATGACATGACTCGTGAAGATCTGGGTAAAATAGGTCTTCAGCAGCCCATGCTTGCCGTAAAAGGCGACTGTGCTCGTCGTAAGGAGCGACTAACGGGATCAGGTGGTCAGACTCGCTGACTTTGTTGATGCATATCATCGTATCCCAGTGGATCAATGCTCATGATGTCAATCACTGGAATGTCTAGTCCAAACTCAATTATTTACAGACTGCAGTCATATAGCTGGAATATTGCTGAGTGCAGCGTAAACAAACAAACAAACAAACAAAGTTTTGACGTGACTGTAGTTTCGGACCTGTCACAGCTATGAGCGGGGAATTGGTGGAGATTTTCAATGTTATTTTAATGTTGTCTTGGTGGAGCCCCGGACCTGGACCCCCGGACCTGGACCCTGCTACTGTTATAACATACCACATGTCTTCTCATAAACCTCCTGCCACTCCTGAAGATATCTTCCTATCTCATAGTAACCTTGTGAGAGGTACTACTTTCAAGTGAGACCTGCTCAGAGGTTTTACATTTGAATTGTAAGATTTAGGATTTATGGGTGAATTGAAAAGACATCCTTTCACGTCACGGCATAGGACCTGTGAAGATCCGAGGTAGAATAGGTTATAGCCAGACCACTGCCATATAGCTGGAATATTGATGAGAGCGGTGTGAACAACAAGCAAACTAACTAACAAACAAACAAACAAACACAGCACAGCACAGCATAGAATTTGCATGTGGGAAAAAATGTGATTTTTAACCATTCGAAAATCAACATTAGATGCATATTAAAAAGGATTCTGGGCCACAGGGCAGGTTGATTTTTTCATCCATATCCTGTTTAGTATTGTAAGCCATTGTTATCCCACTGAGCCACTGGGGCAGGTGATGAAAGGATGTTCAATCTTACATCTCATGACTTCAATTGTCTGCATGCTACACATGGTTTTTCTGTCATCGAATTCCACTCATTATCTGGTCCAGACTCGATTATTTAATGAAACATCTGTTTCCATGATTTACTGAAATATCTGTTTGCAGGATTTACTGAAGTATCTGTTTCCTAGGATTTACTGAAACATCTGTTTCCAGGATTTACTGAAGTATCTGTTTCCTAGGATTTACTGAAACATCTGTTTCCAGGATTTACTGAAGTATCTGTTTCCAGGTCTTACTGAAATATCTGTTTCCAGGATTTACTGAAGTACACGCCACAAACCCACCACGACCGAGGGGCTCTACAGCTGGCCCTGACAGAACTCGAGAACGTCACGCACAAACTGAACGAGCGGAAACGTCACAGCGAACAGCAGTTTGCGGCCCGGCAGATCACCAGTCAGTTGTCACGGCAACTTGTCATGAAGGTGACAGAGAGTCCGCGAAGACTACTGCGACAGGATGACATGGAGCAAGTGGTAACTGAATGCTGTTTATTTGCCTGCTATCTGTTGTATCACAGGGTGTCAGCTTGGTGTGGGAGGAAAGATGCAAGTCTTAGACACTTACCACTGGTGACACCCAGGCACAGGTATGGTGCTGACAAACCTGGAAAAATAACCAAGGGATTCGAACCCAGGTTTTGGCATGCCAAGAGATGAATCTCTGCACAATAAGTTATGGTGCCGCTGTGCCTGGTCCACCTGTGCCTGGTCCGCCTGTGCCTGGTCCGCCTGTGCCTGGTCCGCCTGTGCCACTCAGAGACAGACAGAGACTCAGTGATCGCAAACCTACTTTGTGAATCATCATATAGCTCACCTGGTCACAGAAAGCCAAACCAGTGAAGCAAGAGATTATAAGGTACTGACACTACATGACAATAGAAGGTTGTGACAGGAATGTGTTCACTGTAGCTAACCAACAAATCGACAAGCATTTACTATTGTTAAGCTGTTATGAAACATATTTTCTGTTTTAAGGTTGGGGAAACAGCCTCCATGAAGTCCAAGAAGGTCCGAGTGTTCCTGATGAATGATACTGTCCTGTTCGTCAAGGTTGGATTTAAGTAAGTCAGTGTCACAGAGAGTGTAGCTCTGTGCAGATTATGACTGGGTCTCCCTACCCACTGGTGGATCCAGATGGAGTGAATAGAATGGGTGACCTGGCTGTTTGTGGGTCTCCCCTACTCACTGGCGGATCCAGATGGAGTGAATAGAATGGGTGACCTGGCTGTTTGTCTGTCTACCCAACGCACTGGTGGATCCAGATGGAATGAATAGAATGGGTGACCTGGCTGTTTGTCTGTCTACCCAACGCACTGGCGGATCCAGATGGAGTGAATAGAATGGGTGACCTGGCTGTTTGTCTGTCTACCCAACGCACTGGTGGATCCAGATGGAATGAATAGAATGGGTGACCTGGCTGTTTGTCTGTCTACCCAACGCACTGGCGGATCCAGATGGAGTGAATAGAATGGGTGACCTGGCTGTTTGTGGGTCTACCCTACTCACCGATGGATCCAGATGGAGTGAATAGAATGGGTGGCCTGGCTGTTTGTGGGTCTATCCTACTCACTGATGGATCCAGATGGAGTGAATAGAATTGGTGACCTGGCTGTTTGTCTGTCTACCCAACGCACTGGCGGATCCAGATGGAGTGAATAGAATGGGTGACCTGGCTGTTTGTGGGTCTACCCTACACACCGATGGATCCAGATGGAGTGAATAGAATGGGTGGCCTGGCTGTTTGTGGGTCTATCCTACTCACTGGCGGATCCAGATGGAGTGAATAGAATTGGTGACCTGGCTGTTTGTCTGTCTACCCAACGCACTGGCGGATCCAGATGGAGTGAATAGAATGGGTGACCTGGCTGTTTGTGGGTCTACCCTACTCACAGATGGATCCAGATGGAGTGAATAGAATGGGTGGCCTGGCTGTTTGTGGGTCTATCCTACTCACTGGCGGATCCAGATGGAGTGAATAGAATGGGTGGCCTGGCTGTTTGTGGGTCTATCCTACTCACTGGCGGATCCAGATGGAGTGAATAGAATGGGTGGCCTGGCTGTTTGTGGGTCTATCCTACTCACTGGCGGATCTAGATGGAGTGAATAGGATGGGTGACCTGGCTTATGGGTTGGGAATGTTTGCCTAATCAAGAACACAACACTCACTCACTCACTATCTTAAAGCTTCTTCCATTACCCTGACATTCCAGAGATCAAGGTGGCTACCCCACTGAGCGATATCGGCTTAAGTGGATGGCCAACATCCGAGACGTGGAGGTGAAGGATTCTGCCATTACCCCGGACATGGAGAGCGTGGTGAAAGGGGGCCCAGGGAAGATCAGCATCTACTCCACACAGATAGGTAGGCAGGAACACTGTCAGCGTTATACCATGTCACGTGTTGCAAGGGAGATAACTCAGCATCTACTTCACACAGATAGGTAGGCGGGAACACTGTCACCGATATACAATGTTATACCATGTCACGTGTGATGCAAGGGAGATAACTCAGCATCTACTCCACACAGATAGGTAGACAGGAACAGTCAGCGATATACAATGTTATACCATTTCACGTGTGATGCAAGGGAGATAACTCAGCATCTACTCCACACAGATAGGTAGGCAGGAACAGTCAGCGATATACAATGTTATACCATGTCACATGTTATGCAAGGGAGATAACTCAGCATCTACTCCACACAGATAAGTAGGCAGGAGCAATCAGCGATATACAATGTTATACCATGTCACGTGTGATGCAAGGGAGATAACTCATCTACTCCACACAGATAGGTAGGCGGGAACACTGTCAGGGATATACAATGTTATACCATGTCAAATGTGATGCAAGGGAGTTAACTGAAGCGTCTTTTTATGACCGTGATGTATAAAGTTGAAAATATGATCTGGACAGCATGTGAGCAACATCCAAATCAAGCAGTTGAAAGTACAGCAGTTTTCCGGGTAAAAACAAGGATGTCAGTTTATATTTGTGTGTTGATGTTACAGATAAGCCTGAGGAAGACCCCTTCCACCTGTTCGCGGATCTGAACGAGATGCTGCACGACTTCCCCGTCTTGGCCCAAATCAGTGCCCTCGTCTCCACACTCAAACGTAGCTATATGGTGCGTCCCCTGCGTGAGTGAGAGAGTGACAGAATGACAAACTCAGTGATAGAGTGAGAGAGTGACTGAAAAGTTATTCCTGCATGGGACCGCCTCCGTGGTCTACTGGTAGAGCGTCCGCCCGGAGAGTGGAAGGTCCGGGGTTCGATCCCTGGTCGTGTCATACCAAAAGACGTTAAAAGATGGTACTTGTTGTTACCCTGTCTGGCGCTCGGCATTGAGGGGCTTAAACAAGGACTGGTCGGCTTGGAGTCAGTATACTGTGTCTGAGTGGGATATTCATGTTAAACTGCGGCATGGTATCTCAGTGAGCTAGCACTATAAATCGGCATCAGTCCGGACTAGTACAAGCAGCCACACAAACACACACACGTACATGCACGTCGCTATATAAGTGCAATAATCTTGGGCGCGACGTTAAACCTCATTTCACCTCACCTCACTGACACAGCGGTATTAAACTGCCTCCCTCACTCACTCTCCGAAAACCCATACTACCCAGAATTGTTTCCTCATATCAATCACTGGTTTATCTGACCCAGCCTTGATTATTTCAAGCTACAGTCATGTAAATACATTTTTTTTATGGATAACAATTTCTGTATTCTTTTGGAACGCCAAGAAGGTTGTTACTGACCTAAAATGAGACGTATACCGTCAGTAACAGCCATATTGGATTTTCCAACACCCACCTCACATATTTCACATGAAAATTCTGGAACAGAAATTCATTATGACACTGTTTAGTGTTTTAATATCATTAATTTTGATGAAGAACATTAATATTTTTTTAATGTAATTCGTGACTTTATTGATAAAGATTATAGTTAAACTTATCAACAAGGTTTGTCCTCTAAGGTTTAAAGAGTAGTCTCCCTTTGACCCTTAGTGTCAATGTTTAAAACTGTCAAGTTTTTATTTTAACATGACATGTGCAATATGGATACTTTTTGGCATAATAAATGTGTTATGGTGTCTAGTTGCCATATAGGTTAGCAGAAAAATATTGGGCAAGGAGTCAGCTGAGCTCAATATTTATCTGCTTATCAAATACGACACCGTATACAGCAACTTAAGACACCATAACTCATTAATTATGCCAAAAAGTATCCATATTGCACATGTCATGTTAAAATAAAAACTTGACAGTTTTAAACATTGACACTAAGGGTCAAAGGGAGACTACTCTTCAAACCTTAGAGGACAAACCTTGTTGATAAGTTTAAGATAAGCACGTGCAGGGTTATGAGGTCCCCCTGTTATATTCCTTGGTCGGCATTATGTCTGTGCTCGGATGTATACATCTTTCATCAGATGTAAGTCGTGATATAACTGAAATACAGTTCAAATCCGCATCACTTCCTATTGACACTTGGACAACAAGTCAGACCTGTCAACCCCTCATCATGACAATGTGGGAGATTTGACTTCAAAACGGGGGAGACTTTTAAAATAGTGAAGATAATATAATTTCCACCTTTTATTTTTATTAATGTTATTAAGAAAACCAAATATTTTAAAACAATAAATAATTATGACTTCTTATACGTACAGCTTGCTTAATTTCCGTTTGCATTTTCATCCTCCAAGAATAAACCTAGCACAATCTACCCATATCACTTTCGTTCAAAGATCATCTCAGATTAACGTTAACAGATAGTGAAATTTAACGATTGGTAGCTTGACCAGTTGACGACATGTTCAATCCGACCAGTTGTCAGGCTTCGTTATGATGCAGGTTTTCTGAGTATTTGGCATGAGTTTGGTTACAAAATGCGCCGAAGAAATATCAAATGCATTTATCCTGATGCAACATGATCGCCTCTAATTTCAATAAGATATATTGTATTCTGTTGACAGTCCCATTACTTCGCTAGAAATGTTCACGTTATTCCATTCAAAGAAACATATGCCATATTCGGAAGTACTATTATGTTTTATTACAATTTATGAATGAAATGAGTCTCGTTGTTGTTGACCTTTCTGACCTTGACGTGTATTAATCTCATTGGTTGACTTGTACTGTTGTATGCAAATTAGATTGCAGATTTGGGACGCTTGCAAACTATTAGTCAATCAAATTGTGTAAAATAATCACAGGATACATTCTCGTGAAATTTGATAAAGTATTATGTGTTGATATTTCTGTGCACACAAGTCACGATGTCAGTCAAAAGGTAATTTATAAGCTTCACTTTAAACTTTGACTTTGAAACCCTAGCTATGTGGAAGCCTGATCGTGTAATGCATTTATTTCGACTACTGAATCAACCAATCATACAGAGTGTTGTTTCTGAAGACGGCGCTTGTAGGTTATATTTTGTTTTCATTTCCGAGAGTTTAATGACGTAACTTTGAGGTATATTGATGTTTTGACAGAGTTTCTGACAAATTTGATAACCAATTAAGTCATGTATAACTGGACCGGCCGTATGTATCTACGGTTATAAATTATGGAGTCTGATTATTCATTTAAAGTTCAACCCTTCAGGCACCTGTTAGGACTATCCGAGTTTTCTTTACAGTTTACATTGTTAAATCATTCACCATGTGAATTCAATTACCAGTTTATTCCTAGACAAAAGCCTATCTGGTTCCACCCTGTGGGTGGCCGTGATAGCAGTCACTAATCTGTGAGCCTTCCAGACAGATTGGGACGTAAACTTACTGTTCTTTGTTTTTACTCACGGGACAATGGAGGCAAATTTTTAAGATAATGAAGAATTCTGTTTTGCGGGAGAAATAGTCCATCATGACTGGGAGATTTCATCAAAATGTGGGAGTCTCCCGCAAAATGCGGGAGGGTTGACAGGTCTGCAACAAGTGCTTCTGTTTCTGGTGATTAAAGGATTTGTTATCATTCTGAAGATCGGAAGTTCACTCAACATAGGTACAACATGTGAAGACCAATCTTGATGCCCCTATGTGACTGGAAGATAATGCTAAAAGTGGTGTAGAACCAACTCACTCACTCACTCACTCTGTCCCCAGGGCCTGACGGAGGAGCTGACACAGGAACTCAGACGAGACCTGCAGAGACTCATCCACATCAAAGATGAACAGCTGCGATTGGTCAATAGTTGCTCTATCATCCTCTCTGACTACACCAAGTAAGGGGAGATCACTCTCAACTGTTTACATGCACTAGTGCCATGTTTTAGTGCTTATAGCAAGTCTTGGTTCTCAGGCACCACACTCATCATCATAAAGTCTGCCACACGTTTCGTTTTTGTTTCCATCTAAAAAAACAAAAAAATCTTTGTACCGTATATCGCCGTCTATAAAGCGACCCCATGTATAAGGCGACCCCCCTGTACAAGCCTTCAAAATCAATGCTAATTTATATACACCGTCTTTAAGGCGAATTGGATTAAGCACATCACCAGCACAAACACAATCTCTACATTTGCAATAAAAACGTGTTTGTCTTCCACAGAAAAAAATGTATCCCTTCAGCGAAACGAACAGATCATAACAATTAAACTTGGTCCATACAAATTTAAAATTTAGGAAAAAACATCACTAGACGTGATGATTTACCGATTAAATTGTATTTTCTGTTCTACTGGGCAATGTTTTATATGTAGAGATTAAGATTAGCATGTGTATTGTCTTGTAAACTAAGCAGGAAGCAGCCATCAGCTGTTCACACATTTTCTCCGAATCTATGAATGAACTCTTTTTATAACCAGACAGTGTAGTTACATGATGAGTTTGCGTACTTCAGTATGGATTTGTTGACATGGTATTTCCAGTGTTACATGCTCATAGTACTGTCTCTGTGTTGGGGGAAAAAACATCAAAACTCTTCAACACTGTGTATAAGACCATCCCACTTGAAGCCCCCTAATTCTAGGTATGAAACAGTCGCCTTATACACAGCGATATAAGGTACTTAAAAACAATGCGATCAAATATAGCACACAGTTACTTCCCTTTAGATGCACACTGCTTTACTGCACATCTCATGTTATGGTCATGGCGGCAAAAGGAGTTTGTATGCTTGTTTATGTAGGGAGGCCCTTTCCCAGGTTGATAGTACACAACTGTTTGTTTGGTTACATACTAGTTCGAACCAGAAAAAAAATAAAAATACCCACACTATATTTTCCAATAGCAATTCTTTTATTTTTTAAGCCTATGTAATGACTATTGAACATTGAAGTAATATAACAACCCTATAGGTGGTGAATGATAGATATTGAAGTATTATTACATCCCATAGGTGTTGAATATTGAAGTTATTTCAATGTGAATATTTTCCAGAAATGAGAAGATACGGTACGTTCTTCAGACCCCAACAGCGTCGATCAAACATGAGTGGTGCATGGACTTCCTTATTGCTAAACTAGCAACAGGTATGGGTTTCAAACTGCATTCAGTGTATCTCTGATAGCTAAACTAGCAACAGGTACGGGTTTCAAACTGTATTCAGTGTATCTCTGATGGCTAAACTAGCAACAGGTACGGGTTTCAAACTGCATTCAGTGTATCTCTGATAGCTAAACTAGCAACAGGTATGGGTTTCAAACTGCATTCAGTGTATATCTGATAGCTAAACTAGCAACAGGTACGGGTTTCAAACTGCATTAAGTGTATCTCTGATAGCTAAACTAGCAACAGGTACGGGTTTCAAACTGCATTCAGTGTATCTCTGATAGCTAAACTAGCAACAGGTATGGGTTTCAAACTGCATTCAGTGTATCTCTGATAGCTAAACTAGCAACAGGTATGGGTTTCAAACTGCATTCAGTGTATATCTGATAGCTAAACTAGCAACAGGTACGGGTTTCAAACTGCATTCAGTGTATCTCTGATAGCTAAACTAGCAACAGGTACGGGTTTCAAACTGCATTCAGTGTATCTCTGATAGCTAAACTAGCAACAGGTACGGGTTTCAAACTGCATTCAGTGTATCTCTGATAGCTAAACTAGCAACAGGTACGGGTTTCAAACTGCATTCAGTGTATCTCTGATAGCTAAACTAGCAACAGGTACGGGTTTCAAACTGCATTCAGTGTATCTCTGATAGCTAAACTAGCAACAGGTATGGGTTTCAAACTGCATTCAGTGTATCTCTGATAGCTAAACTAGCAACAGGTATGGGTTTCAAACTGCATTCAGTGTATCTCTGATAGCTAAACTAGCAACAGGTACAGGTTTCAAACTGTATTCAGTGTATATCTGATAGCTAAACTAGCAACAGGTATGGGTTTCAAACTGCATTCAGTGTATCTCTGATAGCTAAACTAGCAACAGGTACGGGTTTCAAACTGCATTCAGTGTATCTCTGATAGCTAAACTAGCAACAGGTACGGGTTTCAAACTGCATTCAGTGTATCTCTGATAGCTAAACTAGCAACAGGTACGGGTTTCAAACTGCATTCAGTGTATCTCTGATAGCTAAACTAGCAACAGGTACGGGTTTCAAACTGCATTCAGTGTATATCTGATAGCTAAACTAGCAACAGGTATGGGTTTCAAACTGCATTCAGTGTATCTCTGATAGCTAAACTAGCAACAGGTATGGGTTTCAAACTGCATTCAGTGTATCTCTGATAGCTAAACTAGCAACAGGTATGGGTTTCAAACTGCATTCAGTGTATCTCTGATAGCTAAACTAGCAACAGGTACAGGTTTCAAACTGTATTCAGTGTATATCTGATAGCTAAACTAGCAACAGGTATGGGTTTCAAACTGCATTCAGTGTATCTCTGATAGCTAAACTAGCAACAGGTACGGGTTTCAAACTGCATTCAGTGTATCTCTGATAGCTAAACTAGCAACAGGTATGGGTTTCAAACTGCATTCAGTGTATCTCTGATAGCTAAACTAGCAACAGGTATGGGTTTCAAACTGCATTCAGTGTATCTCTGATAGCTAAACTAGCAACAGGTATGGGTTTCAAACTGCATTCAGTGTATCTCTGATAGCTAAACTAGCAACAGGTACGGGTTTCAAACCGCATTCAGTGTATCTCTGATAACTAAACTAGCAACAGGTACGGGTTTCAAACTGCATTCAGTGTATCTCTGATAGCTAAACTAGCAACAGGTATGGGTTTCAAACTGCATTCAGTGTATATCTGATGGTTAAACTAGCAACAGGTATGGGTTTCAAACTGCATTCAGTGTATATCTGATAGCTAAACTAGCAACAGGTATGGGTTTCAAACTGCATTCAGTGTATATCTGATAGCTAAACTAGGAACAGGTATGGGTTTCAAACTGCATTCAGTGTATATCTGATAGATAAACTAGCAACAGGTATGGGTTTCAAACTGCATTCAGTGTATATCTGATAGCTAAACTAGCAACAGGTATGGGTTTCAAATTGCATTCAGAGTATTTCTGATAGCTAAACTAGCAACAGGTATGGGTTTCAAATTGCATTCAGAGTATTTCTGATAGCTAAACTAGCAACAGGTATGGGTTTCAAACTGCATTCAGTGTATATCTGATGGCTAAACTAGCAACAGGTTTGGGTTTCAAATTGCATTCAGAGTATTTCTGATAGCTAAACTAGCAACAGGTTTGGGTTTCAAATTGCATTCAGTGTATATCTGATAGCTAAACTAGCAACAGGTTTGGGTTTCAAATTGCATTCAGAGTATTTCTGATAGCTAAACTAGCAACAGGTATAGGTTTCAAACTGCATTCAGTGTATCTCTGATGGCTAAACTAGCAACAGAAAGACTCTCCTTCTGAAATGTTTTGTGTCACAGTCAGTATCTCTGTAATGTTTTGTGTCTCAGTCAGTATCTCTGTAATGTGTGTGTCTCAGTCAGTATTTCTGTAATGTTCTGTGTCTCAGTCAGTATCTCTGTAATGTTTTGTGTCTCAGTCAGTATCTCTGTAATGTGTGTGTCTCAGTCAGTATCTCTGTAATGTTTTGTGTCTCAGTCAGTATCTCTGTAATGTTTTGTGTCTCAGTCAGTATCTCTGTAATGTGTGTGTCTCATTCAGTATCTCTGTAATGTTTTGTGTCTCAGTCAGTATCTCTGTAATGTTTTGTGTCTCAGTCAGTATCTCTGTAATGTGTGTGTCTCAGTCAGTATCTCTGTAATGTTTTGTGTCTCAGTCAGTATCTCTGTAATGTGTGTGTCTCAGTCAGTATCTCTGTAATGTTTTGTGTCTCAGTCAGTATCTCTGTAATGTTTTGTGTCTCAGTCAGTATCTCTGTAATGTTTTGTGTCTCAGTCAGTATTTCTGTAATGTTCTGTGTCTCAGTCAGTATTTCTGTCATGTTTTTTGTCACCGTCAGTATCTCTGTAATGTTTTGTGTCTCAGTCAGTATCTCTGTAATGTGTGTGTCTCATTCAGTATCTCTGTAATGTTTTGTGTCTCAGTCAGTATCTCTGTAATGTTTTGTGTCTCAGTCAGTATCTCTGTAATGTGTGTGTCTCAGTCAGTATCTCTGTAATGTTTTGTGTCTCAGTCAGTATCTCTGTAATGTGTGTGTCTCAGTCAGTATCTCTGTAATGTTTTGTGTCTCAGTCAGTATCTCTGTAATGTTTTGTGTCTCAGTCAGTATCTCTGTAATGTTTTGTGTCTCAGTCAGTATCTCTGTAATGTTTTGTGTCTCAGTCAGTATTTCTGTAATGTTTTGTGTCTCAGTCAGTATTTCTGTAATGTTCTGTGTCTCAGTCAGTATCTCTGTAATGTTTTGTGTCTCAGTCAGTATCTCTGTAATGTTTTGTGTCTCAGTCAGTATCTCTGTAATGTTTTGTGTCTCAGTCAGTATTTCTGTAATGTTCTGTGTCTCAGTCAGTATTTCTGTCATGTTTTTTGTCACCGTCAGTATCTCTGTAATGTTTTGTGTCTCAGTCAGTATCTCTGTGTAACGCAGATAAGCAGAACAACCCGGGCTGGGGGGACATGGGTAACGAGGAGGACGAGGATCTGCCGCCAGCCTTCTTCATGCGCTGCCTCCCAGTCGACGTCCCCCGCAATTACACCAAGGTTGGTTCTCTGTTGCTGAATCTTGTCTAGCACCTGGCAGTATCACTGGACACGGTCACTGACAGTGTTGACTGGTCCTCCCACTCTCCATCACCTGATACAATAGACAGACACAGGTTCTTCATCTACACTTGTATTCAACATCCATCAGCCAACACAATACACCTCCTGCACTCACACAGGTAGTCACTCAACACCTGCCTAGAGCAAACCAAGATGGCCACAGTAAAGTCATTCTCAAATCATAGAGGGCAGTTTCGTATTCGAGGGGCAGTTTCGTATCCACACATTAACATCACCGACTAGCATCCTTAAAATGCCATTACACACAGGGCCCACCTCCGTGGTCCAGAGGGGACGTCTGACCGAAGAGGGGAGTTCCCCTGACTGCAATACCAAAAGATGTTAACGATGGTACTTGTTGTTACCCTGTCTGGCGCTCGGCATTAAGGTTCTAAAACAACGACTGGTCGGCTTGGAGTCAGTATACGGTGTCTGAGTGGGGGAATTGTGTTAAACTACACCATGATATCTCTGAGGGTTATTTTAAGCACTATAAAACCTGGGATACATCAGGACTAGTCCAAGCAGCCACGTAGACGTTAGAAACCATTTCACCTGTCGACCCATGAAGATCCAGGGTAGAATAGGTCTTCAGCAACCCATGCTTGCCGTAAAACGTGACTATGCTTGTCGTAAGAGGCCACTAACGGGATTGTTTGGTCAGGCTCGCTGATTTGGTTGATGCATGTCATCGTATCCCAATTGCATGGATCAATGCTCATGATGTCAGTCACTGGATTGTCAGGTCCAGAAGCGATTATTTGCAGACTGCCGTGATATAGTTGGAATATTGCTGAGTGCGGCATTAAACAACAAGCATTTCACCTCACTGCCCCAAGTACACGTAGGCTGGTTTATGATTAGCACAGTAGAGAGAGGTTGGATTCCCTTTGGTTTGAGGCTTGAGTTAGCTCCATTTTACTCCATGGGGTTAAAAGGCAAGGTCGGCTGCCAGAACACCGGCTTGATTCCACAGCCACCTGTGATTGGGTTTGGGTGGGTAGAATGTAGGGCTGGGATGAGTCCAAATTTGCTACCTGGGTACCCACCCCCCTCTTACCTGACCCTACCCGGGTACCCGCTGTCTCAAGAAATAATCCCAAATGTCCGATTGGGAATAGTTTGAAAGTAGCCCTGGCAAAATGTATTTTGATAATGGTCATGCATACACTGAAGTTGACTGAAGTTTTATCTTTAACAAACATGTAAAATCAGAAGGAATGCCAGCATTAGTCACTTATACTGTAACAATAGAGTTCTAGATAATTTTTGTCAATAAACAATATATCACGTGATTAACCACGGGTCCGGTAGTCCTGTTGGTACCCGGGTCCTACTCAGTACCCACCTGACCCAGTTACCCGAGGTACCCATCCCAGCCCATGTAGAATGTTTGAGGGGCGGTAGGGTAGCCTCATGGTCAAAGCGTTAGCTCGTCCATCTTCCCGAGGCAAGGGAGTTAACTGACTACAAAAGTCCAGTTTCTCACCATATTACGATTCTCGTGAGGATTTCTGGTAGAATTGATCCCAATGACCAACATCGAGTGTCCGGCTTGCTGACTTTCTTTGGTTCCATATCATTGTACTCACGACAGCATGAGGGCGTTGTTCGTTATGTAAATCACTGGTTTGTCTGGTCCAAATTCCGCCTTGTTCCTGTTGCAGATGATGTGCGCCATCCCGGTGTTCATGACGTCTAGTTCCGGCACCCGGCTCGGCATCCAGCACCTGTGGGTGGTTACCACGACTCCCACCAGAGGGCAAGTCTCCATCATCTCCATACACAACTCCAAGCCTAGCCTCACCGAGAGCTTCAAGGCCGCCGACGTCGAGGTGACCTGCACGGAGCACGTCCCGGGATATGCTAAAGATGTGAAGGAATATGCATATGAAGAGGATTGTGTCTGGCTGGGAACTATTGACAATGAGTAGGGAAAAGAATATATTTAACAACTTCAGGGCATATATCTATGATAGTTTTCTTTGAGACAGCATTAGATTAAGGCTTTTTACACATATTATTCCCCATATCTTACGAGCAGAGGTGAAAAAATCTCATGTTATTTTCTTTTCACCTAGTCGTTCACAAAAGAATTGTCAAAATTCTTTTTATTTTATTTTTCTAATTTCCGGTTTCTTTAGTCGGTCGGTCTCATAAGCAACTAAATTTAAATATAAAGCTGCATGTGATGTAATCAGTTTGTGATATAAACAATCGACGATGTCATATGTGTTGTTCTCAACAATGAAGCATGTCACTTCAACTGACCAATCAGTATTCAGTATAGCTCAAAGCACACAAGTAGTCGTTCAACCCTTCAGGGTTATATTACGTTTGTGAATGAAGCTATGGGTGATATTTGTCACTGATTTTCTCAAGTTTTAGATTGTTAGTTTGACTTTCGTTTTGCAGGATTCTCATCTTCCCGCTGACCAGTTCGGACGGGATGCGACGTGAAGCCGTGGCGAAGTTCACCTTGCCAGCAGCGCCAGTGTCCATGAAGTACGTGGACGAGCGCATCTTCTGCGGACTGGTCAATGGGTCCGTGGCGGTCTTCTCCAGGGATAAGGGTAAGAGATTATTTCATATGAAAATTGTTCAGATTTCAACCATTATCATCATTGTAGCTAATGTTTATGTTGCAGACATGGGTCAATAGCAGCCCCATGACACAGGAATGCTTTAGCGTTTTGTTGGAACTTTAAAGCCACCGCTGCCGGTGATTTGTCTAATGTCTCCTACACAAAGATTATTGAAATTGGAGATTATTGGCCTTCTTCCATCTGGCACTGGGGAATTCTTTTCGCAAATGTCATGAAAAGCCCAAAGGTCAAGGTCCTGTGATTGAAAAAAATCACAAACAAGTTTGTGGTTGCATTTTCTCAAAAAGTGTTCATGCTTGTCTCATGTGCACTTGGTAATCCCTTCTGTAGGGTGTCATGATACAGTGTCACGTTTAGGAAACATTTGATGTATCAAGGATCAAAACATGAGTGAAACATGTGAGTGAAACAGGCTTGAAGAAACCCCATTGAATTAATACATGTAATGAAATAATATTGAAAAGCCAGATATTCAGATTAGCATACATTTAACATCCAAAACTGGCTCCCACAGAAGGTATCCTTGGGTGAGATCAAGCGATATCTACACTGTAGATATCGCTGCAATGAAACTGCATAACAATGCTTTGCAGACCATTGTGACGTCATTGGTTACCATGACGTCACAATCAAATGACATCACTAATGGCTCTGCTACTGAAGCTGTTTTCAGTACTCTTTACACTTAAGACACTGCTTATTACTGTCTACAAACTGAAAAAGTTAGAAGAATAATGTTGGATGATAAATAAAATCTCATCCTCATCCAGGGTTTTATTTCCATTGTTACAATTTGTGAAGTTCATTCTTGGCGTCCCCCCGGATGCTGCAGTAGGCTAAATGCTGTGTTGCTCTGTGTTTCAGATGGTGCTTGGAACGTGAATTCCCCTCTCTCCTTAAATCTGTCCAACACCATCATCTCCTGCATGAAGGTCATTGACGATGACCTCTGGGTTGCCTTGACAACCAAGATCCTTGTCCTGGAAATTGACAGCTTGAAAGAAAGGGTAAGTTTACATTTATGATGTTGAGAATAGAGACAAATATTGGGGTCATTGAAACTATTGCAATAGTATTGTGATTGTTAAGACACTGTTGCAATAGTATTTCAGTTGGTATACAACTATTGCAGTAGTGATTGCAAGGACACTGTCGCAATACTATTTGTTTATAATAATTATAATTTGGGGGAAATCATGTTGTTCTTAAGTATTGTAGGATTAAACTGCTGGCCTCGTGTGTTCGAGACACAGAATATTTAAAGATTATTTGGGGGGGGTGGGAATGGAAATAAAAAAGAAACATGTGGCAGACTTTATGATGTTGCGCACGGTGCCTGATAACCAAGACTATCATTTCTTTTAGCCTAAGAACATATGTTTGACTTCCTGACTGATATATCTCCAGACAACACACGATCTGTCCAACGAGTCCGAGGACCTGATCATCCACGAGTTCACCACATCCGGCGTGGGGATCTGGGTGTCGTTCAAGGACTCCGCCAAGCTACGTCTGTACCACACTGAGACCCTAGAGAACCTCCAGGAAATCAACATAGCGTCTGCCGTCAACAGACTGCTGGAAGGTAGGCTAGTCATTCTTGTTCCCTGAAAATCTTTAAATGTCCGGTATCATAAAGACTTCTGCAAAACAGGGCTGTACTTCATTGCCTGACCTACTACAGAACAATGGGTGTATGGTCTCAACAGTTAGTCAAACATTACTTCATTTGTGACCATCAATATTGTTCTTGTGCTGGGATGCCGTGATATAACTGGAATACTGTTAAGAGCGGCGTTAAACCCAACTCACTCACTAACTCACTCTTATGCTGGTCCATATATATTCACCCAAGCACACTTTCATCCAACCAACTACCAACCAAACATCCCTCCACCTGGTCCTCTACCTACAGCCCAAACATCCAACAATCCACCCAAGCAGCTACTCACACTGACGCGCACGCGCGCACACACTGACGCATGCACGCCAACCATATGGCTGCTGAAGTGCAATAATCTTGAACTGAACATTAAACCCAATTTCACCTCACCTCACCACTCCACTCCACTCCACTCCTCGCCTCTCCGCTCCGCGCCACGCCACGCCACGCCACGCCATGCCACACCACGCCACGCCACGCCACGCCTCGCCTCGCCTTGCCTCTCCGCTCCACGCCACGCCACGCCACGCCACGCCACGCCACGCCACGCCGCTCCACTCCACCATCCATCGACTATCCAGCCCTCGACAATCACCCTGTCTTCCCATACCCTATGACCCATGCATCCCACCAATAAAAATCCCCTACAGCGGCAGGTATAAGCTGTAGAATGTCACTCAAGGTGAAGTCAAACTGTTGCCTATCATCTCAGTAGTTATACCCCGCCCAACAAAGAAAGTTTCGAAATTTTTATTTTTTACGTTAAGTTGAAAATTAAAATTTCTAAAATTTCTAATTAGCAAAAGGCACCAGTTCAGCATGTACTTGACAGACCTGCAAAGTTTCATGAAAAAATATTGAACGGTTTATGAGTTATGTTCCGGAAACGAACCCTACCCTCACAGAACCTAAGTCCATCTTGTTGCCATGGAAAATTCATGGCAACAAGATGGACATAGGTTCCAAACTCTTCTCTTTTCACAATTTCCATGACAAGTTCCACCTCGGTTAAGAAAGGTTAGGGTTTGTTTAGATTTAATTATGTCATAAATTCTGCAACAGGGGTGGGGCGGGGCGGGGCGGGGAAGGGCGGGGCGGGGCGGGGCGGGGCGGGGGATATAGCCACGTTAGTGGCAAACTCTTGTTGGTGTTAAAATGTTCCTACCATACACACTCACTCCTACCCTATCATTATTTGTGTTTGTTTCTGCAGAGAGGAAGAGCAAGGACATCAATGGCGACCAGTTGGATGGCTACAGCAGCTGTGTCATCACGAGTTTGTCCGCGAGCAAGGGTCTGCTTTGGATAGGGACCAATCACGGCTTTGTTCTCACACTCCCTCTACCTCGATTGAAAGATGGTGTCCCATTGGCTAGTGGTCGGCCCAAGATATCGCTCCACTCTCACCGTGGACCTGTCAAGTTTCTGATTCCTATCTATTACTCTAGCAGTGTGGCGGAACTAAACCGGAACAGTTCCTTGTGGTCCTCACTCCGGCCAAAGCGTCCCAGTCTCAATGACAGGGCAACTGTGGTCAATCAAAACAAAACTGAAGGGATTACCTCCCCTGTCAGTGACAGTGGAACAGATGGAGTTATCTCCCCTGATGGGAAGTCTCATTCAGAGACTTGGCAAGCAGAAATTGACAAGCTGTCAGCGATTGGTGAAAATACTGGTGAATCACCTGTGATTGGTCAGACTGAAACAGCCTCAGAATCGAATTCTGTTCTTCAACCAATAGCTGAAGTAGACACGTCAAATTCAAATGATAAGTCAAATTCTGCAAAGACACCCCAGAGTGCGAGAAGGAGGAAAAGTGTCAAAGACAGTGAAAGTCTGAAGAGAGATAAACCAAAGAGATTGAAATCAAAAACACTCTCATTCAGGAGTGAACTCGCCAACAAGATTGCAAAACGAAATTTTGAAAGTTCCGACTCCGAGTTGGCGGAAGAAGAGGAAGATGAAGTACGTTTGTTGTATGAGAACTTGATGGAGACTGACGATGACATGGAACAAGAAAATGAGGATGATAGTTTCCAAGATGCGATCTCCTCGTTTGAAGAGCTTCCAAGTGATTTGGGTTCACCAGAAAATGCTTTGTCGGCACGAAAGGATAGTCAGACTGTCAAATGGGGGTCGGAGGTGAGACTTAGAGCAACAAGTGCGTCCACGAGGAGTCGGCACGGAACACTGCATCGTGGGGGGTCTCCCCAGGCACACAAGACAGCCACAATGAGAAAGAATCCGTGCAATGCTGTGATCGTTGTGGGAGGCGGGGATGGCTATGTCGACTGGAACAAAACAACGAAACAGAGGACGTCTGAGGATGCAAGCCTCTTGTTATGGATTTATAAGCTCTAGCTGTACTTGTTCTGGTGTCTCAAATGGCATGTTGAATCGAGAACATTATTTTTGAAAATGTCCTGTGCCGTCGCGATTGATTGTAAACTGAAGAAGCACCTCAGAGATTTGTTAAGTGACTAGCCATGTACATTTTTAAATATTTCATTGTCAGCCATACACGAAAACATATCAGTAACACAATTTCTTAGTATGTCTGTTTTTTGTCATTGCTTTATAATATTTTATTAATTTAGTGCCATTTTTATTTTCTTTGAATTATCACTGCATTTTCAGTGCTATATGATGAAATATTTGTTAGTCCCAAATTCCTTTATTGTGTGGTTTGAGGTACTTTGGGTGAAAACTCCTGGTAAGGTATGGCTAAAAATTAGAACATAAATGACAGTTGCGATTTGGGGTCTGTTTTGCAAAATGTTATCAGAATATCTTCTTGAACATGTCAAGTTCGTCTCAGACGTTTGCAGTTTACCTTGTAGTATGAAGATTTTGTGTTGGTCAGCACTAAGCAGATTTCATATTTAAATCATACTTTTTGAATTATGATGTAAGTTTACATTTTGTCTCAATACTACAACTTGAACAGGACTGTATATTAATGAACAACTCAATGATCGTGATTATTCACTATTTGCATTGTTTTTAAAAGTCTTTCAGATTTATACATTGTTACTATGGTAACCAGTGCTGATGTTATGCTTTGTTACCAAGGTTACCAGTGCTGTTGTTATGTTTTTTGATCATTCTAAATGGGGAATGTATGTTGACCGAGGTTTGTTTTCCTCGTTTTGGTTAACAATTATTTTAGATTATTCTTGTATACAATATTTGAAGAATTTATTTTGAAATGTAATTTTGAAATACATGGTATGCCTCATTGCAGTGTTGAATGATAAATTTAGGTAATTCGTACGAAAATTGTCATGAATTCTGTGCAAGACTTCCAGTTTGTTATTTCTCATGTTATGTTCTGATGATGTGAGCAGAGAAAGTACAAGGGGTTTGACCTGTTAAGATCCGCGGTAGAATAGGTCTTCAGCAACCCATGCTGGCCGTAAAAGGCGACTGTGCTTGTCGTAAGAGGCGACTAACGGGATCGGGTGGTCAGGCTCGCTAACTTGGTTGATGCATATCATCGTATCCCAATTGTGTGGATCGATGCTCATGATGTTTATCACTGGATTGTCTGGTCCAGACTCGATTATTTTCAGACTGCCTTCATATAGCTGGAATATTGCTGAGTGCAGCGTTAAACAACAAACAGACAAACAAACAAACAAACAAAAAACTGAGATGGCCGTGAGTGAAGGGAGAGTGTCGGCGTGATGACAGCAGATCTGTGACTGAAATGTTTCAAGGTTTTGTCATCAGTACAAGGGCCACATCACCGCACCAGGGCCAGCTGTTTTGTCTGTTTGTTGTTAAACGCCATAACAATATTCCAGGTGTATTGGAGCGGCTTGTAAATAATCTGGGAGCCAGTGACTGAAAGAGTGAGCAACAATGTTGTCAGGTCAGTGACACGCAATCGCGTGACTCACAGAGTCTCATCACCCGATCCAATTTAGTCAGCGCTAACCTGGGTCTCCTCATCTGTTGAGGTCAGTGGGGTAGCCTAGCGGTTAGCGTGTTGGCTTGTCTCGCTGAAGACTGGTTCCATTGCCCTGTGGGTGAAGCATGAGGTGCCTCAGTCATTTTCCTGGAATATTGCTGAATCTGGCAAAAAAACCTCACTCTGTTACTGTCGCTCGCTTGACTAATGACATCTAGCTTTGTATCAAATTCTTACATGCATCCAAATATCGAACAAGATTGGTTCGAGAACTTCAGGTAGATCTTGCTAAATGATCAAATGACCTTTGAGATGCCCCCCGGTAATGTTGTACTAATTATCAAATAACGGTGCTTGTTGTACAGTGTTGTAATGGATGTTTGTACATATCATGTTTCTAATTTATTGTTGATCATGAATATATTTGTATACACTGAATATAAATATAAAAATATATATATGTACACACCTCTCTTCTGCATCACAAGGTGTAACTGTCCTGTCATTAGAGGGACCATATAGCAAGTGTAATCCTGGTGATCTCCGTCTACTTAAACGTTGACTTTCAGCCACTTTGTAAACACTGCCGTCATGGACTGACCTGCTTGAATGTTTGTCAGTTTGTCAGTGAAATTGTTGCAGTGAAATTGTTCGTGCACTAAAGCTTCTTGTTCAGATTTGTTAATGGAGTTTACCAACCTACAGACTTAGATATTGTTTGATGAATCAGCTTGTTGACATGTTTATCTTGCGGTACTGTTTCCATGGTTACTAGCAAATTAAGCCCAGAAGTAGTTCATTTCAAGAATGTGAACCCACCAGAGGAATTATGAGAGTTTGCAATCACAACATAGCAATGATGAGAGGACTCCTGGTTCATGCGTAGGAGAGCAAACCATTCAATGTCAGCAGCCAGCTTCACAGTGTGTTGAGGAGGTTCGGCAATTTTAAATGAATTTTCATTGTTTTACCGATTTTATACAGAATATGTCAAGATGTGGGATGAGGGTTACTTACCAAACATATTGAATTGTATGTTGATTAAAGGGCATATGAATTCAAGTTTATCAATTTGAAAATGCTTGTTTGTATTTCTTATTATTAAAAACACTACGGACAGAATTGAAATATGCTGAGTTTCCATTTATCACTTCAAAGTTTGAGAAAGACTTTTCAGTACAACGAATGTGGGTTGTTTTTCATTCGTCTTCGGAGTTTGTAGATAGACCTGCTTGATGCATCTTCCTGAGGCAAGGGAGTTAACTGACTATAAAAGTCCAGTTTCCACCCTTGCCTAACTACGCTGTAATTATGGAGTTATATTTTGGCTGGACTAACAAATCGATGCATAGTCCAATCAAATCGTGTCATGAAATCGACATCCGGTTCGTAAACTGCCCTGCAGATTTCGGACAATGGCAGGATTTTCAAAGCATGATTACCGTCAACTCGGCGTCAACAGATGCTTTCCAAATATTTTCATGTTATGATCAAGGTTCCCACCTGACTTGATGCACTACGCAATGTAAGACCCGTTATATAACAATATAGATCTTGATTATCGACCAGATCGACCAGATCGTCTTGACGAGGCGCCCCATTTTGTATGAAGCAAATGCAAGTGATCTGAGAGGTGGAATCTGATTGGTCAGTAGGATGATAGGAGGCACTGGTGGCGCTACGATCGAGCCCAGCAATTCCAGCCTAGTTCGGCAAGGGTGGAAACTGGACTTTTATAGCTTGATGAAGAGAAAAATGTGTACAATGTATTATGTTTACATATTCTGTCAGTTTTATTTAGTTCCAATTTGTAGCAAAATTGAAGCCCTCAGCACAATTTAGTAGTCATGGGCTAGCAGACTAGCGTGAAATTTCGAAGGCTAACAAATGTTGTTGTGCAATAATTAGAACAATATCAATATGAAATGTTTTATTTAGATCAATCTACGTCTAGATGTTTGTAAATAGGAAAATTGCAGTCAGTAGAGGAAAGATGCTGTTGATTTCCTGACCTATTTTGACATAGGGTGTGAAGTGCAGTGAATGTAACTATCTTATAAATGCTTCTATCAATGTATGCTGGTTGACCCAATAATGTCATGTTTGCAAAGGGAACATTTTATATGTAATCACTACGGTTTCCCGTACTATTGGTTTCTGTGTTCTGTATTGAGAGATTAGAGTGAAACATTCATTGTAAACCAGATCAGTGCAATATCCCAGACACATGCCTTTTTGTTAAGTTATCAAAATAACTAGTAAATGTTTTATAAAGAAAGTAAACTTACAACTATTTTTTAGTCACACATGGATCTAGGTCTACATGTTGGTAAAAGTCCTTGCTTTGAGGAAGTTATCCTGATGTTATTTTTGAAGTTGCCTGTATCTCAATGATAACAGGACCAACAAGGAGAAGAGGATGCTTTAAATACGTTACTTGAGATGTTATTTACGAGTGGTGTTCAGTATGTTTTGCAACTTCAATATGAGACAATGGGGGCTAAGTCTGGGCTGTAGGGTGGGTGATTTAACTGTACAGCCTTACTTAGCCCCCAGTGACTATTTCCTGTTCCGGCAAATAAAATCTGCCCTACGTGGAAGACGCTTCCAGGATGATGAGGACATGAAGGCTGCCACAGAGGCGTGGTTAGAGGGCCAATCTGCGGATTTGGGTAAAAGTAGTATTAAAAGCTTGAAGGACAAATGGAATGAGTGTATTGAGGTGAATGGAGATTATATTGAAAAATAAAAGTGCAAAAGATATTCTGTGACTTGGTCTTATATTGAAGTTGCAAAACATATGGAATGCCCCTTGTACCTCTGAAGTTAAAATACATTCCTAAGTTCGGGTAGAATATTGCTTTTCCCCTTAGTTGCTCTCCTGGCACTTGCTAGATAACCGTAGTTCATGTGATACACAGTTCTCTAAATGTGGGGAGCATGGGTGGCCAAGTTGTCTAAGGCGCCGCAATTCGCTGTGCAGAGTTGTGTCCCTTGTGCACGCCAGAAACCTATGATCGTGGGTTCGAATCCCGGTTCGCCACGATTATGATTCTAGGTTTGTCAGCACCATACCCGTGCTCGTGGGTTTCACCGAAGTGGTAAATGTCTGAGACCTGCATCACTTTGGGCTTTCCTCCCACATTAAGCTGACACGCCGTACTGTTAAAGCGGTGTTAAACCCAACTCACTCATTCTCTGAATGTGGTACAGAGAACTCACACAATAGGGAATGATACGTCAGAGCTAACCATGCTGTATTTCACACTTCAAGTCTTCCCAAGCAGTATTTAGTGCAATATTCCATACAGAGTTAGGTCCCTTACATGTGCCAGGATCTGCTGGTTATGCGTTTGAATCTGAGATTTGTCCTGATTTGTATCCTTGGCATGTCCTCAGCATGCCTGTACTGTGTACATACGTGTTTCACTGACCGGCACCACATGGGCTTCCCTCACACATGCCGTGATATAACTGTCGTAATGTAGAAATGTTAATGATTTGTTTTGTAGGAGCATGGTGCTGTTTAGGATAATATAGATATCCAGCATACCTGGAGAAGTAGGTTTGTGTATATTATCAGTAGTTGGAAGTTGCGTGTATATGTTCACTATATCAGGGTTCTTGAAAACTGTTTCTGGTATGGATTGTCTGAATCTGAAGTTTGTTGGTCTCGAAATAATTTGGTTTACTTTGTCAAGTTGACACAATGCATGGGGAGAGCCTGGAAATTTTGTGGAAGATCGATTATTTTTAAGGGGTTGGGGAGAGGAGGGTTTGTTTGCTTGTTGTTTATCATCGTATCCCAATCGCATGGATCGATGCTCATGATATCTATCACTGGATTGTCTGGTCCAGACTTGATTATTTACAGGCTGCAGTCATATAACTGGAATATTGCTGAGTGTGGCGTTAAACAACAAACATAACTCATGTTGTTTCAAAACTCTGTTTTGGGGAGTAAATCCGTAACACAAATAGTGTTTTTCCCCCTTTTCCTGAAACAAATTTCAATAATTCCATCAAAATCCAAGCCCATCCCCAAAGTAACAAAAAGGTTGATTCCTGAGAGGTTTTGCCCAAAATATGTTCACCTGGCTTAACTATGTACTTGTGTTTTCAAATTGTTTGCGGAACCCTGTGAATTGTATAACCCCTGTTAATCATGTGACAACAATGATTCATTTGCTCATTGTACATGTATATGGTGATGTACCCGTATCGCTCCTGGGGTAGTCATACTGAGAGGCACATATTCTCTCCTCCAAGTTCTTGGCATTTCTTCTGTAAAATGTAAGCAAATTTTTGAATGGAAATTATGTCATTTGCTTTTTAGATTTTTAATCCGTGGAAGTGTTGTGATATTGTTGCAGTATCAGGATCATGTTGTCAGGTTGTAGCCGTAACAGGCGACTATGCTTGTTGTAAGAGGCGACTAACAGGATCAGGTGGTCAGACTCGCTGAATCCTGTGGTCAGACTCGCTGACTTGGTTGATGCATGTCATCGTATCCCAATTACGTGGATCGATGCTCATGATGTCAATCACTGGACCGCTGTCATATAGCTCTAATATTTGCATTAAACAACAAAAAAACAAACAAATTGGAAGGTTGTAAAAGATGGACAAATGAGAACGGTGCCACAGCCTTGTGATAGATGTTCATATTGACTGAGGTCCACCTTTTGTATGTACGATTTTATCTTGTGTAATATTCGTATGCGCAATATTTTTCTTAAAATGTTCTTGTTATTTTGTCCTTCAATTTATGACATTTGTTAAACGGCTGAACTGGTGTTCTCTATTTAACTTGTTATCAGACAAGTCTACAAGAAACTGCTCCAGTAATAGGAACATCAGTGGCAATCTTAAAGATTAAAGGTTTAAATTATGTTCGTGTTATGTGCCAAGAATCAACTTGCCATACTTTAAGGCAACAATACAATATGAGTATTGGCCATTTGAGATTGCCTTTATTGTTTATCCATTTTCACCCTTTCATTGGAATATGACAGAATTATATATCAAGTTACAGTTTATAAATGTGATTATGTCGTGTTTGTGGTATGATCATGTGTTGAGGTGACAAGTAGACTAATTGTTTGTAGAATATATATACTTTTAACTCTAATTGTATTTTGAACAGGTGATATTCTCTGTAATCATTCCATGCAATATTTTCATTTGCTTGTAAATTGTGTTAGAAGCTGCAGTTATTCTCATGATTCAGGACAGTATATACCACATATATTTTCTGTAAACGATATTATGGAATAAATACATTGTTTTACTAAAGATTTGTACTTGTTGACATAAACAGCGTGTGCCACCTGGAGTATGTTCCTCCCATGTTCTGTGTAAATCATGCCTGATGACATTGGTCAAACCAGCTGAAGGCAGGTTTAGTTGCCTGATAACATTGGTCAAACCAGCTGAAGGCAGGTTTAGTTGCCTGATGACATTGGTCAAACCAGCTGAAGGCAGGTTTAGTTGCCTGATAACATTGGTCAAACCAGCTGAAGGCAGGTTTAGTTGCCTGATGACATTGGTCAAACCAGCTGAAGGCAGGTTTAGTTGCCTGATAACATTGGTCAAACCAGCTGAAGGCAGGTTTAGTTGCCTGATAACATTGGTCAAACCAGCTGAAGACAGGTTTAGTTGCCTGATGACATTGGTCAAGCCAGCTGAAGGCAGGTTTAGTTGCCTGATGACATTGGTCAAGCCAGCTGAAGGCAGGTTTAGTTGCCTGATGACATTGGTCAAGCCAGCTGAAGGCAGGTTTAGTTGCCTGATGACATTGGTCAAGCCAGCTGAAGGCAGGTTTAGTTGCCTGATGACATTGGTCAAGCCAGCTGAAGGCAGGTTTAGTTGCCTGATGACATTGGTCAACCCAGCTGAAGGCATAGTCAAGGACCCTGTTCCACAAGTCTCATGCCCCTCGTCACTTGTCCAGACATTGATCACACACAACTGGGATCTTGCTGCTGTTACATCAGTAAGAGTCACTCTCTACATCTGTCATAGGTGTTTAGGCAGATCACTATCAATACAAAAAAAGATCATTCTTTTTAAAAGCATTTATTGCCAACATGTGAGACAATGTAACGATGAATTGCATGTTTATCATGTAATAATCACAGATACAGGTTATGAACAGTGGTATTCCATGCCCCAACATGAGATATAGTTCCTGGGTAAACTTCGTCTAATGCCAATGAGAATTCTTCCTCTTCCAATTTCAACCCTGATGACTTGAGATCAACATGATATACGTTGTAATAGTTCACCCACAAAATAAGGGTCTGGAGAGCTTTTCAGACAACTTCTTTCTTTCTGGAAACAAACAGGTATTGCTAAGTTGTCTCCCTTAGACTAGTCAAGGTTTGAAAGAAGCAGTTGAAAATACTGGAATGGATACATTATGATCCTTCAAGAGAGAAGAGGTGAGATTATATTAGGTATATTTAAACAGTAAATAAATATAATATACAGCATGTACAAGTTTCTCTAAATCGGTCATCTCTCTTAAAGAATCATGAAGATCCACACAACCCTTGCTCTTTCAGGAAAATTATGTTTGACCTCAAACTCTTTGTGCAAAATATTTGAGTCTATCAGCCTAAATTTGGCTCTTGACATCATTTTCAGTCGATTTTAGTTTTATTATGTGAACTATTATTAGCTGAGCTTACTGGACCAAACAGAATTTTACTAGTCTCGGGCTTCAGATTAGTAGCTTAAGTCTAGGGCTTGGACGATACACCAACAGTGCAATCTGATAGGTATTACGATCTGATACGTATCATGATACTTGTATCGAGAAGTGAAAAATTGTGATCCACTCATGCATCGAAGTATCATCCCACTACTACTAACGTCACAGACTGATTACTCAGCACTTTGATGACTAGCCACAATATTCACTATACAAGTAATCAAAAGCATTAAATAGCCACAGTAAGATTTGAGGTTTTGTCTGAATCTAAATACCTTTAACGGGCAAGGATGTGTTTCCCAAATAATACACCAAATATTTCAGGGACAAACGTCCGAACTCTCCTGAAAGACCACAGGTTGTTGTGTGCGTGAATAGTGACACGATAGTGAACCCTTGCTACGTGATTACTGGTAGTCAGTTAGTCAGTCCGACCACACACAGGGGATACAAGTGACTAAATTCACACAGTTCACTCTGGTATTGTATTTTCTGGGTAAGCACCTGAGGGTAGACACAAGGGTTGACACTACCTGGGGAAGGAGGAGCAATGTCACTGGGCAAGAAGTAGCCCACAAATAGTGTTAACATGGTTACAAACAAAGATGCTGTTATCTAGAAATGTTGTCCTGGATATTGTTGAAAAAAAATGCTTTCACTGTCACAATGCACATCTGTATTTCTAAATTTTGCTTGATTGATAAAATAATGATTCCAAAGGTGTATATATAGAGCAAATTTTGAAAATGTAGTTATGAAGATACTGAACTACCCGAAACTCATTTTACCAACAAATTGTTAAATAAATAATTTCAGATCCAGTTTTCACCAGGAAAATGTCAGTGTCACATACACTTACGACAGTATATGACCTGCTACAGCCTTTCCCCAAGTAGTGCTGAGTGGCAGACCTCTGTTAGTGATAGAGGCGGACTCCAATACTAGGACATAGTACCACTGGGCAGCTAACAAACAAATCAACAATACTCCCTCCACAGGGCAAGGCAAACAATATCTGCTTCAACTGCAGAAAATAACAAATCATCCAAACCTATGGCTGGGCCTCATTCAAGGCAGAAAAAGCAAACTGTAAAAACTGACGTATTTGCCCCTCGAAACATGAATAATGTGGGCAAATAGTGGCACTTTTGAGTTTTATTGTTGCATCTTACGCAATTAACTTTCGTCTATTACATCCTCCTCACAAGTTTACTCAGCAAATACATCTGCCCCACGGGGCAAACAATTTCCTTTCGAAATAGTTTCTTCGGTGAGGAGGTAGAAGCTAGCTCGCAAAGTCTGTGGGGGAAGTCTAGACTAGCACTGGCCAAATCATACCACAACTCAGATACAGGTTAGTCTCCGATATGGTCTCCAACCAAGACGACAGGAGGGGAGATGGGTAATATACGAGCATGCTGTTACACCATTACAACATCCTAGGGAATAAACATGCCGTATCTCACACGACTCCTTCATACTGGATACAAATAACTTCATTTTAGTCATGCCATTTGTTTTCATCAAATCTGTATACCAATGACTGCCAATTTGATAGAATTATCAAAGGTCCACTACCCTTTGTTAGTACATTGTCAGAATGTCACAAAGGCCTTACTGAAATGAAACACTGGGTGTTTAATCATGCTTATATTCAGACTTGGAGTCTTCAATAAATTTTACCCTCAATTTTCAAAAGCAACAACTTGAAATGTCTGGACAGCACTTTCCATATGGTAATGTACCACGTAGACACAGTATTGATATCATTGGCCTGACTTGAGTAGGTGAGAGATGCATACATTATATGTACACAGATACGGCATACAGACCTCCCTTGCTAGTCTGACAACATAACGTTACAGGAAGGACACTTATTGTCAGCATGTGTTGCACGAAGACCTCTCCGCCACACACGGTCGTACAAGCGTAATGTACACAAACACTTCGTAACTATCCCAGTACAACATTCACATGACCTCATACACGCTAGATAAATAGTGGATGTCAGACCCTGCAAATACACTTGGCATCAAGTTTTCCACGACTATACGTCTGGTCTTTCTCCATTCACACTTCCCATCATGCAATTTCAAAGATGGTTCTTCAGCACATTTGTGATAAGTTATATAACTGTCTGTAGACATCGGTGACAGACATCTGCCAATCAGCCGACATCTTGCAGCAGTGAACACTCGGCTAGCGAAAGACTTGGCGGCATTTACAAAGGGAGATAACCCAGGGCACACTGGCGGTGACGCTGTGACACACATATCAACAAGTCACTAAGTCCCCGGAACTGGATGTCAAGACAGGGCTTAGTCTACCGCAAACTTTGGAAATCATGAAGTAAACATTTGCTCCGACATGCTTTGACGGTAGATTCTTCAGATTAAACAGCTGAGGCGGGCGAGTTACAGGTTTATCCGCTTGAATGTGAACTTTGTACGGTATGCCAGTCTGTTTCCACATTCCTTGAACATCACAATACTCCCTCCACGTTCTGACATATCACAGAAATAGACCACTGATCCTCGGGATGAAATGCACTCTCAGACCACAGTTTATTCAGAACCTTTTTCAGTCGTGGTTACGACCTCGTGTATCTTGTCAACCAGTACACTACAGGTTCACCTAATGTCGTTGTTGAACTATTTCTGAGGAGCAGATGACTTGTAGACAAAAGATTTCTTCGTCCAGGATGTCATTGTCTCATAGTGTTAAATTTCTCGCCACTGGGAAAAATCAAAACGTGTTCCTTGTGTGCGAGAAATTGAAAACCAAGGGCATACAAACAGCCTCCAGTATGATCCTACCATAGGTAGATCACAATTCTTATCACATTCTCGCGATCACAAAAACTGCCAGTGTAGCTGTGGTCACATGACCCCTGGGTCAGCGCTCCCGACACAAACATTGACGCGCGTTGCGTCGTCTCACATCTTTAGCTGTTCCATCATGTTGGAGAAGTCTGACAGCCTTTGATAGTCGGGATCTTCCTCCCGATCGTCCTTATCACTGTCTTTAAACATGGGGTTGTTGGCCTTCCGGGGCAGCTTGAGCGTGCATGGCAGCATCTCCCGCATGACTGTGTGATGGATCACCAGCGCTGTCAAGTTGGACCACTCTTTGTCCAGGCCCTGAAACAATGGAAACATACAAGCACTGAAACAACCAAACCAATAATGCAGAGTGCAACAGTTAGTCAGTGAGTTAGGTTTAACCCCTCTTAAAAAGCATGCGAGTTATATCACAATGTGTCAGCTTAATGTGGGAGGAAAGCCTGAGATGACTCAGGTCTTAGAAGTTTCAGCGGTAGAAACTAACATTTTTAGTCCACTAGTCCTTATAATGATAACATATAGCAAAACCCTTAAAAAGGGCAAATTTCTACCAGCCCTCATGATACAGTGAAATTAGGTGCACTTTTCAGGCTTTCAGTCTAAGGTGCCGCAATTTGCTGTACATAGTTGGGCATAGAAACTTGTGACTGTGGGTTCGAATCCTGGTTTGTCAGCACCATCGTGGAATTCACCAAGTGAGTTAGAAATTGGCACTCGTCCTATCGTCCTTGCCAAACTGCCCAATAATTAAGGTATTTTAGTCTGGACTCAAACATACCTTTTTGAATGCTACACCTGAATGTGGAAATTATTACTATCTTACTGTCCCCTCTCTGTTGTATTTATGTACATATGCTGAATTTGCAATTAAACATGTCCCTCAGTGCCATATATATAGCCTGATGATGATGATGATGATGATGATGATGATGATGATGCCTACTTTACAACGTCAACACGCAGTCTTATCCACAAAATGATAATGTCCATGACCAGGACTTAAGCACTGACATGTCTGAAACTAATCACGGGTGCTTAGCATTACCGTGTAAGCCATGGAGGTCTGGCTACAGATTAAGCACACTTAACCTTAATCCCCGGGACTTTAGACTTGTATATGGTAATAGGGCTATTGCCACACCAGGAAGATAACAGTTAGTTAATATCAAGAATGAAGGGAATGTTAAGACTCTTTAAGGTAGATTACACAACTGATCATGGAAGCTTCTTGGCTTAGATGGATGTTGACGGCATAATGCCATGACTTCTGGAATGATATTCAAGTGATATTTTGATAAAGACACATTGAAAGGCTATTTTGTAATTTAGGTGCTTCATCCAGCGCCACAACAGCTGATGTACCTACATGCCCAGTACAATGCCTCCAGGTTGATCATACCTAATGGGGATTCTGGGTCAGAATTCATCACCTGAGCCTCATGCTTGCTTGTTTGATGGTGTTTGGTGTTAAAACACCACACTCAGCAATATTCCAGCTATATGATGGCGGTCTGTAAATAATCGAGTCTGGACCAGACAATCCAGTGATTGACATCACAAGCCTCAATCCACGCAACTTGGATACGATGACATGCATCAACCAAGTCAGCAAGCCTTACCACCCGATCCCGTAGCCTCTTACGACAAGCATGGTCGCTTTTAGCTGAAGACCTATTCTATCCCGGATCTTCACGGGCCTTAGTCTTTATGTCCACCAGGGATCATAGAACTATTTCTATTGTAATCTCGCAGTGTGAAGCTATTACTATACTCCTATATGTTTGTTCAGAACATTCATACAGCTTACACAACCAAGTTAATTTAGTCTGTGGTTAGAAGCTCATGTAGTTTCTCCAGGAACGACATTGCATGACAGTCAATACCATCCCAACATGAATTTACGTTCAACATTCTAAACTCCAGACTGTCCTTTCAACTACCTGGAACAGCGAAATCATTTTCACAAAGCAAATGGTTCTGAATGTTTCTGGAATTTAGTAGGCAAGTGGGCTCAAAATAGAATCTTGATTGGCTTATTTTTTTAACCCAATTGCTCTCAACAAGCATGCTGAAGATGCTGCCATTTGAAGAGGAGACATATATTCCATGACCATGTGTTATGAAGTACATCAGTAGAAGAGACAGAGATGCTTGAAAGTGGCAGGGATAATACAGCACACTGGGGGCCAGGTCCAAGCCTTCATCTGCCAGGAATATCCTTTCAGAGTAGATGCAGATAATGGATTGCGCCCACAAAAACATCTTAATTAGGACTAGCTGTCATAGCGCCCATGTCTCCTTGGACAAAACCAGGCTCCATTACTGCTTGGTAGATAATGGCTGTGTTCTTGTTCAGGAAGAGGTGTATTAATACCTGCCAGGCAATTGGCCTTTGATAAGTCTAGGGTGAAGGTCACATGAAGTTCTTGAAATTTGGTAACCCAGAGATTTCACTGGAAACCCTACCATCTGTATTATCGGACACAGATTATCATATCTGACTATCCGTCCTCCAAACTGGGAAACCATCAAAGCCATTTTGGATATGATCCCCATTCTACCTGCCCTGGGTAATATTGACCACAGGCGCTATGCTGAACAAGCTGTTTTCACAAACTCACCTTTAATTTGACTCCTCGCTGTGTTTTTATTATAAGATAATGTGAAATTCCGCTAGCGTTTTCATACTTTGGCACTCGAACAGACAGAGCGAAACAGCCCGGATGTGTGGTGCTGTCTCGCACAATAAATGACCCCACATCTTCCTGCTGCAGAATCTCCAGGGCGATCTCCCTGTAAGAAGAGGGTACTTGTCAACTCCATGTACAACATGTTAACTAGGTTGAACAACAGCATAAACTGACTTGATCAATAAATCAATAAACACAGAAACTAAAACAAACAAACAAACATAAACAGAAACAGAAACCAGTGATGCAGTGGAAATAACCAAAGACTTAAGGACCTTATGTTGCAGGGTACAAAACAAATCATTACCAAATAAAAAGAGTTGAGCAAAAACTGCTAACTCTACCAAGCCAGGAGAGTTTCCACTTTGTATGTGTTGGTGTATGTGGAAAGAACCTTCTCATGTAAGAGACACGAGAAACATGGCTAGGTAAAAACATGGTGTCAGAAGTGGGATTTTGTATGTGAGTGAGTATGGTTTTATGCCACTTTTAGCCATATTCCAGCAATATCACAGTGGGGGACACCAGAAATGGGCTTCACACATTGTACCCATGTGGGGAAATCGAACCCGGGTCATCGGTGTGACGAGCGAACGCTTTAACCACTAGACTACCCGACTGCCCCTATGTATGTATGTATGTATGTATGTATGTATGTATGTATGTATGTATGTATGTATGTATGTATGTATGTATGTATGTATGTATGTATGTATGTATGTATGTAACTATATGTATATACAGTATGTATATATTTATATATTTGATCATATTGTGCTTATTTCATCTTATGAGAAGAATTTAACATTGAGCACCAGAACAATCTTCTAAAATGTCATGATTAAGTTTTTCCTGCATAAATCCAAGATTTCATCTGATCCCTGGTCGCCTGCCCAACAATGGTATTTATATACACTTGATTTATTTCCCGACAGATAAGGTTCATGTTTTCCTTGACCGTCAGGTTAAAATTGATTGATTATGGGGATTTAATACTACAATATTTGCCACCTTATATCTGTCCCTGATAACCAGGGGGGCCCCCCAAGGTGGGATGCACAATGACAACCGGGGCGCTGACAGCACCTCCAGACATACTGGCTTCCCAACCAGATTCAACTCCGACATTGTATGTAGAGTCAAAGGTAGTTTCCACACAACTCTAATTCACCCAATTAACACTTGAACATTACTGATTTTAGAAACCCCAATTATTGTCTTCAACTGACAATTACTGTTTCCAACAGACTTTCAACACATATGAATCAATGATTAACAGAAACAGTGGTAGATATCATGTCTTAAATCCAAAGTTAAAGTTATTTAAGACATGGTATACTACTCAACTTTTGATAGGGATCAGGAGTATCTAGTGGGTCAACCAACCAATGAAATGAGTAACAAGAAATCTACATTAGCCAATCAGAAAGCAGCTTTCTAGCGCTTTATGGCACTAGTTTCAAAATGGTGACTTCCATTACACACTACGCTTTGAAAATATATTGACAGTTCTCGATTCAAATTTGTAAACTGAACAAAGCCAAATTGTGGAATGTCTAATAGATGACTGAGATTGTATGACAGTGTTCCCTTGGGCTATGGAAAGTCTCTTCCATTTCAAATGTTTACCCCATTGAAGTGAGAGATAGACGATGATTTTGACTATGTCGTACAGGCCGTAACTGTCATTCGGAATACCTCATGTCAAGCTTTTTCGAGGTTGCATGATCATAAAACACATTCCAACTATCACTTTCCCGATCTGGTAAGTGACACTCTGATTGGTCGGATGAAAGGTCGTTCTGACGTGACCCGTAATGGGATGGCCTTTGTTTAGTGGTAGTGAGAAATAAGATCTGATTTTGATGAGATTGACATTTTAAGGAAATAGCCATAGATTGTATTACATCAGCGTTTTCTGAATTGAGAAGATTTATCTTGATGCTTATTACACAATTCAGAAACTATCACATGATCAGATGTATGGATCATGAACAAGAACGATTTATTGAGCCAATATGCCACCAGTTCCTTCTGCAACAGAGGAACTTACATAACATTGCGCTGATGGTGTTGCAAGGATAGAAACTATCAGTTTTAGACCACTAGTCTTTTTAGTGATTGTGCAGTTTGGCAAGGACGACAGGACTAGTACCAATTTCTATCGTTCGTGTTGTTGGTATTGCTAAATATTTTCACAATTAAGTATTTGGGTATGCGTGTGTGTATGTCTCAAAATGTATTTTTAACCGACATCAAACTTTCGAACTGGTGGTGAGCCAATATGACAGGTATCATGACAGGGTATCATACCTTGGTATCCCAGCCTGGTACCAGGGGGCATGCCTTAAAGCCTCATCCTCGATGTGACTGCGATCTAGGCACATGAGGGACTCCAACCTGGAACAGACAAGACACACGTTAGCCTAGGGCACAAGCCAACATCAAACACTACAACAGGTGATAAGTGATGTTATCGCCCGGCACGGACCCTGGGTACAGCTAATGGTCAGGTAAAAGTGACTCCATGTATGATATCAGATGAACACAATGGGTGGTGTTCGTGGGGAAAGTGTATAACGCAGATATACCCTAGGGGCCGCGCTATATGAGATAGTACAATAATGAAATTAGCTCCTGTCCTGCAAAAGCTTTCAAGGCTGTTCAGGCCTTTGAAGGACACAATACAAGGCAGATAACAGGATAGTATTGGATGAAAGCTGATCAAAGGCACTGGCAGACTTAATGGAAAATGTCCATTCTAGTTATATTGTTGCAGGGTTCTGACGCTATGGAGGACATATCTGATGAAACAGGGCAAAAGTGTACAAAGCAATCTTAGCTGTACGACTAAATCTGTTGGAGAAGAAAAGAAAAGAGAGGGAGGTTTTACATCGCTTTTAGCAAAAAAAATTCAGCAACACAATGGGGACACCAAGTAATGGGCTTTGAACATTGTACCCATGTCGGGAATCGAACCCTAGTCATCGGTGTGACGAGCAAACGCTTTAACCACTAGGCTACCCAACCGCCTCCCCCCCCCCGAGAAGAGGAGTTCTAGCACTATAATCACTCTATGTATGTCTGCCCTGAATCCATAGACTTTGTACAGAAAGTTGCATATATTTCTGTCTTCCATATCTGTCACAATACGAACCCATTAGCCTAATGAGGTTTAACAGTTTTGACCAACCAACAGAAACCTTGACCAACTGACCTGTCAGTTGGTAAAGGATTAATACTAAAGTTCATAGTTTATGATTCCAATTGATACTTGAAGCAGTCTTTTCAACAACAAGTTTCATCTGTGCATGATTTGTCTGACCTATCATTTCATCGCTAGCGGCAACTGGACAACATCTTCCGTTCACTCACGACATTACTTTTGTCAAAACCGGAGGCAACACATAAAAGATCAAATTGTTTCGCAAATATTTGTCTCCATTAGCCCCAAGACAATCTCCCATCTTCCCTGTAATAAGCTTCAAATATTCACAGCTATAAAGTGATAAATATCAGCTATTACATTTTATATAATTTTGAAAATGATTTCCCCCCGGTATATGGAATAGTAAGCAACAAGTCTAGGCCATTGGAATTCTCTTGGGTTTTTTTTAGTTTTCAAACTTGAACAATTTGAAATGTCATCCATACCGACTCCTGGAGGGGCCATTTGTCTTCAAACAACAAAATGCAAGAATGCAGCATTCACATTTAAAAAGCCAAAGATCAACTGTGACATTTCTCAACTTTTAAGGAATCTCAAAGTAAAACACATATTTCTGTAAACTTATATCGCCCATTCCTTCATCAACAATAGTAACGGCATGGAGAGCAGTTTCCCCGAGTATGAAGCAGTCAGAAATACCTTCTGAAATACTGCCCAAGAGATTTGGGAGAATCAGCCCTGGCGACAGAGACTTTGCACAAACATGAGAAACTCTCTATTGGAGCAAATCATCTCATTGTTTCACAGCAACAAACACAAAAATTTTGAAATCAAACAAAGTTTATTTGTGAGCTTGCTCTCAGATGTGAGGTGTCGTGTGTAGAAAGCCGATATCTCGTCGCTTTGTCATATCATATTACATGTATTGCAGGGGTCACCGCCGCAGGTCACACGGAATTCCACCACTCAATAAATACCAGCTAATAGTTTTGGTGTTCTAGGACTCCATTTGAAGACAGAAATACAGGAATTTCTGGCTTTGTGGGCCAGTGAAAGGTGTTGGAACCAGACAGATTTTATTACCTGCTCAAATTGCAATTAGAATTGTTCCGAAGCAAGGTAATTTGGACACAGGCAGAAACATAGTTAGTATGGAATATTATGATTTTATCGATTTGAAGTCAAGGAAATATTCCTCTGTTATTAATCATGAATAATGTCACATAATCAGTCATTTCTATTCTTCAGTGCAAATGGAGTAATGTTTTATAGACGTCATAACTCAACTAGTGTATCATGAATAGTTATTTCATGGTCGCTTTCATCTCTACTTTACCATTTATTGTTATAACTAAATTCAATTATTCTGCCTTGCACAATGTGCCACACAATTGATGATCCCAACTCAACAATAACAGTGCTGTGTAGGCCTTTGTTTGGCATGGCTGCTTGGTGAAAGTTGTTTTTTGTGTGTTGGTTGGTTGGGTTGTGAGTGAGTGAGTGAGTGAGTGAGTGAGTGAGTGAGTGAGTGAGTGAGTGAGTGAGTGAGTGAGTGAGTGAGTGAGTGAGTGAGTGAGTGAGTGAGTGAGTGAGTGAGTGAGTGAGTAGTTTTACGCCACTTTTAGCAATATTCCAATGATGGCAGGGACACCATAAATGGGCTTCACACATTGTACCCATGTCGGGAATCGAACCCGGATCTTTGGTGTGACGAGCGAACGCTTTAACCACGAGGCTACCCGACCGCCTAACATTTAAAGACTAAATGATGAGCACTACATGACATAATCTATTGGACACAACACGTATTACAATTTGCTGGTAACACTGACTAGGTTAGACTTGCACAAGTCTTTAAGGCAATTATCATCAGTTGAAATAATAATTTCTAGATTATTTAAATAATAACAACAAGTTGTCCCCATAAGAGACTGGAGTCTTGCACTGTCACATATCTAGACTTGCCTATGACGATGGCATTACTACACATCCATGGACTTATCTTTCAGAACAGCCTTGGAGCAAGGCTATGACTAGTTATACAAGTCCACTCCTCACAGCGAGGGTGATGTATAGTCTTACAGTAACATCCTTCATGTAGTACAAGCCGTCGTCATCATCACTCATGTAACCACTGACCCTCCCAGACCTTGACTGGGGGATGTAATCAGACACTGTATTCACCTTGCTGGTAATTGGGCTCTATTGTGTTGAATTGAAGCTGTTTTTAACATAAATCCTTGAACAAGGACATTGCATCTGGGACGTGTTTAAGCGAATACATTAAATTGACCTTGAGTAATTTGAATTATAAACCAGTTATCTCATTCACAGACGGAAAATTTCAATATGTTCATGATTAATATCAGTCTGACATTGAAGTTATACAACTGTTGTGTAAAAAACGGTTGACGTTTGAAAGGCTGGGTTGTTTGTCCACAGCTTAAAGCAAGCCCAAACAATGACCTTGCATTAATCTCTGTAGGTAATTCAATTCCGCTACGCACTCTCCCATGACTGGCCTGATAAATTCCAGTCACACACACACACAGGGCCAGTATGGAAATGCAGACATCAACACAGGTGTAAACTGTCACACCTGCAATCAAGTGACCACTGCGGTCATGTCAACACTGATGATTGTCACCGAGCTAGCTTGACATCACTGACACTTGGGCATGCTGCATGACAAAATGGGCAATGATGTCAACTCTCACAAGCTGTGCCTGGTCAAGCAGGTCTGTTTGGTTGACAAATCCCAGAGAAAATATAATCTCAAAAGCCAGCTACATCACTTGGCGTAAGAGATGACTGATGGGATCAGGCTTGATTATTTCATGTCATCCCAGTTGCATAGATCCATGCTCATGATGTCAATCACTGGATTGTCTGGTCCAAACTCGATTATTGACATACCGCCGTCATATAGCTGGAATATTGCTGAGTGCGGCATTAAACAACAAACAAACAAAACAAAATATCATGAACATATGACAGTGACTAAAATTGTTGGTATGATTACCAAACAAGTGTCACATGGTCATAAATAAGACACCAAGAGTCTTTGGTTGAAGTATGTGGGGAGCTGTACCTAGGTCTGAGGACCGATGAGAGAACATAGCAACAAAGTCATCCAGAAACTTCACAGACAACACAGCAAGTTTTCGTACCAATCACATAACTGCAGAAGATTTTCATCATGAAACGCGGCGGTCGGGTAGCCTAGTAATAAAAACGTTCGCTCGTCACGCCGAGGACCCGGGTTCGATTCCCGACATGGGTACAATGTGTGAAGCCCATTTCTGGTGTCCCCCGCCGTGATATTGCTGAAATATTGCTAAAAGCGGCATAAAACCACACTCACTCACTCACTCATCATGAAGTGGTAGAAAAGAACGAGAACTTGTTTCTAAATCATTTCTCCCAAACCGACATCCAAGGGAGACTACATGTAACCTCCAATGAACATCTGGCTCCTCACAACAAAAGAATGACAAACTACTGTTTCAGAGCGTGGAATCATCCCACAGATGACATCCGGACATTGTCAGCTTGCTGACGGGGATAACCTCTTTGGTCATGTGGACATGGCGTCCGACCTCGGATCAGGTCAGTGGTTCGAATCCCATGACAGGAAGCGGGCACTTCATGGTCACGCAGCCAATACACCATCAACTGTCCGACTTCTCAGTCAGAACAGAACAAGAAGGAAACAATGTTGTCCTTATCAGTACATCAACACAAACATCAACAACAGCCTGGTCACACACCAGTAAACAAAACTACTTTTTTACTCATCTTTTGAGAATCTCAAGCAACCGTAAAGTGTCAAGCCTAGTCTTTTATGGTTTTAAATCAGACAATAGAGACCTGGCCCCCTTAAAACAGGCACCGTGCTGAGTGTGACAGTCAAACAGGTTAAATGGGAGGTGGTGTGTTTAACCGGACCCCAGAGGGAGGCCATGATCCTCCTGAAGATAGGAGGGGTATCATTATGAGATCTATGTTGTGGAGGCGGCCACTAGGTGGAGGAAGAGTATCAGAATAGGTGAGGGATAAGGAGCACATTTGATATATCCAGATAGGTAATAGACCTTAATAAACAGTCTTCTACAGCTGTTATATACTCCTCAATTTTCTTATACAACTATAGTTATTCTGCCATGGTTTGTGGGTATTGCCACACACAGCCTTCCAACTGTGGGTGTTCCTTAACTTGTTTTGAGTAGTATGTCAGGAGGACAGAGGGTCAGAAGTTTATAACTATTGCAGCATGTGTTCTTACACACAAGAAGTCAACCATAAGGTGACTTTAGCTTCGATAGCCCAAATGGGACTGGAAAACTATTTTCAATGAAACTGCTTCTTACTCATATGGATTCACGATAAGGTGAGAGTCTTCCTAAGTAGGATGTTCATATAGTCTGACATGAAGAGAGTTACAATCAAGAGTCAAATATAATCTGACAGCAACACCCTACCCATTTTAGGAACAGAAAAAAAGCAGCATTGATCTTAAAGCAGCATTGATCTTAAAGCAGCATGTCTCAAAATACCCAATGGAGCCCGGCTTCCAAGAATATGCTCATCCACAATAAAGATACCAGTTACGACCAGTTATTTCAAAACAGATGATCTGAAAAGCTAGTGGAAAATATGAAAATTGCATGTTTAACATCTCCTTGAACAATATTTCAGTTATATCTCATTGTGTCAGCCTAATATGGGTGGAAAGCCCACAAGCATGTGCAATAACAGAAAGAGGAATGATGGAATATTGGAATATTTCAATTATAAATTTCCTTTGACATTTTGCTGATTGCTAGCACATTTTCTTCAGGACCTACTGGCTAGAAGTGGATACCTCCACACAGTGGTATCAGGAATCATAAACTTGCAAATGTTCCACATTTGACAGACTTCCATACATATTACCATACACCGAACTAGCTGACCGGAACATGGGTTGTGTACTGAATAGGCATCCAACATGAATGGGCCGAGTCCTCAAGAGCATGTACCATAATGCTAAAAAATACAGGAGAATTTTGAGTAGCAATTTGCCCCTGAATGTCCCGAGGATAAGGGTATCATGTGGTCCACACCTCTAACGACTGTGGTCTTCATTGTGTGGACCATCGGAGGTGAGATACGATCGCGTATAGTCTGGGTGGGACACCTCCTTAATGATGTGTGTTCAACGATAATACATTTTATGAAAAATCTGGCAGCTGAATGTCAATAAATGTGCATAAAATAGGTCTTTGTGTTGAGGGCGGGAATCATGTCACGGTGGATGTTGTGTTGAGAACTGTGCCCGGGAGAATGTGTTGTATCTACTACAGGTGCCGGAGGATTGAGGACTCCAGATAAAATATAAGGGACTAAGAAAGGGATAATTGTAGCAGATGTTCACATCTCACCACCTCTGCCACAGAGAAGATGAATATGAGGTGTCGGTCAGTGCAATTATCTCAGGACATCACTTGAACCTACAAAGGTGTCACGAGTATAATGAATAGGGTCCGTCCCCTCAAGATGGTGGTCATCTGGCACACACTGAAACGATCTGAGTGATGGAAAGTGTCACCACCATCTTGAAGAACAAACTGGAAAGAAATTGTTTTCACACATGTGAATCAAACTGAAGCCAGACTGAATGGTTGGTTAATGCTGAAATCCTGTTCTGGGCATGGACACCTGATGTTTAAGCATTCCTTCATGCCCGGTGTGTGGGGTACCATCAGGAAGACTACTTCCACCACACTTGTTTGGATGTCACTAATATATATATAAAATAGGGATTTTCCTGGCTCAAAAGATCACTCATATTTGGCATGTTTGTTTGTTGTTTAACACTGCACTCAGTATCCCAGGTCAACCAGGAACTCATCATATTTTGATGCTTCTTTTATCAACAACTAAAGAAAAGAAATTATCATAAAGTTTGTTTGTTTGCTTGTTGTTTATCATCGTATCCCAATCACATGGATCGATGCTCATGATATCAATCACTGGATTGTCTGGTCCAGACTCGATTATTTACAGACCGCCATCATATACCTGGAATATTGCTGAGTGCAGCGTTAAACAACAACAAACAAACAAACAAACAAGCATGAGACTTCTGACCCCATGAGGTAGGATGAACCTGTGGCAACGTACTGGGCATGGCAGTACATCAGCTGTTGTGGTGCTGGATGAAGCATTTACTACCAATACTCTGTGCATGCAATGTATCTGTTTGTACAGCTTATTTGCTCCCAGGTACTATGGGAGAAAGATCTACTGGTAATATCAAAGTGGAGCGCCGGACAGCAGAGGTAACGAGAACACCCACTACACTAACCCACAGCAGTTCCTACACAGTCATGACAAACATGATCCAACAGAATAAACATGATACAGAAACTGTTAGCTGGTACATACACACTGTTGGAAATTAGGGTGGTTTGGCGGGGGGGGCTGGGAATCTTCTCCTATGGTATTTGAACCTGTTGACCCTTAAAACATCCCTTTCATCCCTATATCATTTTGAACAATACATATACACTATCATGATAATAATTTATTCACAAAGGTTTTCATGGTCGTATGTTATTGGCCATTACACAGCACCATGAGTGAGTGAGTGAGTGAGTGAGTGAGTGAGTGAGTGAGTGAGTGAGTGAGTGAGTGAGTGAGTGAGTGAGTGAGAGCGTTCAAAATTCATGCTTCGTCGATAGCATCAGAAACTAGGGACCCTAAATCTTCATCTTGTAACAATAGGGCTCTCCTGCATAGTTTGAACACAGTGAATAAAGTTTAATGATACACAAATACATGACACTGAGGACCGTCTGTACTGACCACGTCACAGGTTCCAAGTAAAAAATGAAAGAAATCCTCCTTAATACTAAACCTGAGTTTTCCAAATATCCTAAAGATGTCCTAATGACAAACTGGGCTACACTTGGCATTGGTCCACTAGATCAAGTCTAATGAATGTTAAACAGTGGTAGAAACTAACATTTTCAGTCCACAAGCCCTTATAATGATAACAAAACCCTTAAAAAAGGCAAATACCTACTGGTCCTTATGATGCGCGAACTATCAGGCAGTTTGGCAAGGACTACAGGACTAGTGCCAATTTCTAACTCTGGTTAAAGGTCTCATGAGGCTGTTTCAGGCCTTGTAAAGTGTCGCTACTCTGGATGGTAAATGTTTCAGGTTAAATGGCATCAATGTACAAAATTCCCATTTTACATTTTACATTACAATCACCTGGCCTCGTATATCCAAGAAGTTAATTACAGCATTTGACCGGGAGTGGACACTGGGACACCTCTCATGAGAGTCTATAAAGAATTCATGTAATGTTCCATTAGGAGGGCAGGGTCAGCTGATTAGCCTCAGAGTCAACCAACATAGGTGGAACTCATGAGAGGAGCTCAGTCCACTTGGTACTTCCAACCACAAAGCCAACAATACAGGGAGTGGACAAGTGCCTAACAGACCAACAGGTTATAACGGTGGAGGAGTGGAGAGAGACCAATAAAGGGGGAGCGTGAGAGGCTGGGCATTGTCTCCCCCGACCTCCCACAGAACTCAAGTAGATGCAGGGAGGGTCTGGGTGGGAAAGTTGTGCTTGTTGACCAAGCTTCATTTCCCTGTTGTCATTAAAGGCTGGGCGGCTGGGCAAGTCGTTACAGGTGAATACCAGACTTGTGGACAGGTAAATAATGAAGGGATAAGAGCGAAGTCGTGGCAACCTCAAGAACAGGCTGCATTGACAAAACTACATGAAAACAAATCTGTACTGTTTATGTTATGCTGAGTGCCAATAAATTAATTATTTTTAATTCTGATTAGGCCTGCCATAATTATTTTGTGCAAATCCTCAAATATGGTTACTGACATTTGGATACATCCACTGTTACCTTAATTTTCAGTTTCACAAACAAAACGAAAAAGAATATTTTGGTTTTCGAGGATGTTTCTTTGTGAAATAATAATCTCCCTATATTCATTTAAAGAAAGAAAAAACAGGTAAAAAAGATATTGTCTTTAGGTGACAAAACTGAAATTGTCCACTGCAACATCACCAAACATTAACTCTCAAAACAAATTGGAATATGTAATATCGTAAATACATTACTCTGTATTTCCTATTAAACTTTGAACTGTATATATTTGTCTGTAACAAATAAGTTCCAAACTGAAAAAGACCCTGCCAACTCAGACACTCCAAAGATTGATCGATGACAATATCACAAAACAAAACACCATTAAAAAAGAAATACATTACATTTTCATACATGCCAAAGAGACAAAATGTCAACTCTACATATTCAAAGAATTTATCCCAGCAATTCGATTGTCTGGTATGCCAGTCCATGAAATACTGTCCTTTCTCTCATTTTTCATTTTAAAAAAAGAGAGAGAGAGAGACAATGGACCGATAAATACTGAATATTTCAAATAGCTGTGAGACAGAATGGTATTCGTGGTATTCGTATATCATAAACCAACAGGTATCACCGCATCCATCGATGGTGAGTGTCCCAGTCGGCAGATTCTGCAGGGCTCACAACCTGGGATGAACAATTGATCTTAAACATCAATGCCATCTTTCATGTGCTGAGTAGACACACCAGATAACAATGGCTGTTCACTAGAGATCCTGATTGATTTCTACAAGCCATGAGAGAAGCAGCTACTGCTGTGAAACACACCCATGTCACCCAAGTGTGGAATTTCTCAGTCTACTGTCAGGCCTGACATGATGGCTGAAGTCACAAAAGTCGGCACAACTTTTGACCTTTCCTTCAAAAACAAACAAATTACAGCCACTTTATCTACAATAGAGTACTGTAGCGTTTGTCCCTCGCTCCACACTTGGCCAGATTGGGGTACAGCCGCTACCCTGGAACAACACTGAAGACTCCTGTAGCCAACAGCCAAGCACCTGTTGCTATGCCACATTCCCCCTGGCTTTTGAAACTGCCAGTCCAGCGACAGGCCACCCCATATAATACCAGTCCCCCCCTACTTTTTGTCTATCCCAACATTCAATAGAAAAAGAAATGAAAACTACCTGGTCTTATTTCTTTCAACGTCATGTTCATTGCAATGACGTCATCTCTGAAGTAACTTTGTGAGATCTACATGTCATTCACACAATGTTTAGTCAAAATTTTCTCTTCCTTTTTTTAATATTTCAAGACTTAGTCACTACAAATACACATTTAACCTTGAAACAAAGAGAAATGCTATTTTCTAGGACTAGGGGAACCTTGATGATAACAGACAAGCTGACTTCGTTCGTAAAATATACATATATGAATATTGCTAAAGTTTGTTCAACAACAACGATTTATAAGATACTTTATTTGCAGGTCCAAGCTTAAAAAACTGGTAATTACCAGTAAATGTGAACACTATATTGTAACCACTAGCAACCTTTTAGTTGGGAAAATAGATCTTATTTAAGTATCTTTACAGGTAAATGATGATAGAAAACTGTCTCATGTTAGCAACAAAACTGAATCATTATATTCAGCGTTGGGGAAAACGTTTTGCAATTAGCTGGTGCATCAACATATGATTATACCCTTCACGTAAGAAAATAATCCTAGTGCTGCATACCGATTGAGACATCCCGCCTGACAGGTACAGCCTTAGGTACAGCTGTCGAGTCCGTGGACACATTTCCCCCCGGGCTACGCCCATCCGTCACATCTCTGTCTAGCTCCGCTCAACACTCAATCATCACAACCTCCAGTAAGTTCGTCTTGTGTTTAGGAGGACCAAGCAGTGGGTATTCAAGTAAAACAAGGTTTTTTTAAATATATGCAGAAATAAAAAAAAGAAGCTCTTTTACAACTCAATCATGAACAGACCCGTGAAGATTGGGTAGAGAAAGGGTCTTCAGCAACCCATTATTGCGATTAGAGGCGACTTATATAAATGAGATCGGTTGGTCAGGCTCACTGACTTGGTTGACGCATGTTATTGTATCTCAATTGCATGGATCATGATGCCAATCACTGGATTATGGTCCAGGCTCAATTATTTACAGACCACTGTCATATACAATGTAGCTGGAATATTGCTGAGTGTGGCGTTTAATAACAAACAAACAAAGATCATGAATATATCATGTTTCTATCCGACAGACAAGTGGTCACTTTAAGACCTCTGTCCATCACCTAGACAGATGACCCACAAAGTGCCAACTTCATGTTTCATCACTGTCACAACACCCACAGTGGTTAATCAGAATTACATAACATATTAAGATATTTCACAAATCAACGTATAAATAACAATTTTAAAAAAATACAATACTAAGTATCAACACACAAATACAAAAGTTGATTGGGGAGTATCAACCATACCTTAGTAATTTTCTTTAAAATATTCTAACTATCTGTACAAAAGGACAGCCTTATTACTTTATGCTGCTATTGTGACAACTAATCATTATCCAGACTAAGACATTTACAACATACTAGTTGAACCTGACATAAGGAAGTACACTGGATTGTGCCATGCTGGCACTAAGATACTAATCAATGGAAATTGCCAGTTTACCTTTGTGGAACTGCCCATTTACTTTCTAGAATGATTATCACCCCGCCATAAAATCTCCATCTTCTTGTAAGACGCAGCCAGCTAGAGGACATGCTGCTCACATCGGAACTCGTTTCTACACAGGAGTGAAATCCCTGACTGGCACCAATAGCGTGATGCCATGCGCAATGCTGCCCAATGATCACTCTCTGATCCTACCAGAGGACCGGGTGGTCTGCACAAACTCCTTGCATGACAACTGCTGAATCACGGACTGTTCACAAGATTTGTTTTCCGAGTCAAAGAGAAATGTTTGACAACACATCTGGAATTTTGTAACTAGTGCTTCTAACACTTCCATTTCCACTTGGATGAGTTTCTGATGAATATTTTACACTTCATAGTTTTTCAAGTATAACATTTGTTTAAAAAAATATACTATTACCTTTACAAGACTGTATACATTTGAATGAGAATTCATATTGATTCAGTTTCGTCCCTTGTTGAATCATTCAAATTGAATGAATTCATCTTGTGTGATATAACTGTGAATATCTACCCAGGCAGAGAAAATATTTACAGAAAAAGTCTTTCAAACACTTGACACAGCAGGACAAATTAAAGTTGAATGTATCACATCGAACCATACCTCCTTAAATTTCATCAGGGTGTGGGAAAAGTGTCTCACATGAAAGTTGGATCACGGAAAACAGATAACATAGCCTCAGGTTAAAGAAAACAGTTGTCCATAAAATAAAGGTGGAAATTGCTATCCTTTCACAGATCTTCGTAGGGTGCAATTACCTAATCTGTAGGTGCCATAAACAATCTTTGTTATACAAATAGCCCTGGGATATTGTTGTAACCTTTTGACAAGATGTGATTCAAGCTGTCCTGCTGTGGGGAGGAGATGGTTTAATGGCTTAGAAAGACTGGGTAAAAATGTGAAGAGAAAAGCTTTTTGATGCCTCTGGATACCTCTTTCATTGGGGGGGGGGGGGAAGGTCGGGTAGCCTAGTGGTTAAAGCGTTCGCTCATCACGCCGAAGACCCGGGTTCGATTCCTGACATGGGTACAATGTGTGAAGCCCATTTCTGGTGTCCCCCGCCGTGATATTGCTGGAATATTGCTAAAAGAGGGCATAAAACTATACTCACTCACTCACTTTCATTGGGGTGGGAGGATTTTGCAACGTGTTTCACAGTTGTAGTGTCAATCTCATATTAACTGATTCCTTCACATGAACAATGTCTCCATTGTATTAATACTCAAATAATCAAATTCATGACAAATTTTATAACTAGCACATGGCATTTTAATAACCATTAATAATTTCCTGAATTTAAAATAAAAATAAATGAAGTCTGCTGGGGTAAGAATAGATGATTGAACGTCTCACAACAATGGCATAATGTGTGTCAAACATGCTTGCTTCATGCATAATGAAAAATAATTGTGAAAAAACAGGTGCCAAGATGATGGTTGACAGTAATAATGTTCATAAATGAATATTTGTGTATTTTGTCATCTATCAGATGTCAGTTTAATGTGGGAGGACAACCCAAAGCTATGCAGTTCTTACACATTTACCACTGGTAAACAGGGGTTCTACTGACAAACAAATGATCAAAATAAAGATCTGGAATTCAAACCAACAATCATTGGATCATGGCATGCCTAAGGGAGACAACTCCGCACCTTAGAAAACTGGAAACTCATATGGACAATACATTGAAGTAACCCCTGGCCATACATCTAGGCCTGCAGCAGCTACGGAAGTGGTGACATACGTGACCATCCAGGAAGCAAGCGACATCATCAGGGCCTGTCTCCCCCCACCCCCCACCCCCTCTCTCCCACACATGACAACCTTGTTGACAAGAGCAGTGGTGCTTTGTTTTAAGCTTACAAACTGTTTAGACAAAATAATACCACTAGCCCTGTAACAATACTTGCTGAAATTGTTCTGCTACGAGCACATACCACGTTCACTAAATACAGCTTGAGACAAAATTCAAACCTTTACCATTGTCTAAGAAGTATGATAGTTCTCCAAGAGGAAGAATATCAATTTAGAAATATGGTATAGAACATGTTTGCCACATACATAACTTAACTGTGCACGTTTCAAGCAATTTCTCATGTTCACATAATTTTTCAGTAGCATCTTGTAGAATTAAGAAGTAATAAAGTATGATAAAGCATAACAATGTACAATAGTGTGTAAAATGATGGAAGTATAATAACGGATAAACAGGTGTAGTCAAGTATAATAATGTAAAAAAGATGTTATGAATTACAATAACGTAAAAAAATGTAATAATGTATAAAATGATGCAAGAAAGTATAATAATGTATAAAAAGATGTAAGAAATTGTAATAATGTATAAAGATGTAATAAAGTATAAAGATGTAATAAAGTATAATAATGTATAAAAAATGTAATAAGTATAATAATGTATAAAAAGGTATAAAAGAGTACAGCCTTCAGGACCAGGTCTCCTGGGAACCAGTAGTCCAGCATGTGCTGCTACATTGCCAACATGGCCAGGGACTTAACACTGTATTTGTTGAGTCTTCTCCAGGATTTTGAGGTATTTACAAGATGAGCTGGATACACAGGGATTAATAAAAAAGGAAATGTGGAGGATATGGAGATTTGAGATGAAAATACCACTGGATCATAAGGACACCGGAAACACTCCAAGTGATTTCTTTCAGTCAAAGAACAGTTTATATTATGAAAGGGGGAGAAACATCCCAGCTATGTCACACACAACTTATTATTTCATTTTTTTCAACTCTACTTTTCACTTCAATTCTCGCTAAAAGAAAACACAGATCCTTCTCCTAACAACAACAATAACTAATATGGCCCTATCATTATCCTTTAACAAAACCATCACAGTTTCCAAAGGAGAATCCAACATTTCAAATTGACATGCTAAATGTTGATCTCAATAAATGATGCTGTTACGAAATCAAGCACAATGAAAAGAATGGTATCACATTCCAACCATAATGCCTTGGCTGGTGAGGAGCTGGAAATACCTCAGCCTTGTCACATTCAATATTGGTCCAGTGGGGAATTACCGACATTCCCCGAGACATTCAACATGCAGTAAAGCACTGGAGAGGAGATAACAGTTGCTGTGATGCTGGCCTGTAAAACTGCAGGCTCTGTGATGTGTGTTACAAAACCCCATGCCAGGACATAACAAGGTTATAAACCAGGCCCCACAATAGGCTAAGTATGTCACTGTGATGCTGAATGATGCTCTGATATGTCCTACAATGTAACTACACTTACAAAGGGCCAATACAGTAGTGGACAGACTCACACATGAACAAGCCAGCCTCTATCTCTCCACACTCACATAAGCATGTGATAAAGCTTTCTTCTGACCAATAGACTGTAAATCGACCAAGTCTTTGAAAGGCACTTAGAAGTGATACACATAAGGAAGAGAATATATGGATGTCAACGTCTTTGTTATGAGGAACACAACAGAGTATATGCTTACTCCTTCTCATAATAAAGAAGTTGACTTCCATAAACTCTCTCCTTATGTAAATAGATCCCAAATTTATTGTGTATCCTAAAAAGGATAAGCTGTAATGGAGAATATTTGGATTGAATAATTTTGTAATACACAGTGATTCAAACTAATCACAATTGTAAGACAAGATGGAAACCACATCTGTCACATTGAAGTTATTTGATTGGAAATTTTAAACTTTATTTCAAATCAAAGAAGACTAAAGGAGCCCGGATTGAAAGTATAGATAACATTCTATTTCCACATACACTGTCAAGGCAACCTTTGACTCACACTATATTCAAACAAATTGAGTTCTTGCAAATGTCTTTCCAACAACTGGGAATCCATACTGATGCGACAGTTTGTAGTCTGGCCAGAGGACCATTGACCAGGTAAATCAATAATTCCAGTGAAATAGTTTCCCTGTGACAACTCCGCAGCAGGCTCATCTATAATTCAGTGTCCTTTAAACCATACTATGCATCTGGCATACCTTTAGCCAGCCACACCACTCTCTGTCCTGCAAGCCCTTATCTGGAGAAATCACATCAATAACTTATTTCCCCAAATATTTGTCTACACTTCACCTTTAATCACAGTTACAAACAGCTAACATCATGACAAAGTCCCATATGCCATGAAGGACATTCTTACTTTTAAGAAATCTCACAGAGTACATTTATTCACAGCTACATTGGTCAATCCAATTTGGAATAAATATTATTTTTCATAAATGCAAATGTATTCGTATCAAAACACTAAATGAAATATTTATCATACAAAGTTATTCACATATTATTATGGAGCATTCAGAAAAAAACACCTTCCTTTATAATGTATTCACCCAATTCCCATCTACCCCTCACCCCTTCTCCATCAGCTTATATTTATTCTGAACCAATATCTAATATTTCAACAAACATGTAATTTCATCATGAAACTCCATGAAAGCTTTAATGGGCACTTACAAGTTGAAAGAAATTGAAGACATGAACCCTTATAGATGACACATTCTCCCTGAAGTTGTCTGCACCAAGTGTGATCCACTATACAATACACTATACAATACACTATACTATACGATCCACTATACGATCCACTATGCAATATACTATACAACACACTATGCAATATACTATACAACACACTATGCAATATACTATGCAATACACTACTCAAAACAAGTAAAGAACACCTGACTGACTTTCATACTACCACAGTAAACTACTGCTATAACAAACCTAAAGGGACCACTAAATTTAGTTATAACCGTAGTTAGTTATAATTAGCATATATATACACCACACATACATGAAATGCCTGAGACAAAAAAACAACAGTTTGTTATATCCATCATTGGTTATAAGCATGTTTGTTATAAATGTAGTTTACAGTACATGAAACTTGGCATGGCAGATTGACCAGAAATATATAGGCATGAGTTAAAACGTTAACATCACATCTGCATATTTCCTCCATTTTGTGACTAATACGAAGTAGATTACGTAACACCTTGATCACAATGACGGTGATACCAATAACCCTGCTTCGAATGACACATCCAAACAAACAAGACAAGGATTTCCAAGAATGCTGACATTTCTAAACTCTAAATTGAGCATAAATAAAAGAAAGATAATCCTCTCTGGAAGGAAGTGTGCGTCTATACGTATCAATATTACATACTCAGGTGGTTGTCCTATCCATGCTATGCAAGTATAAGTAGCAGCAAGTAAAGCAACTATGTTCAGAGAATGTCAACAATGTTGATAGAGTGAACCACTAAACAACTGTCTGTCAAAGACAAATTCTAATCAAATTTTCATAGGTTGGAACAGGCATACATCCTTTGCAGAGCAAAATCCTAAACACATCCGAGGACGGATTACACACTAAAGTATTCACAGAGTCCAAATTGCTGTTGAAACATTGGAATCTGATAATGCTCAAAGATAAAACTCCCACTGATGAAAATTTGATCATTTCCCAGGTTTCAATTTGAACATTGCCATACGTGGAATTCCTTAAATATTTTGAAAGAATATTCACCTAAATAATTAATTGCATATTCGTTACTGGAAGATCTTAAAAGCCTTAGTTTTAACAAAAATATTTCATTTGTCGGACATATGATAGGATGCATATCTAATGAGAGGAGTATTTCAAGTATGCAAAGCTTTCATATCAGGTTCTCTTAACCATCAACAGAACAAGAAATTTGCAATGACAAAACTTTACAAACTGAATTTGACATAACTGTGAATGCCAGTTCAGTTTTGTTTTCTGTCACCTCGTCATGTTCCATACACATGTATCACCATCATCACCACCATCACCATCACCACCATCATCATCATCATCATCATCACCACCACCATCATCATCATCACCATCACCATCACCATCACCACCACCATCACCATCACCACCACCACCACCACCACCACCATCACCACAGCATTAGAAAGTAACATTTTTGGTCCACTAGTCCTTATAATGATAGTCTTTATCATCATCATCATCATCATCACCATTATCATCATCACCATTTTCCTGTTTCAGGTCTAAATATGGAGAAAAAAACAGATTTCATCCCTTTTTTACAAACCTCATTTTATTATCGACCCCACAGAAGGACAAATGCTCACACCAAATGTGAGTTGACCGAAAAGAAACACTCCATCACAAATCAACACAGCCTCCATGCTGTACATCCAGCAAGGCCAAATCTCGCTGCCATTAATCTCATAGTATACAATGGAAGGCACTGGCAAATATGTTGCAATAAAATATTCATCAACAAGATGTCTGTTGAAAGCAAACAACAAATTCCAGCCATATATGCATCAGCCATGACACCCTTACGAAGGTATTTTGACATCACGAGACCACCATGGCCCTAATCAAACTCGTTAACAGCATCTAATTACATTACAACGGCCATGACAAGCCCTCACTCCCACCACTGCTGCAAATGCAGCGCAGCTACAAACAGAGGCCGAGGTCATAACACTGGTTGCAGATGATACAAATTACTTCCCTTGAGTTCACTGGCATCTTTGTATCAATTATTTACATATATGATATCCTGACATTAAGACGTCCCATCTAGAATCAATAAGTGGTATATGGCCAATATGGAACTGCCAATACAATAGTAAGCCTTGCATATATAAAGCCCCCAGCATAGATACCGGTACCTATCTTTGGTCAATAGAAACCTGTGACACCATCTGGCACAGTGTATAAGCATATTCAGGTATTTTTCATTGTGATATTTCAAAATTTGGTAGTTTGTTTGTTTGTTTGTTTGTTGTTTAACACCATACTCAGCAATATTCCAGCTATATGACTGCAGCAGTCTCTATATAATCGAGTCTGGACCAGACAATCCAGTGATTGACATCATGAGCATCGATCCAGGCAGTTGGGATACGATGACATGCATCTACCAAGTCAGAGAGCCTGACCACCCAATATGGTTTAGTCGCCTATTACGACAAGCATAGTCACCTTACAGCATGCACGTGGTGCTGAAGACCAACTCTAACCCAGATCTTGACGGGTCCAAAACTTGGTAGTGATGATACTGAATGAGTGAGTGAATGAGTATGGGTTTAACATGAAAAGAGCTTCACACATTGTACCCATATGGAGGATCAAACCTGGGCATTGGGGTGATGGGTAAATGCTTTAACCACTAGGCCACCCCATTGCCCAATACAGAAGATTTGATTTGATTTGGTTTGTTTTTTTGGTTAAAGCAGCTCTCAGCAATTTTCCAGCTATATGACCGCGGTTTGTAAATAATCGAGTATGGACCAGGCAATTCAGTGATTGATATCATGACCAATGGACCTATTCTCCCCCGGAATCTGCACAGGTCCCATACAGAAAAAACTGAACCTCAGTGATTCAGCGTTGGAAATTAAGCCGGGGGGGGGGGGGGGGGGGGGGGGCTGGGGACCTTGACCTAAATAGCTTAATCTTTAACTTTCACAATAGGGTTAAGACAATGCTTAATTTTGAACCTAATACGCACAAAATTAGAAATATAATAATAGAAAAAACCCATTACACACAATTTGTCTATTTGAGCCATGAATAAATCAACCTATGTAATTTTAGCCATTTTGTACAATATTTAACAAGAAATTCTTCATAAAATATTAATATTGAATTGTAACCTAAATAGGTTTCCAGAGCCCGGATTGTGAATCCATGTGAAAGTGCAAATGCCACCAGCACAGTTTCATCAGATAGTGCTTGAGACACAAACATACCCGGTCCTACACACATGGAGAGTGAGAATAACTGTAGACATGAGGCCTAGCCAAGTCTGGCAAACCACCAACGCCAACACCATCCAAGTGCAGACAGAAATGCGTTATTCCAGAACAAAATTAAATAGTCTTCTCAAAAACATACACATATTTGCTCACAGTGGAACAGGATCACTCCACGTGTTGGTCTAGCTGTGGAATGGCCATCATATGTTATGCAGCTAGTACATGGAGAGTTTTTCGTCTCGGTACCAACAACAATATTTTTCTGTTATGGAATCTGATTTATATCTTCCCATGAGGACTATGTATGTTTTCCCTATACATGACAACTTCTACATTCAACAGTCTGTTGCTTCCAAGGTGTTGATTTTCATCTAAAATAGCACACCGTATATAAATATTCATATCTGTCTAGTACATCCCTTCCCTCAAATTCAAATGAAAATGAAATTATACTTAAAAGTCATAAATATATTAATCAGATATTTCTCTTCCATATTAATATGAACCGAATAATATCATAATCTGAAATTACTTCATGCAAAAATTTGAATGTAATATTGATGTGAATTGTGTTGAACCTGCGTTCATGAATACATTGATATGGCCTCTGACATCTCTCAGTCGTGAACATAGCTCGAACATTATCAACAAAGACAAGCGACCAAAGCTGACATCATGACAAGTTTGACAGGTATGACAAACAAGCCGCTGACAGAAACGACAGGAATGAAAATCATTCATTGACATAATTTGCATCAACAATCAAATATAATGGTGTCGATACAGAAAACACCCCCTACAACATCACCAGGGACTGAAGTGATTGTGACATCATCAAACACTATCTTTAAGACATAAATCCTAAACCAGAACTAGTAATAAGCTCTGGACATAACATACAGCACACCTGAATAGTAATAACATCAAAGGGATGAAAATCTCGTTATCTCACCTGTACTTTACTTTGTGGCAGCCATAGGAATGAAACTTCTTCTTTCTCGCTTTGAGAAACCAGCGAAATATAGTGGTATCGTAATAGTAAGGCATCGCTGTGGTCACTGGTACATCCTCAATGGTAGATCACAACATGTAAACACTAGCAGGGTAGTATCAAGCACCTCTCACAAGCATGCTGTGCTGTCCCACTTAAACACTAGGAATGAGCAGACAACTCCGTCGAGTATTTATCGATTTCCCAACTGCTGAGCCCGGCCAGCGAATGCCTGACAGCTTTGGAACAGGTCTCTGACGGCAAACAATTGATCACAGGATTTTTTAATCACATCAAACTTTACATATAAGTAATATCCTTTTCCTTCAGATTTGACTCAATTGGCTTGTACCAAACAGAGGCTGATGGCAAGTCTTCAAGGAATTCAGGATGGGTGGTTCTGGTAACTAACTTGAGCTGGTCAAAGGCTGTGCTTACTCACATGTAAAATGTCACAGTAATTTTGAAATAATGGTACAATTACGCTTAGCTATAACTTTTGACACACACAAATGTCAAAAGAGTAGAATTTGGGTTCAGTATGCCAGAGTCGATACAAAGGTCAGCGTGATATGTGGATGGGAGTAATAACGTAACTATCTAGCTGCCTACTGTACAGTACTGGGGGTATTCCATCTGTCACAGTGAATATGAATCAATACACAGCTGTGACAATGGGTGTTTGAGATGACTGTTCCCTGGTTTGCTGCATCCGTTCACTTGATTCACCAGAACACCACCAAAGCTGGAGCCTTGTCTCAGTCTCTCATAATCAAATATTTATGGACACATCTGATTGCTTATCTGATTTGGAAAGAGGTAATTAACAAGGAAAACAGTGTCAGTCAACACAACTATGCAGTCTTCAAACAAGCAATCCTTGTTTTCAAATCCTTAGAGTAGAAAGCAGAAAAGCAGTGTAGCTCTCAAACTGTTTCAAAAACAGTGGTAAGTTTCAAACCAAACTATTTTCAGCAATATCTCTCTGGATCCACTGCTATAATTCCACTTGTTCCACATGGACTCTGCAGTTCAGTAGACGACTCAATCCTGACTCGGTCCAGGAGTGGGTTATTATTATTCTTGAGACATGTGATCACGGAACAGGAAGCGTTCAACATCTCACATGAACAGCTCCACCACAGCCTGGCTTGTCATTACCAGCATGTCCGGCAGGGTGGACCACGCGAATAGGCAGAGGGGGGCTAAATTGTTCCTCATGTCAAGATCAGCCTTCCACAATCAATGGTCAGTTGCTCTGAAAGTGGCCAGCTCGGAAAACACTGCAGCCAGTCGGTGTGAATACAAAGTCCCTTACAGCAAACACTCTAATCCTTAAATGTTTCAACAAGCCAGTCACAGAGGTAATCGTCCCTCTGTCCTAACTAGCAAGCTAAATAGCCAGCATTCCACGAATTTCACAGGGGACAGACCATGTGCCTGTCCTTGCTGATTGGCTGATTTGGCTGTCTGAGGTCAGGTAGATTGTGGAGCTCTTCCAATTAAAGCTGGTCGCAGTTGAGTGGCCACTACGACAATGGTAGAGTGAGGCTGCTTCAGGTACACAATATGAATGGAACAGGACAAGGAGCTGTGCTGATGGCAGGTCCATTCAGGCAGAGGAAATATTCAAACTGATTAACTCCCCATACAAAGTATCTGGATGGATAGAGACCTCGATGAACCATGGTACATACTTAACATCCAGTTCATAGAGGGGTGTGATACAATGATATTATTCCCATATTTAACATCTAGTTCATAGAGGGGTGTGATACAATGATATTATTCCCATATTTAACATCAAGTTCATAGAGGGGTGTGATACAATGATATTATTCCCATATTTAACATCTAGTTCATAGAGGGGTGTGATACAATGATATTATTCCCATATTTAACATCCAGTTCATAGAGGGATGTCATACAAGGATATTATTCCCATATTTAACATCCAGTTCATAGAGGAGTGTGATACAATGATATTATTCCCCTATTTAACATCAAGTTCATAAAGGAGTGTGATACAATGATATTATTCCCATATTTAACATCAAGTTCATAGAGGAGTGTGATACATTGATATTCCCATATTTAACATCAAGTTCATAGAGGGGTGTGATACAATGATATTATTCCCATATTTAACATCTAGTTCACAGAGGAGTGTGATACAATGATAGCAAAAAATCTTGCATTCCTTCAAACTAAAACAAGTGTATGAAGAGTTTAATGGACCACACAAACATAGGCTTCACACAGGGATGTGACAAAACTTAAGCATATTAATGTCCATCTTCCCATAACCCAAACGGATGTATGGAAAGTATAATGGATCACACACACCTAGGTATATAAATGGATGTGACACAACACTACATCAGCATTTGAATGAAACAACCCGACCACAAACGAAGGATTTTGATTGGTGTCTCTTAGAGAAGAAAGCTAAACTCTGAGTCCTGCATTCAGTGAGTCTTGTCAAGCTGATCCCCATACTCAGGGTCAGGTTTGTTGTCCTCTAGGCAGGAACACAACAGCCAAGTCATACAGACAGTGGACGAAAAGGACAGATGGAATCAGCCTGTTTGGACTTAACATTGCTTTGGAAGTCTTTAGGTTACATCATACATGTATCCTGCATTCAGTGAGTCTTGTCAAGCTGATCCCCATACTCAGGGTCAGGTTTGTTGTCCTCTAGGCAGGAACACAACAGCCAAGTCATACAGACAGTGGACGAAAAGGACAGATGGAATCAGCCTGTTTGGACTTAACATTGCTTTGGAAGTCTTTAGGTTTAGGTTTACATCATACATGTAGGCTTAACGTGGGAGAAGGCCATCGACATCCATGGGCTAATATGATGCTGATAAACCAAGGACCAGAATTGGGGTCAATACCAGCTTCCGAGCCACTATCATCAGATCCTGGTATGGCTAAGGGACACAACTCTCTCAAAGAGCATTTTTCTGGTCTAAAGCAAGAACGATTACTTCAAATGATGAGTGCAAAACCTAGAGCTAAGCCACTGTTCAAACTATATGTGTAAGATATTGTTTTGAAAACAATGATTAAATGTTTACCATATTCAACCAAATAAGATCTTACGGTACATAGACAAGTTAGGTTCATTGTGTTGAATACATATGTATACATGTGTTGGGTTTAGGAGGTGTGGTTATTGGGCAGACAGATTCACTAGGACAAAAGTAGTAACTGTGAAAACAGATGAAAATATGGTGTTGCTACACTTCAACAACACTTACATCCTGGGCCATCAAGTAAACAAGAAATGACTGCACAATAACAATGACGGTGGAAATTGGTAAGTGCTGTTAATACATTATGAAACAAAGATACGGAGATTCTAACAAAATAACTTCATTAGTTCCCACAGTAATAATAACAGAAAGATTACACCACAAAACATTCACCATTTTCAAACAAACAGATTCTACGACAACATTCATCAATTATAAAACTTTCAGAGAATTAATCAACACTTGACCGAATCAAGATGTCTTCCATTTCTTATCTGGCTCCCGGCCTCATCAAGATATCCACAAATATTAACCACACTGAGGCGCACCAGGCAATAACACCCCATAAAATCCTCCACTTCAAGATGTCAATGACTTCATATCCCCTCTGCAATATATCGTCAAGTCCTTAGAAACAACAACGCTTCACTTTAACAGTCAAGCTTGTTTGTAGGCTGTAGTGTACACAGCCATGTTAGTGACCCTTAAACTGATGACCAGTAGATAAAGTCTGTAAAACTTGTCACATAAAGTGAATGTTACGTACAGAGCTACTTTCAACTGGGATGGAAGCTGTAAACACTGGTTTACAGACCAATTAAATTTTCTTTGGCTATCTCCATTAAGAGTGAATGGGTGGTTGGGTGAGTGGTTGAGTGAATTCCATCGCTAAAATACATCCTGTGTTTGACATTTAGGGGGATTCTGGGTCTTCGAGATTTTCTCCTGTAGTATTTGAATCCAGGGGCCCTTAAACTTTAAATTGACATGTTACAGTGCATCTTTTTCTAGTTGCTGGTATCATTTAGCTTGAGTATTGCTAAGTGAGTGCGATTATAGGGGTCTTTGAGATTTTCTCCTGTAGTATTTGAATCTAGGGACCCCTAAACTTTAAATTGACATGTTACTGTGCATCTTTTTCAAGTTTCTAGTTGCTGGTATCATATAGCTGAGTGAGTGAGTGAGTGAGTGAGTGAGTGAGTGAGATATCCATCTATACATCAACCCTAATATAATCTAATCTGGGTCGGGTAAACATGCGATTGAATGCATGAGCAACAATCCATTGCAATGACATGCCCAGGTCACACAATCATTAGGAGGTCTGCAATACTCATATTTCAACTATTATGACAAGCATGGGCCATGTATGATCCACAAAACCTAAGGAAAGACAACTCTAATGTAACCAAGACCTTCACCACACAACTACTCTCTTATTGTGCTTAAACATGTACAAAATCCCCAAATATAGGACTTCGAATAAATTTTCTTTTAAAAAAAACCTGAATTCCAACAAATAATCTTGAATCACTTTTAAAAAGTCACATGTATTTTTCAAACCACTGTATCAGTGACAGAAGAAAGAATGCATCTCCAAATATATTATTTATCTCGCAGCCATGAATGATAAGAGTGGTTACACACAACGTATGGCCACATAACCATGTGATAACAACATGGCACCAATTAACCTTTGTTGTAAGGAGGCCAAGTGCAGTATTAACAGCAATAACGAACACACGGATTGCCCAATCAGCCCAATGAGCTGATAGTATTCTGTATGCAGTAATTACAGCTAGGTCTATCTGGATGTAATTGACACGGCTCTGCTAGGATAACCCGCTGATCAATACCCCGAACGTCATTAGAAAACACATTAATGACATTTTGGGTAACATCATACATTGATTCAAAAATATTTTGAATGATAACTTTTGAGGAAAAAATCTTATATTTCATTGTAATATTTAGGCTATGCTCTTAAAATTATAAGCATACAAATGTCATAGTGTCATATGCTATTTGTAGTAACCAGAAGGATTGTCTAAAGGTTGTTAAAACTTACCTCTTGGTCATTTAAAGGTTTTATATAATAGCTTGTCACGGCAAACTTCAAATTAATGATTAAATTACAGTGAATTATGTTATAGTGACAGTAAATATATCTCACAAAATATCACACATTTCTTAAATTTATTTTTCAAACGGGCAAATAATACCAATTATTTCTTATTATATCACATTATTTTCTAATTCTACCAGACATCTTGAAACCCTTGTTAGATATTGTCTAATCTTAACAAAATATCATATTAAATTACTGTTGATTAAGAAGACAGCAAAATATCACACATTGTCATCATTATTTTCAAAGGTACTGATACAAGGAACTGGCCATTCATTGGTACCGATACAAGGAACTGGCCGTTCATTGGTACCAATACAAGGAACTGGCCATTTATTACAGGGAGAGAGGGGGTGAGTGAGATTAAGGGTGGAGTGGATGGGGGTCAGGAAAACATGACACAGTTCTATTGATATTTAAAAACAACCACATAAATATGAACATTATTTAAGGACTGGCCATGTATCATAGAGGGGAGATGGGGTGGGGGTCATGAAATAATGTTATATAAATTGACCCCACCCCTCCACCCCCTCCCCACCAATGATAAATGACCAGTCCCTAACAGAATTATGTCTTTCCAATCATTTCGTTCTTTTCTTTTGTTATCTTTCAAGACATCTTGTAACCCTTACTGGAAAGTTTCTAGTCAATCACAATTGTTTTTCAAAGGGGACAAATCATACTGTGACTTTTCTATTTCATTCCGTTCTTCTGTTACATTTCTCAAGACATCTTACGCCCCTTGTTAGGTATTCTTGTCTAATCTTCACAAGCAGCCTTAATTGCAAGGCAAGATAAATTAGATTACTTGTCTCTCAGAGACAACCATAGCCAATTACAAAGAGTTATCAATGCCCCCAACTGTTACATTGCTCTGCTCAAAGGAGCAAGACTATTTGATGGAGTCCACCACACAATTATCCCAGCATCAATCACACATACATAGATGGTTACAATTGTCCCTGAAAGGCGGAAAACATAACCTAAGGCAACACCCCCTACCCCCAGGGCAATCTCCCCACCCCTAATGGCAATTACAAAGGAGGCAGATTAAACAGTTATTCTCTTTCCTAATCTAACACCTTGTGCCTAAGCTCTGTCTAATGAAGTATGGAAGCCCCAGGATTACGCCACTACTTAATCCTTGACCAAACAGCAAAAAGGGGAAGGTGTTAGTTAACATTGCCTTCATGTGAGTGGGCGGGGCTTGTGTACACCTGGCTGAGGAAAGTACAGGAATGTCTATCAGCTTGTTTGTTGATGTGATCACAGAGCACCTGTTCCTCGAGGACAATGGAGGTGTTAATGACAGGCAATGAACATACCTTTAGCCATGTGTTTTGACAATCATCATTGATTTGTGAAATGGGTGTCAGGAGTGGCACCTTGGTTGATAGGTACTGTCACTATACACCTGGGCATGACACTAAAACTGTTGGCAAACATTGGCCAGAATGTCATTTTCAAGATGTAAATACACTTAAAGATTTTGTTGTCTCCTAAGTGATGGAACCAACAGATTTGATAGTGTTTATGTCCTGAAACCTCATTAATGGTCATTACCGTATTCAACGTAGTAAGTGCCAAGGGCGCTCTCAAAATTAGAAATGGGCGGCTTTTGATAGAATGTTATTTTGGTGGGGAAAAAACAGCCTTGAAAGATAAATTTCGTGGTTTATGCTGACAACCTAAAATGTTTATACACGACAGATATATTTTTCCAGAATTTAATTGTGTATTATACGAGAATAGATAAGTCTTTTGTACACTGTTCAATCGGAAGGGGTGATAATTGGGATTGTTCACCAGCAAATATATTAGTTAATTCGCCGTGGGCGCTTATTAGAGCAGGGTGCTTATTACGTCAAATACGGTAAGTGTTTCAAGAAACCTACTTCTGTCTGTTGTTTTAAAGGTGCCTTGTAAAGGGCAACTCTTGGGATAGATGAGCGTGTATACTGCAAAGATCTCCTTTAACACTGTGGAGGCCAGAGTCGACTATTGATAATGTCCATGTACATGTAAGAATATTTTGTAAGCAATTCATTACATTGTCCCTCCCAGGAAGGTCAATATCACAAGCAAATTATTAACCAGTCTTTCATAAAACTCTTTCCAAAACCTTGGATTTATCAACCATGTTGTGACAGATTCACAGACACCCTAAGTTGGCTATTTAATCAGCTACTGTCGGACTCTACATGCAACCATGGCAATTGTTTCTGTGGTTACCATTGGAAAAGTTAAAAAAAACATTCTTACAAGAAAAGTAAATATTAAATTAAGTTAAGAGTAACAAATCATTTCCTTTAACATAAACATAGTCCTGAAACTGTAAAAATGTTTTGTTGTCCTCTTATTCATTTTAGAGTTTGAGAAGATGGTTCAACCAGAGAGTTAGTAAGGATCAGATATATGGATGAACAACTTCTTTATTACAATTAGGAGCCAGCAGACCCATGTCTAACACTCAGTGCTTGTCACTACCTACACACCCAGTACATTTCCTACACATCCAGTACCATACATCTGTACCTTGTTGCCATTTGGGCCCCAAACAAACATGGGTTCTTGGAGACCAACTGCCTTGATCAGTCATAGCTCAGCATAGACAGAGTCATAGATCAGCATAGACAGTCATAGATCAGCATAGACAGAGTCAGAGATCAGCATAGTCAGTCATAAATCAGCATAGACAGAGTCAGAGATCAGCATAGACAGTCATAAATCAGCATAGACAGAGTCAGAGATCAGCATAGACAGGATCAAAGAGTGTAATATGGATACATATTACACAGCCTTGGGTCCAATCAGACACAGCAACCATCTTGACAAATCCAGGCACACAACAACAACAGCATGAGACACAGCACCCATCTTGACAAATCCAGGCACAACAGCATCAGACAAAACCAGCATCTTGACAACTTGTACCCACGTAGGGAATGTGACAATCTGCTGACAAGCTGACACACAAACTGCTAGTCTACCCCACAGCAAGACACATCTCCATAAGTCAGTGATTTTGGTCTGGTAATCGCTGCTTTGAACAGTATTTCTGTTACATCACTGAAGCTTGAGTGAGTGAGTATGGTTTTATGCTGCTTTTTGCAATATTCCAGCAATATCACAGCTGGGGATACCACAAATGGTCTTCATACATTGTACCCACGTCGGGAATCAAACTTTGGTCTTTGGCATGACGAGCGAACGCTTTAACCACTAGGCTACCCCACCGCCCCAATTGCAGCTTGATGAAGGAACAATGCCCTAAACATGTTTGTTTGTTGTTACACCGCACTCAGCAATATTCCAGATATATGATAGCATTCTGTAAATAATCAAGTCTGGACCAGACAATCCAGTGATTGACTTCATGAGCAACAATCCACGCAATTGGGATAAGATGACATGCATCAACCAAGTCAGTGATGCTGACCACTCGATCCCGTTAGACACCTCTTATGACAAGCAGTAGCCTCTCATGACATGGGTTGCTGAAAACCTATTCTAACCCAGATCAGATCTGATCTGATCTTGAAAACTTAGAAAGCTCTAAGTGAGTCAGGTCTTAGCTGAGGTGAGGTAAAATTTGGTTTAACGTATATAGCGACACGCATGCGTGCGTGCGTGCGTGCGTGCGTGTGTGTGTCTGTAGTAGTCTGGACTCATGCCAATTTATAGTGCTAGCTCACTGAGATGTAATGCCGAAGTTAAAATGAATACCCGGCCACTAAGACACAGTATGCTGACTCCCAGCCGACCAGTCCTTGTTTTAGCCCCTAATGCTGAGCGCCAGACAGGATAACAACAAGTACCATCTTTTAACGTCTTTTGGTATGATGAAGCCGGGGATCGAACTCCGGGCGGACACTCTACCACGAGACCACAGAGGCAGTCTAGCCAGGTCTTAGTCTTTTACCACTTTGGTGCTGACAAACCTCGAAACATGATCAGAGTGAATCTGGGGCTGAAACTGAGCATGATGGGGTTTTGGCAAACTAAGGGAAGCAACACACACAGCAAACGGCAGTACATAAGACGACCAGGCTGCCTGTGTCCCCATACCTCATAAAGAAGCAACAATGTTTACCTTATATTCTGCCAACAACAAAAGATCATGAAGACTATATAGTAATAAGCCGTGTATGGGAGAGAGTTGTTATCTGGTAAACAAACTGGAGGCTTTATGGGAGCATACTTCCCTCACAAGCGGCCACAATAAAGGAGTGTACACATTGGTTTACCACCGAACAAACACAGCATTACCACATATACAGTGCTTATCACAGTGAACCTATCTCGGTGACAGAGGCTGGTATTCTTAACATCAATGAGTGAGTGGTTGAATGAGTGAGTGAGTGGGTGGTTAATTGAGTGGTTGAGCGAGTGGTTGAGTGGGTGGTTGAGCGAGTGGTTGAGTGAGTGAGTGAGTGAGTGAGTGGGTAGGTGAGTGAGTGGGTAGGTGAGTGAGTGAGTAGTTGAGCGAGTAGTTGAGCGAGTGGTTGAGTGAGTGGTTGAGTGAGTGGGTAGGTGAGTGAGTGAGTGAGTGGTTGAGTGAGTGAGTGAGTGAGTGAGTGAGTGAGTGAGTGAGTGAGTAGGTGAGTGAGTGGGTAGGTGAGTGAGTGAGTGAGTGAGTGAGTGAGTGGGTAGGTGAGTGAGTGAGTGGGTAGGTAGGTAGGTGAGTGAGTGAGTGAGTGAGTGAGTGAGTGAGTGAGTGAGTGAGTGAGTGAGTGAGTAGGTGAGTGAGTGAGTAGGTGAGTGAGTGAGTGAGTGAGTGCCTGGTTGAGTGAGTGGGTTGAGTGATGTTTACCACTTTGGCAAAACATACAAGCAAGGTACTCTCATGATGACAACCTAGAAACATAATCAGGGCACTGAGCAAGGAAGCACACTATCATGGTACAATGCCACACAATCAACCAGGTCACCGAGCTGATCACTCGAACCGGAATGTCAGATCATACGACAATGCTGCAAGGGGATCAATTCTTACGATCAGCACAGGTTGCTGATGACCAATTCTTACGACAAGCATCAGGTTGCTGATGACCAATTCTTACGACAAGCATCAGGTTGCTGATGACCAATTCTTACGATAAGTATCAGGTTGCTGGGGACCAATTCTTACGACAAGCAGCAGGTTGCTGATGACCAATTCTTACGACAAGCATCAGGTTGCTGATGACCAATTCTTACGACAAGCATCAGGTTGCTGATGACCAATTCTTACGACAAGCATAGGTTGCTGGGGACCAATTCTTACGACAAGCACAGGTTGCTGGGGACCAATTCTTACTACAAGCATCAGGTTGCTGGGGACCAATTCTTATGACAAGCATAGGTTGCTGGGGACCAATTCTTACTACAAGCATCAGGTTGCTGGGGACCAATTCTTACGACAAGCATCAGGTTGCTGGGGACCAATTCTTATGACAAGCATAGGTTGCTGGGGATCAATTCTTAACAACAAGCTTCCATGAAACTGACCAAGTACACTGTTTCTTAATACTGGGTTGAGAATGGATATTTTCCTTTTCAACTGAAACATCTTTGCAATGGAGTGTGCTCAATAATTTGGGGTGCTTATGGGGAAGCCATCAAATCTTAACAAATGTTTGGTCACTAAAAGTCGCTGAAATTCTCAGATCCGCAAAAGATTCTCATCCCCTGACAATGATTCCTTTGGGAGCTGCCAAAATGAGCCAGCATAATATTCACCCCTTAAAAAAGTTTCTTTTCCCAATGGGTTTTCACAATGAAGATTTGTACCAGATCAAGCAAACACAACAGCTTGATTCCAGGACTCCTTGTAAATTGCAGGAAAAAAAGCTGCATTCAAATAGCCTAACATCATTGTCTTTCTCCCATCTTGACGTCTATCAGGAATAGCATTAAGCCTCCAAATTTCCATCAATATAGAATAAAAAGCATCTTTTCCCATCCTGTGCACTCGTCGGAGAAACAAATGCTCAAATCAGTCTGAAAATGTTTTTTGAGATTCAAATTGCATTTTTATCTTTCTAGGTGAGAGAAGACTCCTGGCTTGTGCACTGATGACTTGTAAGAAATATCTTGAAATGCTATTAAATCCACACATCTGTTGGCAAGTTTAACATCCAAACCATCAGGTGAAACTGAGAAATTCAATACTTCAGCAAATTCTAACCAGATTCAAATCCTCTTAGATAAATTGCTTAGAAATGACAGACCAACACAAATATATAGGTCAATGTCTAAGGTCGAAAAAATTTCTCAATTTACCATACCACGCTGTGAACTTTGTCGTTAGCATGCAAATCAGTGGATTTAACCATCAGTAGAATTTCACTCCTGTCCTCCAAAGCCTGGTCTTCAAACAGGCCTCTGTTTAGATGAGAGTTTGCGACACCCTTCTTCAATCAGAACAACTAATTCTCGAAGTGACGAGCAATTTCAGACATGACAATAATGTCGTCTGGGTATCTGTCATGATCATGGAAGCATTTTTTACAGCAATTTGCAGCTTCCATCATTTCTGACAATGTCCCACAGAATGGATGGCTTCAGGCAAAGACATTGTACGACCAGGTGGATTGTGAGGGGTTTCCAGACCATTTCAAATTCTTAAAATTTAAATTTTCATTAACAGCATATTTCAAAATTGGCCATGAGATTCTCCACTCCCATCACTGTTATAGCTTCCAGGTCTCTCCTCACACATTTTAAACAACCTTGAGAGACAAACCTTTGAAAATTCAATCAATGATACTAAACATGGTTAGAGTGATAAAGCTTTTCTTTAATCATGAACGAATATTCTTACACCAGTTGTTCAGTGTTTTGGCTCGCATCAAAATGTCGAAAAAATTCAAATTTCAGGGACCAACTATTTAATCTTCTGATAAATGTAGCCGCCCCCCCCCCCCCCCCCCCCCCCCCAGCAACCATGATCTGTTACAGTCCATAGATTGGATCATCTCTATTTATAGCCTACAGCAATACTTCCCTTGCAGGGGTTGTGTCTATCTCCCAGGGAATAAATTACAAACATGAATCTAATTCAAGTCTAGAATGATTTAGCAAGTCTAGACTGCCCCAGCTCTAATTAAACATTGTTCAGGGCTCCATTTGGAGTAGTAGGGCGCTGCTGGACTAACATTAGTCCCAAAATAAAGTTATCTTATTTAAAAATAACTCACTCACTCTTCCATCTGGTGCCAGTCACAGTCCATTAGACAGCAGGTCAGCGTTGACCAGATTGTCTAATGGACTGTGACCGGCACCGGATGGAAACTGGACAGAGCTATGGTGGAAGAGTGAGTGAGTGAGTTGAGTTTAACGCCGCTTTTAACAGTTTTCCAGTTCTATCGCGGCATGTCAGCTTAATGTAGGAGGAGAGCCCGAAGTGATGCAGGTCTCAGATGTTTACCACTTCGGTGAAACCCACGAGCACGGGTATGGTGCTGACAAACCTAGAAACATGATCGGGGCGACCGGGATGCGAACCCACAATCATAGGTTTCTAGCGCCCAAGGGATGCAACTCTGCACAGCGAATCGCGGCGCTTTAGACAACTGGGCCACCCTATGGTGGAAGGGCTAATGCAGGAACACTACAAGATGCATACATAGTCTGCTACTTGCCTTAGATCTATACAGCGGAGAAAACTATACACAGAATTCTTCTGTTGCTCAATGCTTGGTTGGTTTGTTGTTTAATGCCGCACTCAGCAATATTCCAGCTATATGACAGCGGTCTGTAAATAATCAAGTCTGGACCAGACAATCCAGTGACTGATATCATGAGCCTCGATCCACGCAATTAGGATAGATGACATGCATCAACCAAGTCAGCGAGCCTGACTACTCGATCCCGTTAGTCGCCTCTTAGGACAAGCATACTTACCTTTTACGGCAAGCATGGGTTGCTGAAGACCTATTCTACCCCGGAATCTTCACGGGTCTGTTGCTCAATGAAATTACCCTGGTTTAGAAGACACATCCATTGTTTGTTTGTTTGTTGTTTGACGCCGCAGTCAGCAATATTCCAACTATATATCAACGGTCTATAAATAATCGAGTCTGGACCAGACAATCCAGTGACTGACATCATGAGCATCGATTGATGCAATGCGGATACATGCATCAACATGCACGTCAGCAAGCCTGACAACCCGATCCCGTTAGTCGCCTCTTATGACTCAGTAGATAGAAAACAAACACAGAAAGCTAATTCCAATAAGTTTAAAACTTCACGAGTTAGTGAGTATGTTTTTACACCGCTTTTAGCAATATTCCAGCAATACGACGGAGGGGGACATCAGAAATGGGCTTCACTCAATGTACCCATGTCGGGAATCAAACCTGGGTCTTCGGTGTGACGTGAGAACGCTTTAACCACTAGGCTACCCGACCGCCAATCAGGACTTCATGAAAAGCCATTGTTTAGTATCTCAGTTAGTGTTATCTCCTCCCTCCCCATGTCTTGAAGAAGTGCGCTGCCATCAGGTGAAGAACAAGTCTAACATCAGATCAATACGCCACGAAGAGTAACTTAATCAAAGCCAGTACCTAATTTGCTTTAAAGCCAAATCTATTTTGTCAATACACTGTTTATGGCATCATTAAACTTTTTTATTTGGCATCAATTTCTCCTGTTGCTATGGTGGTTTCATTCTTTGTGTAAATGTAAACACGATTTGTCTTTGTCGTTCCTTGCAGTGAAAATCGATCGTCATGTTTCTGCTGAGATTTACAACATAGCGATGCAAGGCCACCAGTGAGTAATACAACATTTCTCAGCCCGGAACTAGCAATTTCCCCAACATGAACCAATAATACGGAAAGCAATGAAATCTCAGCAACATTTTTCTCTCCAAATAAAAAATCCATAAATATTTTATAACCTATTGATCAAAACAGTTTCCTAAAACGCTGACCATAGATTTGTTTGTGTCTGTACTTCCTTATTTCACAGGAGAAAAATCAATTTAAAAAAAACAGACTTTCAAATCGCAAGATTTTACAAATTTATAAAATAATCTGATATACTATCAAAGTTACACTGGTGAGTGAGTGAATTTTGGATTAACACAAGTATATTGGAGTACATCATATATCGAATGGTGTGAGTTTGATGCAAAAAGGCCAAAGTGTTGCCAACTTTGGTGAAACCCACGAGCATGGAGATGCCTCCATCATGATCAATACAAACAGAGTGAGCGAGTGGGCGGGTAGGGTGTGTTTTAGCCTTTCAGTCAGCACTATTACAGCCTACCGATGTGCAGGAGAGCAAATCTAGACCAGACAAACCAGAGGTTGATATCATGAGCAACTATCCATTCTGTAGGGGTACCATGACAACTGGTAAGTTCACAGTGGTAAGTTGGTCCTTTGAAGGCATTGTTAAAGCATTTCAGTTAAGTACGCTTTCGTTGTTATAACACATAACCATAGATGTCAGTCACTCACTCACCCACCCTCCCACCCACCCACCCACCCACTCACTCACTCACTCACTCACTCACTCACTCACTCGATGGCCAGACAGAACACAAGTGGCAAACCATCTTGGATGAGCAGCTATCTGGTCAACAATAATACGGAATTGTCCTTGAAAATATAAATCTGTATATTTTACGTCTTTTCAGGATAATATCTCCTACAGAAGTTAATAATGTCCAAACAACAAAGAACCGGAATTGTTCACTTAAGAACAACATTCTCCTGCAGTTGTTTATTCTTCAACAAACCTCTCCGCAAACAGACAGCAGTATGTACCAAAAAGTGACAAAACTTTCAAACTTGTGATCCCACATGTCGCTAAATAACCCCTCTTAAGCCGGACGAGTTCACTCAATAACCGCTTTCTTCCCATGTATAAAACATGACTCACAAATGATTATGCCAGTAATCTTTCATCGACGCATGTTCATCAGCCCACCACACACAAAGACAGCGAGACTACCATTGAGAGCAGCGAGACAAAGATTGCGAGTAGAGTGTCTCGCCTGTGTAGGTCCTTTCAAGTTTATCGACATTAACCACATCTCTCCCATGACTGATCCCAAACATCCATAAACTCTCGTCACGCTGTACCGACAACTGTTCATTTAAATGCATATGATGACTCACCTGTTTATGGACAAATGATTACTTATTGATGGCATTTATATTTTCTATCTCAGTACACAGGGAAATAGGTATTATGCCGATCTAAGAAGTAGGAAGGGAATAGTAAATGAAACAGCGGCTTTCAAGAGCTCTTGCTTCACATGCCCAAGTGTTAGCATAAAGGAACATTTGACTCAGAGTACATTAAAAGCAACTTAAAGATATCCGACATGGGAAACGGTCACGTCAGGCTTTGGGCTTCGTAATCTCAATGTTAACAGCTCCTACTTTACATATTAGCATGTAGGATGCTCTTTTCACTCTTCCCAGATCCTTGACCCAAAATACTGCCCCAGATTTACACAAACCCTACCAAGCACACTAACTCTGGCTTAACCTCAAAGATATTCCTAAACACTTCTTCTTCCATTCCAACTAAATATATTTGTACGACTATTTAGGTTGTAGGACATGTAACAACTAATAGACATTAAACCAAGCCAGTAAACAACATTTCAGATCTCGAAGTTCATCCAAGCCATAATTCCTTTCCAATCTTATATAACAAATCCACCTCACTTTTTACACTAACTACACTCACGAGAAAGATCAGCTTACTGCCAGACTACTTTCTGGCTTCGTCTGTGAAACAGAATAGATTACTTTGTATACATGTATTAATCCCCTACAAATATCTCAGGTTATTGCAACAAAATATTCTAAATATTTTGTAAGGTGTGTCAACAGAAAGGGTAACATGGACTTAGCCTCAAGTGTTTTAGTTCAACAGGTGGTTCACGAGCATGCCTGCATGTGCTGACAGGGTCTTAGCCCTCTGACCATACAAGATCCCTGGTAGATATCCCTCCGAGGAATCTAAAGTATTTATCTTAATCCTTACAACTACCATTCCGTCGCTAATATACATCCAGTGTTTGACATTTAGGGGGATTCTGGGGTCTTTGAGATTTTCTCTTGTTACATTTGAATCAGGGGCTCCTAAACTTTAAATTGACATGTTAGTGCATCTTTCTCTAGTCGCTGGTATCATTTAGCTGGAGTATTGCTGAGTGAGTGAGTGAGTGAGTGAGTGAGTGAGTGAGTGAGTGAGAGTGAATTTTACGTCACTTTTGGCAATATTCCTGTAATATCACAGCGGGGCATACCAGAAATATTGAGAATATACAAACCTGTTGGGTTTTCACCAACCTATTATGCCTGGTACATGACAAACACATTTTACTTAAATCAATTTAGCAAGAAAATGTTTAAAAAATTAACCTAAAAGAGCCAATTGTCTATTTTGAATGAATAAGAAATCAATTTTGATTAGAAAAATAAAAAATAATTTGTTTCCCTAAGGAGGGCAGTTTACCGAAGTCCATAGACCACGGGCTTATGTGCAATGACGGAACAAATCAGTTCCAATATTTGAAAAGGATTAACTCAAACGATCCAAAAAGACCTTGACGTTGAATTTCAATGATTTCTGGTTCCCCAGAGTTGGCTATCGAACAATTCCTATTACTTGACGAAGAATGTAAATGATAACATTAAACAAAAGATTATTGAAAATAACTCTTAGCACAATTTCTCAAAAGGTCATAAAATGTGAAATAATATGCTTGTATCTGGAATCAGAAAACACCTAAAAGAGATATATTTTCTCTTTATTACCAACACACGGCACAGACTGTAACACTACTCCCCAACCCACACATACATAGTGCTTACTAACGTGACAGTTTCTCATCTATTGTCAGAAGTCTCCAGTTGTGTGAAGTGAGATATTGTCTACAATCTCATGTAATCAGAGTTCAACTGCTGGTTTTTGACAGCACTGGTTCCCAGAAACAATTCACTGGTGTGACCCCAGCGACTCATGTTGACAGAAATTGATTTTATCGACATAGTTTCAGCTTGATAGACAAATGTCATGTCATAATTGTCTCCCTTGAGTAGATCTTCTGTTGTCAAACTTTATTGAAAGATATCAAGCTTCCCGCAATCTTTGTGTACTCAGTGTCAGGATTATGGATCAGCTTTCCATAAAGTATCAGTTTTGTGTCCCCCTCGTCCCCCCCAGATCATTGTCCCCTGAAAGAATGGCATTTATTTAATCTCGGAGTCATGTAGGTACACTGGGGAAACCTAGAAAGTTTCTGTTACAAGGAGAATGTAGCAAGCATCAACTTGAAAATAGCCATGCTTACATTGATGAGTTTTTGTTTGTTTGTTTGTTTGTTTGTTTGTTGTTTTATGCAACACTCAGCAATATTCCAGCTTTATGACGGTGGTCTGTAAATAATCAAGTCTGAACCAGACAATGCAGTGATTGACATCATGAGCATCGATCAACGCAAGTAGGATACAATGACAGCAAGCCTGACCACCCGATCCCGTTAGTCGCGTCTTACGACAAGCATAAGTTGCCTTTAACGGCAAGCATGGGTTGCTGAGGACCTATTCTATCCCGGATCTTCACGGGACATTGATGAGCTAAGTTACATACATATACACCTGGAAAAAAAGGTTTAACAATTTACTGAATATTTCTTTATAAATAGCCATTTCATAAAATCGTTTTTTGATGTAACATATTTGTTTTTGTTTACAAAGTGACATATTCATATTGAAACACAGAGAGGGTAAATATCTAATGTAGCGGTTCCATGGCAAGAGTGTGTGCGTGAGTATGGTTTTACGACACTTTTAGCAATATTTCAGCAATATATCATGACGGAGACACCAGATATGGGCTTCACACATTGTATCCATGTGGGAATCGAACCCAGGACTTCAGTCGAGGAGCGAACGCTTTAACCACAAGGCTAACCCACCGCCCCTGTTCCATGGCAAGATTAATTTCACTACACTATCAATTGCTTCTCTGCTTCTTTGCCTTCTATGTAGCCTTGCTCCAAGGATCTACTGAAAGAAAAGTCCATGGATGTGTTGTAATTCTATCCCCCCCAATAGGCAAGTCTAGGTATGTGGCCCGACTATTATAGGGACATGTTCTTATTATTTACATAATCTAGAAATTATGACTTTCATAATTACTGCCTTAGAGACTTGTGCAAGTCTACCTTCTATGAGATGTAGCTCACTTAGCTTGCAGCCATCAGGAGAAACATGGTGTTCCTTTACTAATTAACTTGTCAGCAGGTATTGGGTGTATCTGGAATCTTATCAACATGCAACCAATGTCAGTTGTCAGTAATGAAAAACACACATGGAAGTGTCACTGTGTGGGATAAATGAAAACAATACATACAGCAATACTTGAAATCAGAATGTATGCTAGACCTGAAGGGCCCTGTTAAAGTGGTCTTAGCACTACAACTGTCGTAAGTCTATGTTAAAGTATGGAGTTACGATCGTCTTAGCACTACAACTGTCATAAGTCTATGTTAAAGTATGGAGTTACGATGGTCTTAGCACTACAACTGTCGTAAGTCTATGTTAAAGTATGGGAGTTACGATCGACTTGGAGCTAGGACTGTCGGAAATCGATGTTTAAGTATGGGAGATATGATCGTCATAGCACTACGACTGTCGTAAATCTATGTCAAAGTATGGGAATTGCAATCGTCTCAGAGCTAGGACTGTCGTAAGTCCATTTTAAAGTATGGGAGTTACGACCACTTACAGCTATGTTCACTTTGTTGAACAGGGCCCAGATTGTAAAGAGAGATCCGATCTTCCTTTCAGTTTAAAAAAACAGCACTTGAATATTATGATCTAGTATCCATGTTTTCCATGCAGTGTTCAAAAATAAGCACGAGTGGTGCTGGTCATAAGCATAATGTTCAAGGTATAAATATCTAGGCCCCAAGATTCAAATACTATTGCTGCAAATCTTCAAGTAAACAACTCTTTTATTCCCAATATTTAAGTAAAAATAAAGTACAAAAACATTGCAAATTCCAAATGTTCCAACATCTATTTTTTACTTCATATTTATGACAGTAAATACTTCTTGCAGTTTACCTGTCAAAGAATGTGTCCCATTGTGAGGCAGTATAGTGTTAATAATGACACCATGAAGAGGTTCTATAGCTAAATATGATCAAGTCATAGAAATGGCCATTTTACAAGTGACTCAACAGAAGCGAACAATACCGACCAAAGGACAATGAAATAGCTGGAATACCCTACTCGAACATGAACACACGTCATTTGAAGGCCTTGTCATCGCGTTCCGACCAGCGCAATTACTGGCTCATCCTGATGCTTTGCTGTGAAGTCCCTTTCCGAAACGTGGTGTATACTTCCTCCAACACAATGGCGAGGGTTTTAATGTACAGGACACACAGTGATTCGCGGAGCGTAAACAACGAGAGACAAGATTTGAAGACAATGAGGTGTGTCACAACTGTCAACACTTGCGTGATTATCTACGCTGATAATCTCGTGCTTCTTTCCAAACTTCCAATTACACGACACGCAGTCACGAAGACGTAGGTGGAGAAATTACGGTTGTAAAGAATTAAAGAGATGTTGGACAGTATTCAGATTTTCAAAATATGTCCGTCCACATACAAAGGTGGCTGATTTCAGCAGAGATTGTGAACACTAATTCCTATTAATCCATACAATTCCCTTTGGGAAGAGTTATCTGTGAAAACCAATATATCTATGTATCAATTCAAAGTGTCTCTTGATACTTTGTATCGACACATAAAATGAAAATATTCACATGAAAAAATATTAAAGATAAAACTATGATAAACATAATTCATAATACATAACAATAATTGAGGTCTTCAGAAATCATTCATAATTAAATCCACACGTTTTATTTCATGCTTTACAGATTAAGTTAGAAAGTTGAAATAATATCATTATTATTTTTGCAAGAGATTATTTCAGCATTAGAAATTGGCACTAGCTCTATAGTCTTTGCAAAACTGCCAAATAGTTAAGGACTAGTAGAAATTTGCCATTTTTAAGAGTTTTGCTATATGTTATCATTCTAACGACTAGTGGACTAAAAATGTTAGTTTCTACCACTGATATTTCACAAGGCATTATTTGTTTTGGTTGCTCAACAAAAAATAAGATTGCAAAAGTTCTATGTTTACTGTGAGTGTCCACACATTTTTCACTGTTCCATTTATTTCATCACTATTTTGCCTTTCAAGCCCATTGGGATCTCTTTTGGCAGATAATCATGACTGATAATTCTCTGGTGCTGACGTTTTGAAATGACAATGGTAAGACACAATATCTTCCCTTATTTTCATGTAGTGAAATTAATTTAGATTTTTTACTGTTTCTTGTAAATGATCACCATTTATTTTGTCATCAGTAACATTTACCTTTTCCAAACCTTGAACATAAAAAACTAAGATTCCTAATACCGAAAGAAGTAAAAATAAGAAAGCCCTGAACATGTGAGTGTCATGACTATGGTTTTACACTGCCTTTTAGCAATACTCCAGCAATATCACAGCAGGGAACACCAGAAATGGGCTTCACATTGTACCCATGAGTGGAATCAAACCTGAATCTTCAGCGTGACGAACAAATACTTTAACCAGTTGGCTACCCAACCGCCCCTGATAGCAGTGACTTTATAACTCATGAATTGACCTGAGATTATAACAGAAAATGGACAGAATATGTAAAAATTCCCATTCAATGAATCTCTTTCATCTGCCTCAAGCAACCATTTCAAGGGCATCTCTGAATCTAATATATGTCATCTGACTACCAAATCAGGTTGAAAATACCCAAAAACTAAGACATAGTATCATGATAGTAGGAAGAGGCAGGCAATTGAGTCATCCCTCGACCCACAAGGATGTGTCACTCCCCACTGATTTAATCAGATAAATTTCTGATCAAGTGTACATTCATTGAAAGGCAAATAAAATAGACTTTGTCTTACTAAACAGGCTTAGGGGAAGAGATTCAGTTTCCAACAATATCTTTCAAGCCTGTGTTCCTTTTTTTATAGAAAATATAACGAAAATGAAAATTTAGTGGAGCTGATTAGTACTGGCTACTGGTCCCGAACAACCTATTCTTGTAGTATGAGGCGATTTAATGGACTGGGTGGTCAGGCCTGGTGAACTGGCTGATTGTGTGTCAGCATACCCCAACTGCATGGATCGGTACGTGTTCATAACATCAATCAAAGGATTGTCTGGTCCAGACTCGATTATTTACAGGCTGGAATAACTAGAATATTGCTGAGTCAGTGTTAGAAATTGGCACTAGTCCTGTAGTCCTTGTCAAACTGCCGAGAAGTTAAGGTATCATAAGGACTAGTAGAAATTTCCCATTTTTAAGGGTTTTTTGCTCTATTTTATCATTATAAGGACTAGTGGCCTAAAAATGTCCCACTGTGAGTGGGATTAAACAACAAACAAAACAGCCCTTTCTTGTCATTCTATCCATCCACCCCATCTTACAATCAACCCTTTTGTAGTTGACAAGTATTGTTCCACGTGTCCACAAGCAAGAAGCTACACACGACGACCCTCCACGATACCGACCCCATGAAGTGGAGACACCCTTGTCACATGCTGCCTACACGATAGCATCTCTTGTATTGTCATATCTAGAAAGACGAGTGTCTTGGGGAATGCAATAAGGTAACAGAGATATCAGAGAGAAGGTTGTGTCTTGATAAGCAAATGTCAATAAGCCAATTTTCTTTCCGGGTAGGGACTCCGCAATGTGTGGCATGTACAAATCTCAGGCTTAAATCACACTGAAACTTTTTAACTCTCTTCCACCTCATCCTAAGTAATAAATCTTACAAGTTTGTATACAAATCAGCAAAATTCATTTGTCTGTGTATTCTACTTTTAAGAAATAATCGGAATCATTTAATACTTCCGATACAACAAATATGCTAACTACTTAAAACTTCTGAAGTTCACATATTTGTTGGTTTTAATTTATGAAAGATAACAGACTGTCAAATCCCAAAGCGCTTCCTTCTACAGCACAGCTGCTAGAACCACCCGCTTACACTAGTGCACTCATCATGAAGTACCACCTTCACTAATATGATAGCAATTCGCATCAGAAGACAACTTTCACATGTCTCTTAGATTTTAATATGGACCAGTTAAAAATCTTATTAAACAGAATAACAAGTCTGTTATTTCTCAAATAAATGTCTTGGGGGAAAAATAACAGACTAATCTCAATCTGACATACCTCGGAAGTTAATTTATTGTTAATACATATCGTTAAGAGAGCAATTACTGAATACTCTTGCAGTGAGTGAGGAGGGTTTCGCATTGCATACAACAAGTTCCAGGCCAAATTGGGTCAAATAGCAGTTAATCGAGCATCAAATTCTTTTCAATTTGGTTTCCAAGGGAACCAAACTGATTGTCATAGAGATCATGCCATGGTACATCAAAATAAAGTTTCACTGCTTTTGCGCTTGCAAAGTGAGTGAGTGAGGATGTTTTTTATGCCGCTGTTAGCAATATTCCTGCAATATCACGGCGGGGGACACCAGAAAGGGGTTCACACATTGTACCCATGTCGGGAATCGCCATCTTATTCAGGCATCAGGTTGGGATTAATTGAAAACTTTACATTTTAACACTCCGAATATTCCTTGATTTTCCTGCTATATCTGACATGATATATGGATGAGGCTAACAAGGCTAGACAAACACATGACATCATCCCACAAACACAGCCAACACTTAGCACCAGCTTCACATGTGACAGTCTGGGCACATTACTACAAACATGGGGCCACATGGGCTACAATATATAGGATCTAAACGCACAGCAAATACAACTGATTATCATAAAAACAAATACCCAGTTTCCTGAGATTGAGCCGCTCTTTACATTGTCCCCTCTGTTGACGTACGTAGCACACTAACATGGGGACAGAAGATCCTACATGGCCAAGCATGGATGTGACTTGATCAATTCTGTTTGCTTAAACTTCTTGATTGCCAGTATTGTCAACATAATTCCTCATTTCTGAACTCAAACATGAAATTATGAAAAAGGACAGGATATGAAAAGATGTAGGATTATGTCCATGTGGATGTGTGTCAAGATGTGTAGCTGGTCTAGCTGCAGTTAAAGTGCAAATGTGATGTGCGAAATAGATGAAAAATAATGTCCTGAATCACCACAAACATAAAAACTTAATTTCACTTAATTCCACCCAACTGTAAACCCGATGAGCAGTTTGTGGATGTCATGGTGCCGTATGAATTACAGTAATTAATTTCACAGTATTATACAACAAAAGAGTTACCTACCCTTTCCTGACACCAGGTGACTCGGAATCTTCCCTCTCACACTGAAATGGGCTATCATTCTGGTAGCGTAATACAGGTTCTGGGGCTGTGTCGACGCGTGACATTCTTGATGACTTCCCAGCATTCCCTGCCTGTCGATTCGGACTCTCCGTTCTCCTTGGACTGTACATAGCTTGTTGATTAGACACACTAGCGTTTGGCCCATAAATATAGAGCCCCCCTGATTGGTCCTCCGGTTTAGAGCTTTGACCACAGCCGTTCTGTGGGTACCTGTTATCGTACAATGTGCCAGCAGTCGAAGAAGGAACTATTTCGCTCATGGGGCGGGGAGGTTTCCGTTTAGGACTTTCTGATATGCCATTAGTTCTAGAGGTAGACTGGATCTGGTTGTCATCGAAACTTCTCCACACAGGAACAGAGGCGCGATGTCGGGGACTTCCACCCTGGTTCCCTGGGTGGCTCTCCTGATTACGGGGGACTGATGGTAGCGGGCGATTGGCCATAGAATTCCTCTGCTGCTGGTAGCGGGCCTGGAAACAAAGATGTACAATTAGATGCCAAAAGACAGCAACGCTGAGGCCTCACATGGATGCTGTATTCTGCCTAGTCAGCAATTTTACAGCTATATCACTGCAGTTTGGCAAGTACTCTGACCGGGAAAGGAGGGGTCCCAATGGTAGGAATAGAGTCAGACATGTGAGTTAGACTTCCCTGATGACCGTCCATACATAAAACTGACAGACATTGTGGCCACCGGATCCCCATTTCAACTGCCTCTTTTTGACAAGCAGGAGGAACTGGGGACTTGATCTGCAACACAATATGCCCCGAGGAAAGTCATGCACACTCCCCCCGGTGCCAGTCGAGTACTTCTCTCGTAATGCAGATAATGGGGGACAAGTAATTTTCTCATCTGTCTGTGTCCACTTGCCCACCATTTTGCTATCAGTCATTATGAAAGTTTATGTCAAACTCTTGTACCGTCACCAAATGTTTCCCTTGATAATAATGAATCTGAACAATAGGCATTGTAGATCTATCATCTTGAATATGTTTGTAGTGAGCCAACTTGTAAAGGGCTGGCTAAAGTGTGACCTGGATGATTGTGTGTCTACCATGGCAGCTTTCAGTCTTGCCACTTGTCTAAAAGACCAAGTCTAATAAGTTTCATTTGGTCTTGTGAGTTTAGTTCATGGCAGACCATCTTTCAAATATACATGCAGGAGCCAGGCGAGGCTACACCTAACCATTGATGTCATACGGCACCATTGTTTGAAGAATTGTTAGATTCTAAAATATAGATCTTCAGAGGATGAGGCAATATACAAGTATTTGAATCTAGAGCTGGTGCCTTGTGTATCAAGACCCGTGAAGATCCAGGGTTATAATAGGTCTTCAGCAACCCATGATTGCGATATCAGCCAACTATGCTTGTCGGAAGAGGCGACTGACGAGATGAGGTGGTCAGGCTCTCTCACTTGGTTGATGCATGTCATTGTATCCCAATTGTGTAGATCAATGCTCATGATATCAATCACTGGATTGTCTGGTCCAGACTTGATTATTGCTGAAGACCTATTCTATCCCAGATCTTCACAGGTCACAATGCTTTCAGCATGGATCTGTTACCAACATATCCTAATCAGCAGGAAGAAAGCCTTTTAGTACTGACACAAACACCCGGTGTCACCATGTATCCGAAACAAAGGGAAAGTAGACCACAGGAATACACAACACACAAGCACGTGGATCAGCCACACCGCCATTACAAGTGCCATACATGGCAGCAATAACACACAAGCACTGCTTCCCCAGAATCTCCTTCAACACTGCATGAAGTCATCCATTCCACCATCATGAACAAAATCAACATCAAGTTATGCAATCGATATATTCGTAATTTAACAAGCATGTGTCTCCCCATAAGTCACAGCTAATAAACGCAATGAGCCCATCAAGCCTTGCTTGAAACAACCTCCATTAGTCAACATAATCGTGAGAAGCGAAGAGCACCTCAGCACCTCGACTCTGTGCGCTTCAAGAATGGATGTACATTTTACTGCCACTATTTGTCCCGTGTAGGAGACAGATTTAATGATTCTCCACACACCCCAATATCAATGGCGGAATGATTTGTAGACACCATAACTCAGATGGTTCACACAATTTAAGTCTGTAATTCATAAAACCGTCCCCAGAACATCAACTGAACATTATTTTAGCCGAGATCTTGCTAGTCGGGAAAACTATATCTATTGATAGGCCAAGCTTTTCTCTGATTTGGAACACACATTAATATAGGTGAGCGACTAACAAATAAATTGTTCTGTTTTCTTTACTAGACAGGAAACCATCAGTAATCCTTTAAACAGTTTTCATTTTCGTTCTTTTCTATTATTCAACCTTCGAACTGTTTGCACAGGCTGCATGGTGAGGCTCACCATGGGCCTAAAGTTTTTAAAAAACTATTATAAGCGAGCCTTTTCCTTTAATCCACACTTTTTCCAAGTTTGAAAGAGATGGAAACAGTAAGACTAAACTAAAATATAAAAACATCCATAAAATATACTCAGTTCAGTAGAAAACCTCAGGTCCTTTCCCCTCAAACTCACACACTCTTAATTCTCATCCAGGTCCTGAGATCAAACAGGTGTTCACAGGTTCTTCCAAAACGAGTATCGTAAAAATGTAATCAGTGTTCACAAGTTCCTCTGAAGTTGCTCACATCCCCAGAATGAAATCAGTGTTCACAGGTTCCTCTGAAGTGGGTCACATGAGCGCCATAGAAGAAGAAAATGGCCATGTATTCCTTAAACACAAACTCAAAAAGCCACAAACACTTTTTCACGGAACTGTCTATTCATCTTCCATCCCTGGGGATTCTAATCCTGACTGACAACTCCCGGAGGACCAGCAATGGCTACCATCATCCCCGTTATCATGAGAACCCACTGTTGAAAATCGACAAAATGCATCTCATAGAATACCACAGAGTTTCCAGCATGGTGGGCGAATAAATAAAAGTATTAGATATACCACATAAATCAAAGAATGCATTGGTCAATAACATGCACAAAAGCATTCAAAGTTATCGAGACTATCTCCAAGACTGAAATATTCGGGGAATTATCCTGAACAATGAGCCTGCTTCAGCAGTGGCTGTATATCAGACTGCAGTCTCTGGACATGGGCAATTATTCTCCCTCATAGTTAGGCCAATCTCACAAGTTATGAATACAGACATGTTTATACACAGCCGCTGCTAATTCAGGTATATTACACTTTCCAAAGCAGGAACTGTTCAAGCTATGAATGCCCAAGTCCTTAGTGTCTCTGTAACTCAAACCACAAGCCATCAGGGGGGATTGGGGGGGGGGCGCTTCACAATCTGAGCTGCTGCCACTGCTTCATTACAAGATTTGATGCAAATACAAGACATCGTCGCTGATCCCTGATGAACTTAATCAGACTCACAATCCAGTCCTAAGATCGTGTAATCTGGACGTAGTTTGTTATATTGAATTATTTTGCAAATAACAGACTCTGACATTAAGAATTATGATTAATGTTCGACAACTGTCTATGGCACAAGAAAGAGTGATGTACAGCTTAAAGGTTCAGGGCTGTTTACAGGAGAGCGATTGGTTGAGTGGTTGAGGAAAACGAGCTGGGTGGTTGAGTGAGTCAAGTTGTGTGGTTGAGTGAGTGGTTGAGTTAGTGAGTCTAGTTGTGTGGTTGAGTGAGTTAAGTTGTGTGGTTGAGTGAGTGGTTGAATGAGTCAAGTTGTGCAGTTGAGTGAGTGGTTGAGTGAGTGAGTCTAGTTGTGTGGTTGAGTGAGTGAGTCTAGTTGAGTGGTTGAGTGAGTGGTTGAGTGAGTGGGTCTAGTTGTGTGGTTGAGTGAGTGAGTCTAGTTGAGTGGTTGAGTGAGTGGTTAAGTGAGCCAAGGTGTGTGGTTGAGTGAGTGAGTCTAGTTGTGTGGTTGAGTGAGTGGTTAAGTGAGCCAAGGTGTGTGGTTGAGTGAGTGAGTCAAGTTGTGTGGCTGAGTTAGTGGTTAAGTGAGCCAAGGTGTGTGGTTGAGTGAGTGAGTCAAGGTGTGTGGTTGAGTGAGTGAGTCAAGTTGTGTGGTTGAGTGAGTGAATCAAGGTGTGTGGTTGAGTGAGTCAAGGTGTGTGGTTGAGTGAGTCAAGGTGTGTGGTTGAGTGAGTGAGTCAAGGTGTGTGGTTGAGTGAGTCAAGGTGTGTGGTTGAGTGAGTGAGTCAAGTTGTGTGGTTGAGTGAGTGAGTCAAGGTGTGTGGTTAAGTGAGCCAAGGTGTGTGGTTGAGTGAGTGAGTCAAGGTGTGTGGTTGAGTGAGTCAAGTTGTGTGGTTGAGTGAGTGAGTCAAGGTGTGTGGTTGAGTGAGTGAGTCAAGGTGTGTGGTTGAGTGAGTGAGTCAAGGTGTGTGGTTGAGTGAGTCAAGGTGTGTGGTTGAGTGAGTGAGTCAAGGTGTGTGGTTGAGTGAGTCAAGGTGTGTGGTTGAGTGAGTCAAGGTGTGTGGTTGAGTGTGTGAGTCAAGGTGTGTGGTTGAGTGAGTGAGTCAAGGTGTGTGGTTGAGTGAGTGAGTCAAGGTGTGTGGTTGAGTGAGTCAAGGTGTGTGGTTGAGTGAGTCAAGGTGTGTGGTTGAGTGAGTGAGTCAAGGTGTGTGGTTGAGTGAGTCAAGGTGTGTGGTTGAGTGAGTGAGTCAAGTTGTGTGGTTGAGTGAGTCAAGGTGTGTGGTTGAGTGAGTCAAGGTGTGTGGTTGAGTGTGCGAGTCAAGGTGTGTGGTTGAGTGAGTGAGTCAAGGTGTGTGGTTGAGTGAGTCAAGGTGTGTGGTTGAGTGAGTCAAGGTGTGTGGTTGAGTGAGTGAGTCAAGGTGTGTGGTTGAGTGAGTGAGTCAAGTTGTGTGGTTGAGTGAGTGAGTCAAGGTGTGTGGTTAAGTGAGCCAAGGTGTGTGGTTGAGTGAGTGAGTCAAGGTGTGTGGTTGAGTGAGTCAAGGTGTGTGGTTGAGTGAGTCAAGGTGTGTGGTTGAGTGAGTGAGTCAAGGTGTGTGGTTGAGTGAGTCAAGGTGTGTGGTTGAGTGAGTCAAGGTGTGTGGTTGAGTGAGTGAGTCAAGGTGTGTGGTTGAGTGAGTCAAGGTGTGTGGTTGAGTGAGTGAGTCAAGTTGTGTGGTTGAGTGAGTGAGTCAAGGTGTGTGGTTAAGTGAGCCAAGGTGTGTGGTTGAGTGAGTGAGTCAAGGTGTGTGGTTGAGTGAGTCAAGTTGTGTGGTTGAGTGAGTGAGTCAAGGTGTGTGGTTGAGTGAGTGAGTCAAGGTGTGTGGTTGAGTGAGTGAGTCAAGGTGTGTGGTTGAGTGAGTCAAGGTGTGTGGTTGAGTGAGTGAGTCAAGGTGTGTGGTTGAGTGAGTCAAGGTGTGTGGTTGAGTGAGTCAAGGTGTGTGGTTGAGTGTGTGAGTCAAGGTGTGTGGTTGAGTGAGTGAGTCAAGGTGTGTGGTTGAGTGAGTGAGTCAAGGTGTGTGGTTGAGTGAGTCAAGGTGTGTGGTTGAGTGAGTCAAGGTGTGTGGTTGAGTGAGTGAGTCAAGGTGTGTGGTTGAGTGAGTCAAGGTGTGTGGTTGAGTGAGTGAGTCAAGTTGTGTGGTTGAGTGAGTCAAGGTGTGTGGTTGAGTGAGTCAAGGTGTGTGGTTGAGTGTGCGAGTCAAGGTGTGTGGTTGAGTGAGTGAGTCAAGGTGTGTGGTTGAGTGAGTCAAGGTGTGTGGTTGAGTGAGTCAAGGTGTGTGGTTGAGTGAGTGAGTCAAGGTGTGTGGTTGAGTGAGTGAGTCAAGTTGTGTGGTTGAGTGAGTGAGTCAAGGTGTGTGGTTAAGTGAGCCAAGGTGTGTGGTTGAGTGAGTGAGTCAAGGTGTGTGGTTGAGTGAGTCAAGGTGTGTGGTTGAGTGAGTCAAGGTGTGTGGTTGAGTGAGTGAGTCAAGGTGTGTGGTTGAGTGAGTCAAGGTGTGTGGTTGAGTGAGTCAAGGTGTGTGGTTGAGTGAGTGAGTCAAGGTGTGTGGTTGAGTGAGTCAAGGTGTGTGGTTGAGTGAGTGAGTCAAGGTGTGTGGTTGAGTGAGTGAGCCAAGGTGTGTGGTTGAGTGAGTCAAGTTGTGTGGTTGAGTGAGTGAGTCAAGGTGTGTGGTTGAGTGAGTCAAGGTGTGTGGTTGAGTGAGTCAAGGTGTGTGGTTGAGTGAGCCAAGGTGTGTGGTTGAGTGAGTCAAGGTGTGTGGTTGAGTGAGTCAAGGTGTGTGGTTGAGTGAGTGAGTCAAGGTGTGTGGTTGAGTGAGTCAAGGTGTGTGGTTGAGTGAGTCAAGGTGTGTGGTTGAGTGAGTCAAGTTGTGTGGTTGAGTGAGTGGTTTAGTGAGTCAAGTTGTGTGGTTGAGTGAGTGGTTGAATGAGTGAGTCAAGTTGTGTGGTTGAGTGAGTGGTTGAGTGAGTCAAGTTGTGTAGTTGAGTGAGTGGTTGAGTGAGTCAAGTTGTGCAGTTGAGTGAGTGGTTGAGTGAGTGAGTCTAGTTGTGTGGTTGAGTGAGTGGTTAAGTGAGCCAAGGTGTGTGGTTGAGTGAGTGGTTAAGTGAGCCAAGGTGTGTGGTTGAGTGAATGAGTCAAGATGTGTGGTTGAGTGAGTCAATGTGTGTGGTTGAGTGAGTGAGTCAAGGTGTGTGGTTGAGTGAGTCTAGTTGTGTGGTTGAGTGAGTGGTTAAGTGAGCCAAGGTGTGTGGTTGAGTGAGTGAGTCAAGGTGTGTGGTTGAGTGAGTCAAGGTGTGTGGTTGAGTGAGTGAGTCAAGGTGTGTGGTTGAGTGAGTGAGTCAAGGTGTGTGGTTGAGTGAGTGAGTCAAGGTGTGTGGTTGAGTGAGTCAAGGTGTGTGGTTGAGTGAGTCAAGGTGTGTGGTTGAGTGAGTCAAGGTGTGTGGTTGAGTGAGTGAGCCAAGGTGTGTGGTTGAGTGAGTGAGTCAAGGTGTGTGGTTGAGTGAGTGAGTCAAGGTGTGGTTGAGTGAGTCAAGGTGTGTGGTTGAGTGAGTGAGTCAAGGTGTGTGGTTGAGTGAGTCAAGGTGTGTGGTTGAGTGAGTCAAGGTGTGTGGTTGAGTGAGTGAGTCAAGGTGTGTGGTTGAGTGAGTCAAGGTGTGTGGTTGAGTGAGTCAAGGTGTGTGGTTGAGTGAGTCAAGGTGTGTGGTTGAGTGAGTCAAGGTTTGTGGTTGAGTGAGTAGTAATGATAGAAGAACATCCTTGTTGATAAAATCACAAAAATGACCAAATGCGATTTATGAAAAATCCCTGACATATATATGTGCATCATCACCAACCTTCCACCTTTAAAACCAGCACACATCATGCAATATCTCCGTCGCAAGTGTGTCTCCATGGTACTTACATTCAATTACTTTCTGATTAACCAACGTGACATTTTACATAGCAATGCAGCATTACAACGAAACATCACAAAACGTATCAGAGTGAAGTTTGACATATTGTTCTTTAAGATTAATGTGTTTTCTTTTGATGGAGTGTTTACATTTCTATCACTGCCTCAGGGTCTACTGACACATCAATATTCTCCGTCTACAGTAGTATATCTACCACTGTTCATAACACTCTCGGTGGAGGGCTACCATAGTATATCTACCACTGTTCATGACACTCTCGGTGGAGGGCTACCATAGTATATCTACCACATGACACTCTCGGTGGAGGGCTACCATAGTATATCTACCACTGTTCATGAGACTGTCTAGGTGGAGGGCTACCATAGTATATCTACCACTGTTCATGACACTCTCGGTGGAGGGCTACCATAGTATATCTACCAGTGTTCATGAGACTCTCGGTGGAGGGCTACCATAGTATATCTACCAGTGTTCATGACACTCTCGGTGGAGGGCTACCATAGTATATCTACCACTGTTCATGAGACTCTCGGTGGAGGGCTACCATGGTATATCTACCAGTGTTCATAAGACTGTCTAATTGGAGGGCTACCAAAGTATATCTACCACTGTTCATGACACTCTCAGTGGAGGGCTACCACAGTATATCTACCAGTGTTCGTGACACTCTCGGTGGAGGGCTGTTCATGTCGTATGTTGTCATCACACACCACACCACACACCCACAACCCACACCCACACTCCACACTCCACATTCCACACTCCACACTCCACAACCCACACTCCACACCCACACCCACACCCACAACCACACCCCACACCCCACACCCCACACCCACACCCACACCCCACACCCCACATCCACACCCACACATGATTCATAGCGGTGATGAGAGTTGGGGGTTATCACTTTGAACATTACTTCACTTATTCCCCACAATGTGTGTCTATTACTGAAAGAACACCCAACAATTGGATCTGGACAATCTAACCAGTAATTGATATTATGAACCAAGTAATGTAATAAAATCAACCATTTCAGCGAGTCTGATCACCTGATACATTCAGTCGTCTCACAGGACAAGTTTAGGGAGGTTGCTGGGGACCTTCTCTTAGCTGGAACCCCCTCGGGTGTCTTGGGCAGGTCAAACCAATCTTGAACAAACGTCTTCAAAAGTGACTGTCCAATCCATCAAATCAAATTAATAATAAGCAGAAAAAGGCATTGATATCCCCCGTCCTTTTAAATATGTGCATGTTACTGCATAAGAAGTATGACATCATACCAAAAAGGTTAATTCCAATGCTTGTGAGTACAACTGACATTATTTGATTATGATTGATGACTAAAACCAAATGAATCCCTATATTCTTCAAATTCTTTTAATACCTTCCAACAATAAAATAGTAGCAGTACTAATTTCAACAGAGCTTTTCATGTGAGAGTGAGTGAGTGAGTGAGTGAGTGAGTGAGTGAGTATGGTTTTACGCTGCATTAAGCAATATTCCAGCAATATCACGGCGGGGGACACCAGAAATGGGCTTCACACATTGTACCCATGTTGGGACTTAAACCCAGGTCCCAGCATGATGAGCAAACGTTTTAACCACCAGGCTTCCCGACCGCCCCTTTTCATGTGATAGATATGTTCTACATAGGATTTTCACAACGCAGTATCGTAATAAAACAGCAAAACAATTAAACAATTCCTGAATTAATGCATGATGCTTTGTATGCTTGATTTTTTCACCAAACACTGCATCATGAGCAACGCCGCGCTCCATCAGGGACTATGTGACACCAACAACCAAGCCTACAAGAATTATCACCCGATCCACTTTGTCCCCTCTCAAAACAAGCACATGTTGATGGGGACGTACTTTAATCCAAAGTTCAAACAGGGTGTATGGTGCATCATATACATGATTACAAACTTTCAGTAAGAAAAATTGAATGGTTAATAAGTTCTGAGCAGCAAGACGGATATCAACTACTAAGATATTCTCTGATGAGTGTTGATAACTGAATTGCTTCTTAACAATTTCAAGTCTAGCACAACAAAGCATAAGAGAGGCAAAAAAATTATCTTCAGATGAAATATTCCGGATATGTATCACCAGATATGCAGGAATGTTCAAATCATTTACTCATTCTTGTAAGTATTTCAACAATATTGTTAATATCACCTAACACAATGTATCATAATAGTTTCAAGTTATTAGATAACACACAAACATCTCCCTCCTTGTCATAGAGTACGCACAATCTACAGATACGTCACCAGAATATCATCGGGTTTGCTACAGCAAATATCACAAAACCCACATAAAGAATGGAATGTAGACAGCAAGGTATGATCAACATCAGATAAAGAATTCTAAATATCATCTCTGTCAGTGAAACATAGCTCTCACTACCGCATCAATCAAATAGTGCAGGAATCTTTCAACAAAATGAAATGGCTCTTTCCACAGAAACGCTTTGTTGGTTCATCTGAAAAAATATCAATTAAGACTCTCACAGAAAGATAGATCTACTTTAAAAATCAATTAAATCTCCATGGGAAAACACCAACCTACCTATCACATTGGGCCATCAAATTTGTGAGTTGGCATTCAATTTCTTTCAAAAGAGCAAGTGAGATGTTTGACGATGCTCTTGCTAAGCAAAGGGCAAACACAGACCACTTGGAACAATATTGACTTGTGTGAAAGTCAAAACCTACCGAAATCAATAAAAACCAATTTAAGACAATGAAATGACTCTTGTATAAAATAGCTCAACATTCTCCTACGTCCACAAATCAATAACACATGTTGTAAGAATTACAGATCTTGATGCAAACTTTAGACATTTTTCCAATTATTTAATCTGGGCGAATGAACCGTGTGTCTCCTAGCGTGTTGCCACTCGGATGACATGGAGCTTAAATTGCTCAAAAGGTCAACCTTTAAACTTTGATAGCAACATCAGTGGACAAACAAGGGGGAGGTAACTCTAAGTACATGTGCAATCAGCGTGTTCAATGGATGCCATATGGCTGCTAATCTTGACTGGACATGGACAACAAGTGAAGACAGTCAATTATTTGTGAGGAATGCATCAGTAAACATGACCTGGGACCCACCAGTTCATCCTCCAACAGCTGGATGTGTGATGTAGAGGAAGAAATGGCATATCTTCTCAGACATAAAACTGCTGTGAAGTATTTATAAATATTAGTTTGTTTGTTGGTTAACTCTGCACTCAGCAATATTCCAGCCATATGAGGTGGTTGCAAAAAAACTAAATCTGAGCAAGATAATCCAGCGACTGACATCATGAGCACCAATTTACGCAATTCGATTATAATGACATACATACTCAAATCAGAAAGCCTGACTACCCGATCCCATTAGCTGCCATGGGTTGTGTGTGTGCATGTGTGCATGCCTGCGTGTGTGGCTGCGTGCGTGGCTGTGTGCATGCCTGGGTGCGTGCCTGAGTTACATATGTTACAAGTGCCCATAATAGGAGTGAGTGAGTGAGTGAGTTGGGTTTAACGCCGCTTTTAACAGTACTCCAGTTATATCACGGCGTGTCAGCTTAATGTGGGAGGAAAGCCCGAAGTGATGCAGGTCTAAGACGTTTACCACTTAGGTGAAACCCACGAGCACGGGTATGGTGCTGACAAACCTAGAAACATAATTGGGGCGAACCGGGATTCGAACCCACAATCATAGGTTTCTGGCGTGCCCAAGGGACGCAACTCTGCACAGTGAATCGCAGCGCATTAGGCGACTGGGACACCCGTGCCCCCGCCCATAATAGGAACATGTGACTCAAAGAGGACTCAAAGCAGTCCCAAGCTACTAAATAATTGAGTGAGTGAGTGAGTGAGGTTTTACGCTGCTTTTAGCAATATTCCAGCAATATCACGGCGGGGGACACCAGAAGTGGGCTTCACACTTTCTAACCATGTGGAGAATCGAACCATGGTCTTTAGCGAGGCGAGCACGTTTTAAGCAGCTGGCTACCCAACCCCACCCTACATGAGTGAGTAAGGTTTTTACACCGCATTTAGCAATGTTCCAGCAACACCAAGGTGGGGTTGGGGGGGGGAGAGGAAAGAGAGAGAGAGAGAGACCAGAATACAAATACAAAATAGGGTCCCAGAGACATGGTAAACAATGTCCGCAGTACTCTATGTACTCCATAATCTGCAGTACTCTACCACAAGTCATATAAGGCTGTTAGTTGGAAACGGATAAAGCCCCAGAAAGTCATGGACTATTTGACTGTTTATTGTATTTATTCATTATTACATAAGGAACAGTAATGTTTGGTCGTGCCAAATTCTTAAATGGCAAAATGCATTCATAAACATGCTTACAATTTTTTGTGCATCTGTTTTCAATTCTTATGGAATGGACGCCAAGAATAGGCTTCACATGGTGTACCCACATGAGGAATAGAACTGTGTTTTCGGTGTGCTAACACATTAACCACTTGGCCCCACACCAAACAGGCATGTAATAACTGAAGTGTTCGATTTCCAAACTGTGATAAACACCCCCTAAATAACCTGACATTCTACAAGTCCCTGAAGGCATTTTACATCCCTGCCAATTAATATCGACAAACAGAGCAATCTTACAGCAACTTAACTCGAGTCAACATCATTAATTGATGTTTCATATTCAAACACAGACTGTGTGCATGAGAAGCAAACACATCCCCCACTGGGCTATCCGACTGCCTCCATCATTTAATGAGTAAAGTCAACTTGTGTCAAAAACAAAGAAGATACAATAGGCAACTGGAGCTGCAGCTATGCTTTTTTTTATTCAAACATAATTTAGAAATACAAACTTAACAAAATCCCAAAATTCTAGACTCAAATAACTGTGAAAACGTTTGTCCGAACATATGAGTGGATATCATTTTCAACAAAAGACATGCATGTAGAACCTTCCTCCACCTCCGCAAAACAAACAATGAGAATCTGTCACATGTGCTGAGTGACCAATGGCGGTGTTTGTAGGAGATTACTGCGAGACTACTCTGAGATTACTGCAGGACTGCTTTCTCGTCTGCACTGCCACATGTGACCTCACACACCAGATTATCACCACATTCCCGCATCTGATTCCAAAAATATATCCCAAAGCAGAATTGAGAAGGAATTCCATTGATACTTCTATAGCCCTATCTTGTGGCATCCTCGGAACGCTTTACTCTTAGCTATAAAGAATTCTTTGTAATATTAAAACTACATATTTTGCGCTTCATCTGCTAACCCTGTGAGCTTGAACAACTCAAGTCTTGACCTGTTGAGCATGAAGTGCATTGGCTCTGGACAGCCAATGAAGGGATTTTAATAATTCATAAAATAACAGCTGCCTAAGGAAAGTTTCCTGTTTATAAGAACAAAAAGGAAGCAATATTAATTCGCAAAACTTCATCAAATCAATATTCCAAGCCATTGTGCCTGGAACAAGCTATTATTTGACAGTGAGAGCATTAAAACACTCTATAAACTGACACATGATCGGCTCATCTTTAGCTGGGATGACCACAGGCAGTGAGTGTTCAAAATGAAAGTGATTTCAATTGATCCTGCAAACTCAGAAGACAATTTGGTTGGTGAGTGAGTGAGTGAGTGAGTGAGTGAATGAGTGAGTGAATGAGTGAGTGAGGGGAGGTGTTTGAGTGAGTTGGTGAGTGAGTGACCGGGTTGGTGGGTTCATGGGTGAGTGAGTGAGTGAGTGAGTGAGTGAGTGAGAGAAAACCTGTTGTTAGTGTGTGTTGGGGGAAACTTGATGTTGGTCACCATGAGCAAGGGTACAGCAACTGAATTAATGTCATCTAGTGGCAACTCATGACGGTAATTTTAACTAATTTAGGGAGCCCAAGCCCACTAAGTAATGTAGTGATTCCATTTCATAAAGTGTTTTAAATAGCTACCTGCCCATCATTCAGTGGCAAGTTGTATTTGAGGTTTGCTGCAGTAGGTCTGTAATTTACAACATTAGTGTTATGACTTGGATCCTTGTCCTGATCATTAATTCCGTACCAATATTGTGCAAATCACCAGTTAGCCACCCAGTCACAGAACTTTGCAGGGATGTCACAGTGATTTTACAACTGCTTCAACGGGTTGTATCACAAGTCCTCACGGCAAAGTTACAAGAGTTGTCTCCCATAACCAATCCAAGAAAAGAAGCTTAGTAAAATCCTCTTCTTGATATCCTTTCATGAGCACAAATTGTGTTAAGAAAGACAGAACTTTCCTTTTGTTTGTTTGTTTAATGCCGCAATATTCCAGCTATATGATGGGGGTCTGTACATAATCAAGTCTGGACCAGATAATCCAGTGAATCGAAATCATAAGCATCGATCTAAGCAATTGGATACGATGACATGCACCAACCAAGTCAGCAAGCAAGACCACCAGATCCTGAGGATCACTGGGGAGTTTGGGGTACACTGGTTTCATGGTCGGTATGAGAAACTAGCTGCATCCCTGGGATCAACCCTGTAGAGGATGCTGGGATCTACCCTGTACCAGGGATCAACCCTGGTGTAGATGCTGCGATCTACCCTATAGTGGGAGATCAACCCTGTAGAGGATGCTGGGATCTACCCTGTAGTGGGGGATCAACCCTGGTGTAGATGCTGCTATCTACCCTGTAGTGGGGGATCAACCCTGTAGAGGATGCTGGGATCTACCCTGTAGTGGGGGATCAACCCTGTAGAGGATGCTGGGATCTACCCTGTAGTGGGGGATCTATCCTGTAGTGGATGTTGGGATCTACCCTGTAGTGGGGGATCTATCCTGTAGTGGATGTTGGGATCTACCTTGTAGTGGGGGATCTACCCTTAGTGGGGGATCTATCCTGTAGTGGATGTTGGGATCTACCCTGTAGTGGGGGATCTATCCTGTAGTGGATGTTGGGATCTACCCTCTTGTGGGGGATCTACCCTGTAGTGGATGTTGGGATCTACCCTGTAGTGGGGGATCTACCATGTACAGGATACTGTAGTCTAATGTAGTAGTTGGGCAATACATTGATGCATTGATGGATCACGATTTTTACTTCTTGATAAAACTTGAAACTTCAAGAACTGATCACAGTCGCACACGAAGTAAAAAATATTGATTCATACCTTAAACGTTTGCTCGAATAAATGTTACACAAAACACTAATTAGTAGTGAAAACATAGACATTTTCATCCATGGCGCCATACTTGACACTGCCAACTGTAAATTGTCAGCATGCCAGGTATTTGGCCATTCTGTTTATGAAAAAGGTGGCTCACTATCACAAATAAGAGGGTGTGAGTGAGTATTGCTTTTAGCAATATTCCAGCAATATCACTGCGGGGGACACCAGAAATGAGCTTCACACATTGTACCCATGTCGGGAATTGAACCTGGGTCTTCGGCCTGACAAGCGAACGCTTTAACCACTAGGCTACCCGACCGCCCCTTCACAGATAAGAGCACATGCAAGTATCATGATACGTATCGGATCGTGAGCAAGGTATTGTGATATGTATCGGATCGCACAGTGGATGTATCGTCCCAGCCCTAGTTTCAACATATCCTGAAGGGCCAGTGAAGGACGTCCGAAATGGGAATCATCTCTACAGCCAGCAACCGCTTGACACACTTGGTGACACCATCACTCACATATTAACTGAAATCATTGTATTTCTTTTTAGATCATTGATACTTTCACCTCTTGGGTGTAAAGGCATTCAGAATTCAGACAACTTACCCGATCTTCCCGACTAAACTGCTCGGATACTGAATGTCGAAAGCGCACTTCTTGTACATGAGACTGTGACTTGGATGTGACCATGCTGACCGGGCGATCGCTGTGGGTGGGGGAACTGCCGTTACACATGAACCTCCGGTCAATCTCATCCTTCAGGGCAGTCACTGGCGAACCTTTGAATTTGTTTGAATTATTCGAGTTATCCAGCGACTCTCGGATAGCTGCCACCGTGAGGGAGTGATGTGGGGAGTTGTGGGATGGCACTTGTGGAGGGGTGGAGTTGCGCTTAGATGCTGCCAGTTGTAAGGCTGACCTCGGTGTTGCAATCTGATTGGTGGAGTTGGATGTTGGGGGCGGAGACTCTGTGCGTCTGTGAACTGGGGACGAGGGGTCAGTGACTGGTGACCGATGACGAACACGCTCAACGATCTGCTTGGCCTGTGAAAACATAACATATAAGTATCAAATATTTCATCTTAAGTAATGTCAAACCAATATCATGCGTTTCTCTTTTCAAAGAATTTCTTGGTCAGTTTGCAAAGAGACAGGAGGCAGGTTCATTTGACGTTAATTTCCTATAAAATATTTCAAAATATCTTTTGAAACAAAAACACAAACATAGTATATATTCTCAGAAAATAAGAAACACAAAATATAAATTCACTTTTCCAAATTTTACAGAATTTGTCCACAAAACAAGATAATATTTCAGGCCTACATATATAAAAATAGAAAGCAGTCCACAAAAATATCTTGTTTCTAAATAAACTTTCAAAGACACCTCAAAACAGTAACCTAAATGATTCCCAATCATGCTATTCTTCTCCCGGGTTTATGAAATGCACAAACATGTAGTGTCTGTATGTAATTACTGATGACATCATCACATGAGCCAGTGATTCAGTGATCAAGGATGCAGGTGACAGGGCTTGGTGATCGTCTACACAGCATGGAGGGCTGCACATCACATTACATACTGGTACTGCCATGCCTATCTGTGATATCCACCTACATGGCCTGATGCACGATAGAAAGAAGCGCTATGCACAGTGTTCCCGTTTAACGGTAATTACCAAAATAAGCCTGGACTGGTAATATATGTGACTGCCAGTCCCTGTGGACCGGAAAACAAAGTACCTTATCAGTCTTTGTTGTTGAAGAAAACATCGGCCATATTCATATAAGTATATTTTTTTCTTGGGGGAAAGTCTCTTGGGGACTGGTAATTTTTAGAGTTGCCAGTCAGTCGAACAGGACTGGCAGTTTCAAAAGACTGCAGGAACACTGAATATATCATATCTGACTTATCTGCTTATATCTAGAACTGGCTATCGATATAGACCATAGAGATCAATAATTGCTAACTAAATATCGATCTATTATTGATTGATATTGGAGAAGGAACCCTAAGCAAATATGCAAGAAAGTCCTGAAAGAAATCAACAGATTTCAAGCCACTGGTGAGCTGTGACACATTTATGCATGGATTACTGTGTGAACATTTGAGGTATACCAAAAACAGCTGCTTTCCATCTTCGACAATTGACATTATTGACAATGACATGTCTATTTCGGTAAATCTAAACTTTATTTCATCACATTAGTTTATTGGCTAGGGGCAGGTGGGCATGTTATTGTTATTTTTTATGATACTGTGTGTATATGTTCAAATAAACAAAGCATTTCACCAAAATTACATGTAAAATATATTTTCAAAATTAACTCATAAACACTGTGACAGAACACCACTCACAAATGAATCGCCACTGAAGACTAAATCGAATACAAAACAGTCTATCTAAAAGCTGCAGGATTAAACAGTGTCATACTCAAAGCTGTAGACCACACTGCCCTCTATACTCTGTACCTATATCATGAGTGAGTTGGTTGCCGCTGTGAACAGTATTTCAGTTATACTGCGTGTCTGCTTCATGTGGGAGGGAAAACACGAAGTGATGCAAGTCCAAGACACGTACCACTTTGGTGTACCCCATGTGCATAATATGGCGCTGACTTTAATAAAAACATAAATACAAATCTTTGATTTGAACCCACAAACAGCGCATCATGGCACGCCTAAGGGAAGCAACTCTGCCAAGCACATTCACACGTCTTAGATGGTAGGGAGGTCTATGTGCGTCCCTTACCCACTGCAGATACAAGAGGACTTGATACAGTGTATGTTTAGTACTGCAAAGCTATGTTGATGTAAAATACTGCAAGGTAAGCATAGCCACTGACTTCTACAGGAACTGAGTTCAGGGTCATGTTTTAACAGATTAAGCTTTTCAAATATTAGCATTATGCCACACACTAAATGAATGTTTGAATCACACACTATGAAAATGTTGTCTTAATTTCTCCTAGAAAATGTTAGTCATCTACGGTAATACCTTTAATTCATTTATTTGAAAATTAAAAGTATATTAATATGCACAGTTTAGGATATACCATGTGCATGAGAATATTCTAAAGTCTTAGAACTAAACAGTTTGGACAGTCATAGGTGTGAGTGAGTAAGAGAGAATGCTTTAACCTGCGACCCATGAAGATTCCGGGTTAGAATAGGTCTTCAGCAACTCATGCTTGCCGTAAAAGGCGACAATGCTTGTCGTAAAAGGGGACTAACGGGATCGGGTGGTCAAGCTCGCTGACTTGGTTCATGCATGTCATTGTATCTCAATTGTGTGGATCGATGCTCATGATATCAATCACTGGATTGTCTGGTCCAGACTTGATTATTTACAGACCGCCGTCATATAGCTGCAATATTGCTGAGTGCGCCGTTAAACAACAAACCAACCAACCAACCAACTTTAACCTGCTTCAGAGTTTTTCAGTTATATCACAGCATCAGCTAGATGTGGGAAGTGATGCAGGTCTCAGACATCGACCATTTAGTGAAACCCATTAGAATGGATAAGGTACTAAGTAAGGATAAGATATATGGATGAACAACTTCTATATTACAATTTAGAGGGATGTAATCACTTGTTTGATAGCGGTATTCAAAACGTCGCTCCTAATTGTAATAAAGAAGTTGTTCATCCACATATCTTATCCTCACTTAGAACTCCCAACTTCTAAACACCCGGGGCGGTCGGGTAGCCTAGTGGTTAAAGCGTTCGCTCGTCACGCGGAAGACCCGGGTTCGATTCCCCACAATGGTAAAATGTGTGAAGCCCATTTCTGGTTTTCCCCGCCGTGATATTGCTGGAATATTGCTTAAAGCGGTGTAAAACCATACTCACTAACTCACTCACTTGATAATGCCCCTCACAGAAGGATCTGGTGCTGACAAACCTAGACACAGAATAAGGACGAGTCTTGGATTCGAACACATGTTGGTGCACCAAGGAATGCAACAGTGTATTGTGGTTTAATGGATGACTGGGCCACCATGGCCACCAGGGCTGCCTATTTCAAGACTGTAAACTAACATTTAAACTTGATCAGCCCCTTTCATAGCAGTGAATTTTCATTTAGTATCATTTTTCATAAATGTATATCAATACAGCATTGACATATTCAAAATTTTCCAACACACAGATGCCCAATATACGATGACATCCCTATGAAAAAGGTCCTGATGTTTTTTTCTCAATTCTAATCATGTTGGTATAAATCCCAAGCCTGATATTAATTACATACTGGGCAAGGGCGGATCCAGCATTTTGAAAATGGAGGGGTGCAAAATATCAAAAATCCTCTCTCTGTGATGGTCTACAACACACTACATTTGGTTTTCAAAAAGGGTGTGTGTCTATACTGGGCATAACTCATGGTGTCTACCTTTCACACAATCTCTGAGAAGAAGATATTATGACAAACCAGTCATCTCAGAATTTAGTTTTGAATTCATGTTTGCATATACTAATGGTAACCTTCTATAAATCCATTAAGGCTGAGAAATAGAAATTTCTGATGGCATTGCATTCTCCACTGGTTTCCTCAGTTAGGTGAATTTAAGTCTTAACATAAACATAACTGAATCTGGCTAATAAAATATTATCGCTGTCAACTGGTCCAGCAGAAAACCATACCATAAAGACACTATGGGCACACACAGACATTAACCAGAACACATTTCACAACACAGGGAAGTTCAGGAAGAGAGTAGGTCAAAGGGAGATAACTCTGTCCAAATAAATAGAGTTTGAAAGTCAAGAAATTTAACTTAAACCAGACAATTTACAGGATCCCAAATAGAACTTACAGGCTATACCCAAACAATAATGGTAAATACTGACCTCAAAATGTTTTAAATCTGATAAATATTTCAATACCAGGAAAACAGACAGGCCAAATTTAATCTAATGAGAAAAGGTTCTGGAGAGGATGGTGAAAACTGAAAAGTGACTTGAACAGCAAAATAAAGTGATGCATATACATTGATGATCATATATTCATGAAGATATCAGTCATGTGATCATGTAATAACCCCAAGTGATATCAAGCATGTTCTATGTATGATATGAAGTATATGACAGAAGCAGGTCATGCGATACGGGAAGAGAAGGGAATACGAGTCGACATATACTACCTTCTTAGGACTGCGTAATGAGAGCTGCAATAGAAACTCAACCTTGACAGACACATGCCTAAACAAGGTCACATGACGTCCAAACAACACATGCGCAAACAACACGTGAACTTTGTGTCGTTTGTAAATGTTTCAAAACGTGTATGCAGAATTTCAAATAGTTTTGTGATGTAAATATGGATTAATTTGTGCATGAACAAAATCAACATTTCGAAAAAAAATATTTTAGGTGTTATTATATGATCATGTTAAACAGGTGCAAGAAATGTAAATATATTGCCAGAAACATGGTACAGGAGAAGGTCCAGAGAACAAACAAGGTATCTCGGATGGAATATTCTCAGCAAGACATGCCGCTGGGGGAGAAAGAAGGAATCGATTCCTGGACGAATGTACAGAAGGGAGAAATCAAGCCGTTCAAAGTTACATCTCTATAGAGGATGTAACCATTTACTTGAATGTCACATCATCAGCTTTATCAGCGGTATACGGCTGACTGGCCATACCAAACTCAGCCGAAAACATTTCATTTACAAGTCGATTCCTTCATGTTAATGCAAAATGGGGTTTTGTTTTCATAAAAGTAGTCTGTGCCAAAATCTTTGAGTCTCCATGGCCAAACTTGGCTCTGAGCATCATTTTTCGAAAATTCTAGTACAGTAAACTACGTTTATAACGAACATGCTTATAACAAACTGTTATTGCTGTGTATATGCTTATAATGGACAACGGTTAAATAACAAACTAAAATTAGTGGTCCCTTTTGAGTTTGTTATAACCATAGTTAACTGTATTATCATATGGTCTATTATAGCTTATGTTCCTATACTGACCTGAATTTTACAAGACAAGACTAGTGGCTAATCGCAGACTTAAATTAATATTTTGGACAGGACACATTAAGACCCAGAATAAACAGCAAGACTGTGGCTACTATGTTCAATCTATACCACATTTCAACATGCTCAGTGTTGGAACTCCAAGGAAGGTGTTCAAGCATTCATTGACTCCACCTACCCAGACTTTGTTCTTGCCGACCACGTACTCTCGTTCTCGCTCGGCCTGCTGTTGTTGTTGTAGCTGCTGCTGTTGCTGTTGTAGCTGCTGCTGTTGCTGCTGCAAACTCTCGTCGCTGATCTGTCGTCTCATCTCCATCCTCTGAATGGCTTTCTCGGAGAAAGGAGTAGGGGTCGCTATTTCGTTCAGCTTTTGTTGTAAAGCCCTGAAAAAGAGTTCAAAGAACTCACATCATTTAGTGTAACTATTAGCAACACCACCTCATTCATGTTGTCTTTATTGAATCTCTCTGTATGAAATTCAAATATGTTTGTAGTTTAACGCCAAATTCAGCAATTTTCAAATGCCCCATTCAAACCTCATTTCACCTATCTTAAAGTATGGTAATTACGACGGTCTTAGCGCTAAGATCGCTTCGTAGAATGGTGCTCTGGATGCCACTCACTCACTCTGAAATGATGGTAATTTTCTAATAAGATGTCATGGTCTCGCTTCCTTTCTTACTCACTGAGAGACTCTCTTCTTACCTGATGTAGTCACTTTTCTCACTCACTCACTTTCTCAGTGAGTGAGTGTGTGAGTGAGTGAGTGAGTGAGTGAGTGAGTGAGTGAGTGAGTGAGTGAGTGAGTGAGTTGGGTTTAACATCGCTATTAACAGTATGCCAGTTATATTGCAGTGTGTCAGCTTAATGTAGGAGGAAAGCCCGAAGTGATGCAGGTCTCAGATGTTTACTACTTTGGTGACACCCATGAGCACAGGTATGGTGCTGAGAAACCTAGAAACATAATCATGGCGAACTGTGATTCGAACCCACAATCATAGGTTTCTGGCGTGTCCAAGGGACGCAACTCTGCACAGCGAATCGCGGCACCTTAGACGGCTGGGTCACCAGTGCCCCCCTCACTTTCTCAGAAATGTACTGATGTGGTCACTGTCTGGCTACTGACTGACTGACTGACTGACTGACTGACTGACTGAGTAAACCCTGAAAGTCACCCACCTCTTCTCCTGTTCCTGCACCTCCCTGAACTTGGCCTGTTGCTCCAGAACTTGCTGCTCTATAAGCTCGTGGAAAGTCGGCTGTCTTTCACGCTGCTGCGCATAGGCCATTTTAAAGGCATTTCCAATGATAGTGTTCAACTCCTCGGCCTGAAACGAAAAGAACGGATATTTGAATGGGATACAGAACTAATTCCTCAAGACTCAAAACCAATCTCTTCCGTACAACAAGCCAATACTTTAACCACTAGGCTAGATAACATCACCCAACAGTGCTGGAAGGATCTGTACTTGAGTTGTTTCAGTGAAAGAGTGAGTTTTAGTGATATCACGGCATGTCATCTCAGTGTGGGAAGAAAGCTAGAAAGCACAGGCCCTGATGTTAAACAGGTTTCTGAGTGAGTGAGTGAGTGAGTGAGTGGTTTTACCAGCTATATCATGGCAGGGGACACCAGAAATGGGCTTCACATCTGGCACTCTAAGGAGTTTTTGATCCACCTTAACTTGTGCCCGAGACTGCTGAGACAACAACCCCCTCCATTCAACATGCACTCCATAACATTCTTCTGAAGTCTAATTTCGTTGCATGTTCTTCCAGGGTTATTTTCCACATGAATGCAATACTATTATAAATAATCTATAGATGTAATCCATCGTAAGGGTTCATAAATGAGAGTTCTCTCCCTTGATCACCACAGCCAAAATGATCATATCTCGCTCCAAATGGACATGGAAGTCGACCCTAATGTTGACAAAGTATTCATATTTCTCGAATGTCTGTCGAGGGATGGCAGTCTGACATATGGCTGAAGGAGACAGAACACAGGGGCTCATCAGAGCAGCAGCCACTGCTGATAGTAAATATTTAATGATTTCTGCACATCTTGCTTTGAAGTTGGTCGAGAAAAAATACAGGCTTTTTATTGCAGCTCACTATGAGATGGGACTACCAAGCTTATGTTTCTTAATAGGTGGTGGGTGGGTAACTCACTCACTCACTCACTCATTCAATAGGTCGTTGGAGCATGGGTAGTCAACTTACTCACTCATTCAATAGGTCATTGGAGCATGGGTAGTCACCTCACTCACTCAATAGTTTGTGGGGACATGGGTAGTCAACTCATTCACTCGCTCAATAGGTTGTGGGGACATGGGTAGTCAACTCATTCACTCACTCAATAGGTTGTGGGGACATGGGTAGTCAACTCATTCACTCACCCAATAGGTTGTGGGGACATGGGTAGTCAACTCATTCACTCACTCAATAGGTTGTGGGGACATGGGTAGTCAACTCATTCACTCACCCAATAGGTTGTGGGGACATGGGTAGTCAACTCATTCACTCACTCAATAGGTTGTGGGAACATGGGTAGTCAACTCATTCACTCACCCAATAGGTTGTGGGGACATGGGTAGTCAACTCATTCACTCACTCAATAGGTTGTGGGGACATGGGTAGGCAAATCATTCACTCACCCAATAGGTTGTGGGGACATGGGTAGTCAACTCATTCACTCACTCAATAGGTTGTGGGGACATGGGTAGTCAACTCATTCACTCACCCAATTGGTTGTGGGGACATGGGTAGTCAACTCATTCACTCACTCAATAGGTTGTGGGGACATGGGTAGTCAACTCATTCACTCAATCAATAGGTTGTGGGGACATGGGTAGGCAAATCATTCACTAGGTCATTGGAGCATGGGTAGTCAACTCATTCACTCACTCAATAGGTTTTGGGACATGGGTAGTCAACTCATTCACTCAATAGGTTGTTGGAGCACAGGCAGTCAACTCATTCACATATATCCCTGCACACATCCATGCATGCTTATATCCTCAGGACAGCCGGCGGTAACAACAAATGTTTTTGGATTTAGGGTCGTATCGGAAGTACGCAGATGAGTCCCTTGAAATAGGTCAAATTATTTAGTTTGTAGTATGCAGTCACAGAGTAATACCAAGGGATCTCAAAAATGTATTTGGGGAAGCGTTCTGCGCACACTTTGGCCAGCCTAAATGTTTGTGAGTGGACTCTTTTTTTTCTTTTTCTTTTTTTTTCACTCTTTGTCCCATGTTTTCCTCCTAGCATTTCTTTGTCTGTACTGAGATTACTGCCCGGGGTCAGCTCTTTCCACGGATACCACACTGTTAGGGGTTTTCGATTTGGTCTTGAAGTTTTAGGGGTTGCAGATCTACAATCCCCAAAATCTGGATACTGTTCCTCCATAAATCTTGGATGAAACACATGGTATGGTTCCAAAAAGGGGTCACGTGACCAGCCCCAAATGAATTATGGTCGGAAATTACTTTTGAACCCTGTTTGGATGTGCAGAGTGAGTGAGTGAGTGAGTTAGGTTTAACGCCGCTTTTATCAGTATTCCAGTTATATCACGTCGTGTCAGTTTAATGTGGGAGGTGAGCCCAAAGTGATACAGGTCTTAGAAGTTTACTACTTCAGGGAAACCCATGAGTACGGGCATGGTGCTGTCAAGCCTAGAAATATAATTTGGATCGAACCAGGATTCGACCCCACAATCATTGGTTTCTGGAGTGTCAAAGGGACGTGACTGCAGAGCGTATTGCGGCGCCTAAGACAACTGGGCCCTCCGTGCCCCCTGGATGTGCAGAGGCTATCCCCATGTCCTCACACATCCACACACAACGGGTACTACTCCCCCTCAGTTCCAGCACAACCGTGTGCACCAACACAGCACCAAGAACCAGGAACAATCAACATTCCAGGTACATATCAGCAATCTCACACCTACTTACACCTGGGATTTACCTGACACCTAGCACCTCGTTATCTCAGGTGTACATATGCAACACTCAACTATCTCACCTGACAACAATGTAGACCAACGTCAGTATTACAAGCCACATGATCATCAACACACAGGTGACATTCCTGTTTGAATAAAATCAGTTCAATTCTTTTTCATTCAAATTTTCTTATCAACCATCAGGTTACCATACAAAAGCTCATGGAGAAAATGGAGAATGCTATAGCCGAAACAACATGCATTTTGTTGTGAAAGTAGGAACATACCTGACCACTCCTTACGTTTATCCAATACTGGCATCAAAAACTTCGCCCAGATAATGCTCAGTTATTATGACCTTTGTCCACTCCTAAGATACAGGTACATTTTTAAAATATTAAAAACACTCCAATCACACACATGTTCCCAACAGTTACATGAATACAATTGCAGGAAGGGATTTTCTTTCCCATTTATCAATCTTGCCAATTTATTAAACATATACCTTTGTAAGATTTAGTAAAAGGCAAAGGTCAAAAACAAATATATTCTAAAATAAAAAACTTGAACTAAGTAAGGTCTTTGAAAGGCATTTAGAAGTGATACACATAAGGTGAGTGAGTGAGTGAGTATGGTTTTACGCCGCTTTTAGCAATATTCCAGCAATATCACGGCGGGGGACACCGGAAATGGGCTTCACACATTGTACCCATGTCGGGAATCGAACCCGGGTCGTCGACATGACAAGCGAACACTTTAACCACTAGGCTACCCGACCGCCCCGATACACATAAGGAAGAGAATTAATGGATGTCTTTATTATGAGGAACACAACGTTACCTGATAAAGGAGTAAGCATGTACCCTGAAACTTTGTGTTCCTCATCATAAAGAAGTTGACATCCATAAATTCTCTCCCCTGAATTAAGTTATAAAATTTAATATATTTGATTAAAAATGATACAAATATTGCACACCATACTTTGCATACACTTCCTGTTAAGTGGGGTTATAATGAATCAACGACACCTAAAATGTCATCGATACTTGATCGTCAGTTTGTGAGGTCGCGATATACTACATATAGACTCGGAACTGATGAAGTTACGCCTGTAGGCAGGAGTAGCATAGGCATGGCGGAACACAAGGATGTGCTGTTTACAGTGGATACCGCCGCCGCCGCTGCCGCTGCCGCTGCACTTAAGTCTTCAGTTTGGGGTTTTGAAAATCAGAAGAAAGGTTGTATGCAGATTGTGTAGAGCAGTTGTGTCTCACAGTGGAATCACAACAACCATGGCAACACATCTCACCAATATGAAGCAAGAGGTTAAGAGTTGCATTTCGGTGATGTCATCATTTCTTACCAATTGTTGTGGTGTTTCGTGCTACCACTGGCAACATTAGTCTTTATCGAAATACAAATCATATCGCGAGATGTCAGGCGATAATCAGCTATAATGTACAGGTAAATAGGAACATAACAGACATCAAACTCAAAGTACTTACATATTGCGCATATCACAAATATCAACCAGGAACTGGCAAAAGAATTCCAAATCAGGAAATAGATCAAGCCAGTCCTTCCTTCACTTTTCACTCCAACTCCCCCAGCTTAGACCAGCTCAATACCCCTACCTAATAGTTCAAGTCGGGACAGCCAGTCCCGGTGCCACTTCAAAGCTTCAGTCTATCACAGTTAAAGAAAGCCAGCTAACCACCATTCACTACAATACAGTATGAATAATTAAGCCTCCTTACTGCCGGTTTCTGTAACTGAAAAAGACTTATTACCTTGTCCTCAATGAATGGCCACTCTTATCGGTCCTCGGACCCCTGCAGCTCACAGACCCCAAACAACAAGCTCCAAGAAAACTAATAAATCCATTCCTAGGGTGTAGTGTACAAAATGTGTCAAGCCCCGAACTGATATCCTACCCAGATCAATAATCCCTCCTGTACCACCAGCAATGTCACAAACCAGACTGGTGGTGGTCAAGCCATTGATGCAGGGTCCCAGTCAGACGAACTGTCATTAACACAATGCTCATTTAGCTATTAGGAGATAGGAATTACTTGAGTTACATGGCCGGGAGGCTAATATCCACGTTATTGTCTTATTGACAACTGAGATAGCAGTGGATAGATGTTTGAACATTTGTTGCTAGCCATGAATGAGTGAGTGGGTAGGGTTTTACGCCGCTTTCAGGGGGAGGGGGTAGTTAGTGAGTGGTTCGGTATGGTTGGGGGAGGAGGTGTTTGTTTGTTGTTTAACACCCCACTCAGCAATATTCTAGCAATATGACAGCGATCTGTAATAGGTTTGGTTTGTTGTTTAACGCCGCAGTCAGCAATATCCCAGCTATATGACGGCGGTCTGTAAATAATCAAGTCTGGACCAGACAATCCAGTGATTTATATCATGAACATCGATCCACGTAATTGGAATCAATGACATGCATCAAACAAGTCAGTGAGCCTGACCACCCGATCCCATTGCGATCTGTAATAATCGAGTCTGGACTGGACAATCCAGTGATTGACATCATGAGCTTATTATGATATCAAAATATATATCGCTGACACTGATTCCAAATTTATTCAAAAGTCCCACCGAGAAAACAAAAATCCAAAATAGTCCCTTTTCTCTGAAACAATTAACATAAATTATTCCACGACTGAACCAAGTCTAGTCATTCATCAGCGACAAAATTAGGAAATATTGACCTGACATTTTCCGACACAACACATCTGACAGCGGACAAATTGTCTACCTTCCTGCTTATCAATATCTGCAATCAACACCCAACCTGCCACAGCCCAGACAAGCACATCTGTCAATACCAGACAAACATGCCTGCACAATGGCCACACGGACACAAACACCCATAAGTACCGCTGATCAATTATGGCTGCTGTCCTCGCTGGACACTCATACCTGAAATAGTCATCTTATCCTCGACACAAAGACACTAACAGTTTGCTCTTGTAGAAGTTGTTTACATGTCTGGTACCACCTCGTTAGTACAGAAGAAACGTACAATACTGATTCATTGATGACTAAAGTTTTTTATCACTCTGCACTGTTTGAAATATTGCACCTGCAGTTCTTTGAAAACTATTTATAGTCCTCCCAGGAAGTTGCAAGATGGCGACACAGGAATGTAGAATTGGGGAGATTTTAGGTAGCTGGGATGGGTAACGCAGAAACTCAGGTCGGGTGGGTACTGAGTAGCACCTGGGTACCCATAGGACTACCCAGACATGTGATTGGTCATGTGATATATCGTTTAATTAGAAACATTCACTTCTACAACTCCATGATTACACAAGTACAAGACACTAATGTTTGCATATCTTTCTGACCATACACGCATTCCTTCGGACGTTTATATGTTTTGAGTAAAGATACAGCTTCAGTCAACTTCAGTGTATGCATGACCATCTTGTTTTGTTTGTGTTGTTTTACGCCGCACTGAGCAATATTCCAGCTATATGACATCAGTCTGTAAATAATCAAGTCTGGACCAGACAATCCAGTGATTGATATCATGAGCATCGATCCACGCAATTGGAAAACAATGACATGCATCAACCAATTCAGCGAACCTGACCACTCGATCCAGTAAGTCGCCTCTTATGACAAGTATAGTCGCCTCTTACAGCAAGCATGGGTTGCTGAAGACCTATTCTACCCCGGATCTTCACACCATCTTGTTTTATAGATGATCCTAAATAATGTTTGCCATGGGCGTGTTAAAACAATTCTAATTCAAGATTGCACATTCTGTACCCAACTCTTGACGCTACAGCTGGTATCCCTCGATAGGGGGTGGGGCAATAGGGGGTGGGGTACCCGGGTAGTAAATTTGGACTCCTCCCAGCCCTACATAGTGTTATTGATGCCATAAACCAACCCGATAACTTGGTATACTCCAGGAACTACTTCGAATACGCTACATGGAACACTGCAATATCTACATGCTAAATAAACTGTTTCCTTCCTAATATATGATATTTACAATATGGAAACAAACTCAGCCAATAATCACTATGTATTGATTTGCAACAATTCCATTTGTTGAGTCACTTGATAACAGTCCACATAATCTGCTGGAAAAGACACACACTACTTGAAGCCCTCATAAAAGGTTCCTCACCTTCCACATTACACCAGCTGACTGCAAGGCAGGTGTACCTCTGATGAGTTTACATGGCTGTCGCGAACAGAATAGGACCCATGCTGGTCACAAGAGGCGACCTAATGAATCGGTTGTTCAGGAACATCAACTGGGTGGATAGCTAGCTAGCTTGTCATCATACCCCGATGGTGTGGATCACTGCTCACAAAATCAATCACTGACAAAGTCCTGACTTCATTATTTACAAGACGCAGTCTGTAAATAATCAATTCTGGACCTGACAATCCAGTGATTGACATCATGAGCATCGATCAATGCAATTGAGATCGAAGACATTCATGAACCAAGTCAGCCAGCCTGACAACCTGATCCCAGTAGTCGCCTCTCACGACAAACATAGTCGCCTTTTACGGCAAGCATGGGTTCCTGAAGATCTATTCTACCCCCGATCTTCGTCTTCAGGTAGATGGTCCACCCTTAACATTGCATTATTACAGATGTCCACAATGTATATTCACAAGTGTACATGATCAGACAGATACTTTAAAGAATCCTTGATAAAGCATTAGGGGACCTTGTAGCCTCACGATACATCCAGAAGACAAGGTCCCATACAGATCTCATACAGGCAATACCCACAATATACCAACAAGTTGTCCCAATGTGCCTGGGTAGTGTATTCATTAGATCGTTCATGGAAATCCTGGTACTGATGGCTCAACATAAAGTCTAGTGTTCCCACTGGCATTTGATACTGCCAGTCCCGGTGTACCGGCAACTCTAAAAATTACCAGTCTGCTCCAATTTTTGCCAGTCCCAAATTTGAAGAAATAAAAACACTAATGAAATTTACCTGGTTTCAATTCTTTCAACATTATTTTTAACATTTCATTTTGGTTTATAAGGTACTTTTTTTTACGGTTCACAGGGACTATTCCATTCAAGGCCTATTTTTTCCAATAAAAATACTGATAATTACATATAAACGGGAACATTGAAAGTCTTCAATCAACTGATACCAACTGTCCTTAAACAAATGTTTCATCACTCAATTTCCCGAACAAATTATGCCAATCAAGTCTGCTGATATTTTTCCTTGTACAAAAATCCACCTACAAAACCATGCTGAATCGTCTGCATGTCAAATGTGGTCCAGTGGCTTGATCCTTGAACATTCACAACTCAACCCATGTCAACTCTGGACTGTTTCTAAGTCATGTCCATTCATAGCGATCCTTCAACAGTCAGCTCCACAAGTCATTCCACTGAAACCAACATCAATGATATGAATACTTGTACAAATGGTCCAACAAATGGTCCAACAAACATGTCCACTGACACATCTCCTTGAACAGATTGTACACAGTTAATCAACAAATGTTGTCACGCTAATCGCTGATAGGGTATTCATTAATGTCTTTGGATATTCCTCCTTAAAGCCATTTTCCTGAATAAAGTTCCCCTGTATTTCCTTGGTCCATTATTCCATCCTCTTTGAAACCGATTGTGTGTTGAACAGTGAATTGTATCCTTGAACAAACAGCCAATGAAATAATTCCCTGAATACATGGACCACTGGTATGTACCTCTTGGAAAAATTATCCACATTGGACTCCTTCCTAAAAACAATGCTGCGTGATCTCCAGAGCTGCATATCCTTGAACAAATGGTCCACATACCATTCCACCCTTAAAACATTGCCCTGTGATCTCCAGAGCTGTGTATCCTTGTACAAATGGTCCACATACCATTCCATCCTTAAAACATTGCCCTGTGATCTCCAGAGCTGTGTATCCTTGAACAAATGGTCCACATACCATTCCATCCTTAAAACATTGCCCTGTGATCTCCGGAGCTGTGTATCCTTGAACAAATGGTCCACATACCACTCCTTCCAGAAAACATTACCTGATGATCTCTGGAGCTGTGTATCCTTGAACAAATGGTCCATCAACCATTCCATCCTGAAAACATCGCCCCATGATTTCCAGAGCTGTGTATCCTTGAACAAATGATCCACATACCACTCCTTCCTGAAAACATCATCCCATGATCTCCGGAGCTGTGTATCCTTGAACAAATAGTCCATCAAACATTCCATCCTTAAAACATCGCCCCGTGATCTCCAGAGCTGTGTATCCTTGAACAAATGTTCCATCAACCAATCCCTATGAATAGATTGTACAGAGATATGTATCCTTGAGCAATGTGGTCTCTCAGTGAATTCTCTGCATAGATTGCCACTGTTGTCAAATGATTTTTATCCTTGAACAAATTATCCACTAACCAATCTTTCCTCAATACACCACACTGCAATGTGTATCCTTGAACAAATGATCCACTAACCAATCTTTCTTCAACATACCACACTGCAATGTGTATCCTTGAACAAATGGTCTTTTAAGCAGACTTTATTGACTGGCAGTGACAATTATCCTTGTACAAATTCCCTGAATAGACTGTCAAGTGTGGTTCACTGATATGTATCCTTAAACGAATGGTCCATCAACTCATTTTCCCAGGAATCTGGCAGTGACAATTATCCTTGAACAGTCAATTCCCTGAATAGACTGTTAAGTGATATGTATCCTTGAACAAAGGGTCTGTGAAATAATTTTCAAATTGTCTGGCAGTGATAATTATAATGAATAAATGGTCCATTCTGTTGACAGAATATATCATCATAAAATTACATTTTGGTTCAAGCAAATTGTTCATCGGATGTTATACCATGGTCTATGCAATTCCTGTAAAGAAGACTTAGATGATGAATACCATGCACTATTTTTATGTCCAGCTTATACTACCTTAAGGTTAAGGTATTTGTCCTAGTATGATTATCAATATCCTACCATGCTAAAGTTTGTATTGTTACTCACAACAAATGACGACAGCATTTTATTTCAGCTAGCTCTTTATATTGAAAAAATGTTTAAACTTGTTATCCAATCATCTGCACAACTGGACTCATGGCCAGACTATACAAAATATATTCTGTTCTGTTCTGTTCTGTATACCATGGCAAAGACATCAACAGCCCCTGCTTATACAATGTACTTGCTATTCACAGATCCTATTCTCATAACAAGACTATAAAACAGAAGCAGAGATGCAGAGACTTAACATAGTCAGCAGGAAATAACTCATCTTACAAGAGCCCTTCCAACTGTCATACTATCTTCACCTTCCCACAAAACACTCTTTTAAGACAACAATAAAACTACATAAAGGAAATTAATGTCACATACATTTTGCAATCAAGAATCACTCCCATTACCCATCTCCACAAGGTAATCTGTCTACTATCATCCATAAACCACGGCTGTACAGAGAATAGCTCCACGCTGATTGTCTTACATCAGAGCTATTCTGGTCACATGCCACATACACGATGGTACAAGGACACCTGGGTGTTGTCCTCTCACAGGCTTGTTCCTCAAGCTGTACACATCTCACCGCTGTGTCGGGCACCTGGGCCCTTCAGGATTCTGGGTCACAATAGGCCCTCAACACCCTTTGCTTGCTTCCCCATGAGATTCTGGAAAGGATATGGCACCAAAAACCTATGCTTGTTTCTCCAACAGAATTCAGGGGGGTATTGGTCCCCAACACCTTATGCTTGTGTCCTGAATAGATTTTGGGGCAGGATAGTTCCCTAACACCCTATGCTTGTGTCCTGAATAGATTTTGGGCCAGGATAGATCTCCAACACCCTATGCTTGTGTCCTGAATAGATTTTGGGCCCTGATAGTTACCCAACACCCTATGCTTGTGTCCTGAATAGATTTTGGGGCAGGATAGTTCCCTAACACCCTATGCTTGTGTCCTGAATAGATTTTGGGCCAGGATAGTTCCCCAACACCCTATGCTTGTGTCCTGAATAGATTTTGGGCCAGGATAGTTCCCCAACACTCTATGCTTCTGGGTCAGAATAGGTTTTGGGCCAGGATGGGTCCTCAACACCCTATGCTTCTTTTTCACATGCTTCTGGGTCCGAATGGGTTCCCAACATCGTGTGCTTGGTTCTCCATGGCCCCTGTTAGAATAGGTCCCCAGCAACCTATGCTGGTCATAATAGGCGACTTCATGGATGGTCAGGCTCAGTGACTTGGTTGATTGTGTGCCATTGTACCCTAATGGCACGGATCGCTCACAATATCAATCACTGGTTTGTCTGGTCCAGGATTGATTATTTACAGGCCACAGTCATATAGCTGGAACATTGGTGAGTACGGTGTTGAACAAAAACACACATACACAATATACTACAGTGTCAATATAAAACTTGAGGTATAACCCTTTTGATCAAAATATCATTTAGGACTCCCCAAGATTTAAATACCACCGCAGAAAACCACAGGGTCCCCAGGAAAGCTCTTTGTTTCCAACACTGTTATCATATGTTGCAAATATGACCAATATATCACCACTGATAACAGATTACTGAAATATATGGCATCAAAACAACATTTAAATATTCTTTACGCAACTTCTTTCTACAGATGACTCACTCTGGAACTCCCAACAACTGAGTGTGCCTGGCCATCAGACCTCATGTACTTCACAGGCCCCATGAAATACCTCCATAACATTATGTCCCTATTGAATGCACTGCAACTTAGGAGTATTTCATAGACCGCTAAATGGTGTCGGTGTATAGCAGAATTATCAACCAACAATGGGTGTGATATACATATGCAACACATGGAGTCTTGCAGGGGGCTTACACAGTAAGTGCAGGTAACTGACCTGGGGCTCCTTCAGCCTGCCTGTCTACCACCCTGCCTGTCTACTGCCTGCCTACCACCCTGCCTGCCTGTCTACCACCCTGCCTGTCTACTGCCTGCCTACCACCCTGCCTGCCTCTCTACCACCCTGCCTGCCTGTCTACCACCCTGCCTGTCTACCACCTTGCCTACCACCCTGCCTGCCTCTCTACCACCCTACCTGCCTGTCTACTGCCTGCCTAACACCCTGCCTGTCTGTCTACCACCCTGCTTCTCTACCACCCTGCCTGTATGTCTACCACCCTGCCTGTCTGTCTACCACCCTGCCTGTCTGTCTACCACCCTGCCTGTCTGTCTACCACCCTGCCTGTCTGTCTACCACCCTGCCTGTCTGTCTACCACCCTGCCTGTCTGTCTACCACCCTGCCTGTCTGTCTACCAACCTGCCTGTCTACCACCCTGCCTGTCTGTCTACCACCCTGCCTGTCTGTCTACCACCCTGCCTCTCTACCACCCTGCCTGTCTGCCTACCAACCTGCCTGTCTACCACCCTGCCTATCTACCATCCTGCCTGTCTACCAACCTGCCTGTCTACAATCCTGTCTACCAGCCTGCCTGTCTACCACCCTGCTTGTCTACCAACATGCCTGTCTACCACCCTGTCTGTCTACCAGCCTGCAATATATTTCTATTACAGACCATTACCTCATGTGAAGCTGCGCTACAACATTATAGAAGCAAAACTATGCTTGTTTCCTCAAGGACTGACCAATACCTCAGATTAACCAAGGTCCAGGTGTTGTTGTCATATTAATGTGCTAAATGCAAACACATTCCTGGTGTCAGAATTACTGACAAATATAATAATATGTCAGTGACACGTTCATTCTTAATAAGATAAATCTGTGAAAGCTACTTAAAATTACACTCTTACATGAAAACCTATTGTTTGAATCATAAATGACAAGGATATTTCCTTATAATTCTTCAATGCTATACTTAATCCAACCAGACCGATAAAAGTTTCCTGTTCATAAGCATATCATGACTGAGCAATGCACCCCAAAAACAAACTTAGATTAATATAAGCTTTACAATGAGAGATTACTTCCTTGGACTGTACAGGAAGACAATCTTTATATCCTCTACAAAGTTAGGATCATTCTACATTGTTGCAGGGGACGTATCGTAGAACTCCAGAAAGGTCGTGTGATGTATGACATCTATGTGCAAACAAAGTTTCATTGAGACAAAATCCAAAAATTAAACATAGCAAAGGCACAGTTCAGCACTTGCCTGATGTGTGGACCAAGTTTCACAAAATATAAATTGTCAATGCAAGACAATAACCAGCCTAGACTGCCGAAACAGATTCCACTTGGCATAAAGGGCAAAATAGCTGTGGAAAGAAATAAACACCTTATGAGTTATGCTCCAGAAACGAACCCTTCCCTCAGTAAAACTATAGTCCAACTTGTTGCCAAGGAAACACAAAAAATATTAATTTAAAAAATCCCTGAATAGCAAAAGTTACCAGTTAGGTGCATGTCTGATATGTCTACAAAGAATAAAAAAACAACATATTGAACGGTTTACGAGTTATGCTCCAGAAAAGTGAGGGAAGGGTCAGACCGAGACTGTGTCTATATTCCCTGCAAACCTTTGTTTGGGCAGGGGATAACAATGGGTTTCACAAATTGTACATGTGGAATCAAACCTAGGACTTGGCATGACAAACTCACACTTTATCCACTTGACTATTCCTCTGCCCCAGTAAGGGATCTGCTATATGAGTTAGAAGCCAAAGTCAGTAAACATGAAGCTGAAGAAAGTCTCTTGAATCAGATGGATCTAGCAAACCCAGTTATCATCAAGAGTGTCAATGATGTATTAAATCACACACTACACCAGGCAGATGAATGAACAAACTTACAAGTAGGAGACAAAACAGATGAAAATGTTTTTCACATTTAAAAAAAAATATATTCCTAGAAATTTCAAAAACTCGCCATAATTTACAATATTTTAAAGAAACACCACTAAAATCACAAACAATTTCCTCAGCGCTACAACCTAATCCTCTCTTGGAGAGGTTAACTAACACCTTCTGTTACCACTCTTCCCCCACGGAACACTTGTACCATCATCAACAAGCACCTGTTGGGGAATGGTTACCTCACTCAGCTGCCCTCACCTTGCCTCTCAGCAGCCTATAGCTGCAACACTACCAACATCAACAGACTCCAGGTGATGGATAGACTTCCCGAGTTTCCCACAACCTCAGACACACGCAGGTATTTTTATAGCCATGAGATCAGCATTGCCTTTATCGTTATCTACCATGAAGTAACTCTATAACCATGTCTTGGTCCGGGGTTGAAGCACTTCTGTATGCCCCAATACTGTACAACCTGTGTGTGTCTCGGCCCTCACGGGCTATACATAGCATGGGTCAGCTCTTGATATACTACAAAATACATCATCGGTGTCACACAAACTCCACACCTACAACTTGCTAATTAACCAGGACAGTTGACGAATACACCAATAAGCTTGACATTGAAGAATGCCTGATTCTGATTGGTTAAAAAGAGGTTTCCTTTTTGCAACAGAAATCCCTTTTTAATATATCAAGCCTTTTCACACAAAAAACGTGTGTATGGATACATCAATAGCCTACATATCGATTCATAAAAAATGGCTGATCGATCATCTATAGGAAATGTAAAACGTATGGATATTTCCTCTGTTACACGCTGGGTCTGTAATACAAGCCAGGTCCCTAATACCTGCCAAATCAACGGCTCTCACAAAATTAATAGAAAGCCTAGCATCTAATAGAGGAAATAGGGTAAAGTGCTCGGTTCCAAATTAAAATAAGAGGTATCTACTCTGCAGTGGGACTACACCAAATTTCAAAACACAGTAGCCTTATCTCCTAAATATACCACAAAATACATCATCGGTGTCACAAATTCCGCACCTACAACTTGCTTATAAGTCAAGCTGGGATAAAGTGATGGGATCTTAGTCAAATTGTTTACATGAAGTAATGAGGTGTTTTTGTTATGTAACTTTTCTGGGACTTTAAGTCACTTGTCCGAAGTCCAAGTCTAGTAAAATGTCTCTTGGTCCAGTAAACTGAGCTTATACCAGTTCATATACTAAGGTGAGGTGAGGTGAAATGGGGTTTAACGTCGCGTCCAAGATTATTACACTATTATAGCGACGTGCATGTACGTGTGTGTGTTTGTGTGGCTGCTTGTACTAGTCCGGACTGATTTATAGTGCAAGCTCACTGAAATACCATGCCACAGTTTAACATGAATACCCCACTCAGACACAGTATACTGACTCTGAGCCGACCAGTCCTTGTTTTAGCCCCTTAATGCCGAGCCCCAGACAGGGTGACAACAAATAGCATCTTTTAACGTCTTTTGGTATGACGTGGTCGGGGATCGAACCCCAGACCTTCCGCTCTCCGGGCGGACACTCTACCACTCGACCACGGAGGCGGTCTCATATACTAAGGATATCTTCTGACAACAACACCAACTACAAGCACACGCGGGCAGACTCCAGGTCCTGGCACAGACCAACTGTCAACATAGTCCGCTTCAATCTGTATGTCCCAGCATAAAAAATAGAAACCAAACCACATTTGGGGGTGGGGGTGGGTGGATTTGAACATCTTAACTGGGCCCCTACATATTAATTTTTTAAGAAACAAAACAAAATAAAACAATTTTTCAATAAAACTACTATTTTAATGTTATTTTTATTTTTGAAAAACTGAGGCAACGTGTGTCAAACAAGAGAATATATTAGTCCAGATTAAATATAGATATTTGTATCCCAAAGTTACTAAAAATTCATTCAACTGTTATAATTCTTGCCGTAAAACATGGCTACACACACTATGTACAGTCCACATTAAATCACTATGTTGATCATATATCCTAAACTTTGCTCAATAAACTTCACAAGTTTGCCCATAATGCTTTGGCCAGAAAATTTGAAGATTTTCACACACCTGTTAACCAAAGAAGCATGTTATCTTAGAAAAAAGAAATTGGCAACATGTTTCATGTTTCCCAGAGAGTGAAGGATGAGGTAAGGTCTGGCTCTATCAAGCTACTACCAAGACATATCAGACAAACTATGGAACCCCAGTGGGTCAAATATGAAAGAGTGATATTTCCATCTGCCTCGCAGACATCCAGATCCACAGACACAGGTCAAATTCACAACTCACACAATATATCAGAATCAATGCACATGTTTAAAATTGATATTTATAACTTACATCTTTCAAAAGTTTGATTTTTCAAAAAAAAGGTATCCACTTATAATATAATAAATAAGTTCTGATAATAATAACATTTGGATACTCGATTATTTACAGACCGCCGTCATATAGCTGGAATATTGCCAAGTGCGGCGTTAAACAACAAACAAACAAACCTAAAAAAATAGGTTTCCATTTCAAATACACTTCTTCATAATCACAGATGCAGTGATTAAAGACGATCACAGTAATAAAACAAACAAGGGTCTTGATATTATACCAAATTTTGGTACAATATAGAAAATAATTTGACCAAGAAGTTGACATTTCCTCTCAGAAGAAGTATCTAAAGATATGAATGTAAAACAAAACATGTCCATGAATTCTTTGGTCTAGTGTGTGTGGTTTTCAAACCTCTCCATATTCAGAGCAAAGTATTCTGACAGGTCACAATGAAGGTGATAAAACCTCTACTTACATCTACACCAGGTGAATGGTTGCCCTTATCCCACTCCAGGCTATGACAGATGAACAGTATAACGCCTAGCTACCTGTGTGATATAATGTAACTAACTCTGTCTCAAGCCCAGTCCTTAGATCTTGCCCTCGCCAGCAGCCACTGCAGGTATTCTCCCTTCAAGTTTTAAAGGCCTTAAAAAAGAGCCCGTCTTCATTTCACATTGCATCCATTGAGTGCAGACCTGCAGGCTCTCCACGCTAGGCCAGGTAGACCATGGGTCGGTCTGTCTGTCTGTCTGCTGGCTTTCAGTGAATGATCATGTTTCTGTCAACACCAACACAATAGCCACGACATAACGTACAGGGTGCTGAATGGTCGTCTACACGTAATTGACTAGTTTGCACCATGGAATTTCCACAAAACCCTCTTACAATTGTTATATCATGACTTTGCTGGAGACATTTCATTGTAACGTTAAAAAATATGAACAAATATTTCCCTACCAGGCATATAATTTGTATTGTATTTTCTGAAGCTGACCTGACTCTACTGACATATATTCCAGGTATTTCCCCCCATGAGGAATACAACACAATCCTATTTCAGCCAATAGTTTCTGCTGTCCAACTATTAGAAATCTCAAACATCTGACGATCAAATATTATATTTGACACTTTGCCATCATTTAACTTATTTTTGTTCTCATAGTTTTCATTCTCTCTCTTGATATCTATATATATCTCAAACCTCATTTTTTAATCCTTAACAAGATTAACTTTTCTAATCTCCAGACACATCCAAGTTAATTCTCCCTTAGAACATGAAATATTAAGCTCTTATAAATTAAACTATCTTATCTCAAGTGTCATTGCATGAATGGAAAGTGAGAATTTACTGTTCAATAGAAAATGTATACAGTACAAATACAAGGCTTTCAAAGACCTAAAGCCGTGAAATTCTTGTGCAATTCAACTAGATAATTGTCCACAGCAAGTACCTGGCTGTCTATGTTGACCTGTCTGGTGTCGCCTCCTAAGTACAGTGACTGACACACAAGGAAGGCCAGTCCACATGTGGCACTGGGTAAACAGCACAGGTAGACATCCACCCAGGTAAGTGAAAGGTGACATCGTTAACACACCTGAGTTAGCCTGTGTCCTCAGACGAGGTTGGGGACAATTGTGCATCCTGTGGCTCCTCCATACAGGGACACTCTTCAATATTCCAGCTATATGATGGCAGTTTGTAAATAATCAAGTCTGGGCCAGACAATACTGTGATTGACATCATGAGCATTGATCCATGCATTTGGGATACAATGACATGCGTCAACCAAGTCAGTGACCACCCGATCCCATTAGTCGCCTCTTACGACAAGCAGAGTCGACTTTTACAGCATGCATGGGTTGCTGAAGAACTATTTTATCTGGATCTTCACGGGTCACATGTGATTAAGACAGTGTTCAAAACTAAGCATGAGATTTGGGGTCCTGGTCATAACCTTACTAGTCAAAGATTTAGGGTGTCCTCAGGTTCAAATACCATAGGGGCGGTCGGGTAACCTGGTGGTTAAAGCGTTCCCCCGTCACGCCAAAGACCCGGGTTTGATTCCCGACATGGGTACAATGTGTGAAGCCCATTTCTGGTGTCCCCCCGCCATGATATTGCGGCGTAAAACCATACTCACTCACTCACTCACTCAAATACCATACGTGCGGACCTCAAGGACCCAATGACCCTCCCCTTATTTCAAATACTTTTCCAAATTTGATGCATCAGGGACAAAAAAATTCCCTTTTAAGTGTTTTGCTATTTCTATCGCTGTCATCCCTAGTCCCATGATCCTTGCCAAACTGCCCAATAGATAAGGTATCATAAGGACCAGTAGAAATTTACCATTTTGCTATTTCTATCACTGTCATCGACAATGTAACAACACAACAGGAAACTGCACTTGAAGCATCCTAAATTCTGAGAAAATGTTGACAGAATTGGAACCGGAATCCGAGACTAGCATGTACAGCAAAGATCTGAAAATGACTTTCACATGTTGCTAGGATGTTCAAAAGTCAAATAAAGTTTGTCCTTGGTTAAATATTCGTATCGGCAAACCGATGATGTAAGAATGAGACAAAAGCCCCACCTTGGCAGGTATCTGATGCATTCCAAACATGACACGTCATCATTTGATCAGAAAATTAAGCACAAAATGTGAAGATCGCATCAATGTAAATGAAGAATCAACAAAATATTGACAATGAAACATAAGGCTGGGTGTTTCGTAGAGTGAAGGACAGGGATGAAAAATCTAACAATTAATTCATTATGGCCTAAAGGTGGTAACTGTACGCATAATCCAACAATAATAGATACTGGACATCGCCTTCTCCCTGCTCAAGTCATTATCTCCAACATCACAGGCTTCTTGCATGCAAGGCGAGGCGAGGCGAGGCGAGGCGAGGTTTAACTTCAGGTTCCACGATTATTGCACTTACATAGCATCATGTGTACATGTGTGAGCGCTGGAGGGGGGTTGATGGTGGATTAGATCGAACCACTGAAGTTCGTTCTCCCGGCAGACACTATCCACTAACCAGATCACGGTTGCGGTCACAAGAGTACTAACAACATCAATACTATCAAAGTAGACATCTATATCATGCTGTAATAGCGACATTTCGGTCCTTTCCCAACAACCTCCATGACTTCACTAAAAGAAAACTAACCGGAGTAGTCCAGACTCGCTGTCACAAGCCATCAATCACCAGAGATCAAGGCTATTGTATTCCATCCGCCTTCTATGAACTCATCAAGCAATAGTTTTTCCAATAATCCCACCTTAGTAATTTAATCCGGTGTAATTGGCTTCCTGTTTAATTGGCTTCCTCATCGTGTGTTCTCTGTCCAACTTGTAACAATACTATCCTTCTGTTGTTATTAGTTAACCTACTCATGTAAATCCCCCTCTGTGATGTATGCAAATTAATGTTACTGTTAATCCTTCAACAACTATTATAATTCTGTACCATATTCATCATTCAGTCTTGCTTGACAACAACATAAGTATCTATACCTGAGTTTCTATTACAGTATAAAAAGAAGTTGTTATGAATAAACTTTTGTCTACTTTGTCAAACCGTCAACATGTAAGAAATGAATATCAAACAAAACACCAATACTTCAGCAATCATACCTGGTAGTCAACCAAAGCTCTTCACATCATATACAACCCACCGGGAATCAAACCCAGGTGTTCTAGGTGACAAGACGAAGCATATACCACTTGGCTACCAACAGCCCAAGACAGAAGATGAATATCCTACAACACTCAATCTGAGGTAGTCAGGCAGTAGGGAATTTATATGTTTAAATAAATGTCAAGGTTTATTAATAGAGTATGTCCGGTAACCAGTCAACAAACACAGCCCTGTAACGTATTGATTTTACACAAACCAGCAGCAACTTGAAGTCGCGACAAAGTAATATCCACACTGAGTTGTAACACCAAACAAGCAGGTCAGCCAGCAAGGCAAACAATGTCGAACTCCGTGCTGCATTATTCATGAAACAAACAATATCACACTCTCGCCACTGGTTGCCTTATACCAACATCCATCCGCTCCATCTCTCGTTAACTTCAATAAAATATATCAACATTGTGACGACAATTATGCTGGCTTTACCAACTACTATGCATCAGTGATGTTCAGTAATTTTCTCTTGTGAACATCACAACATTAGCTATGCATAGACAATGCTCTAGGCTGTTTGCATATCACTGACCAAACCTCGAAAACAGATCGATACGCGCGACACGATATCACTTTCAACTTGAGTGAACATGGACTTATTTTCGGTAAATCAAATAAAATTGGTATCATTAATTAATGTACTCCCTTATACTACAGGTTCATATTGGAATGAATCAATAAAACACAACCCATTAGACGGGGCATGATCATCAAAGACAACGCAATTCGCTGTGCAGAGTTGTGTCCCTTGGGCACAGTCCATCAAAAACCCATGATTGTGTATACGAATCCAGGTTCACTCCGATTTTGTTCCCAGGTTTGTCAGCACCGTACCCATGCTCATGGGCTTCACCAACGGGTAAATGTCTGTGACCTGCATCACTTTGGGTTCTTCTCCCACATTTAGCTGACACACCAGCGGTAGAAACTAACAGGTTTAAACCACTAGTCCTTATAATGATAACACATAGCAAAACCCTTAAAAAGGGCAAATTTCTACCAGTCCTTATGATACCTTTACTACTGGGCAGTTTGGCAAGGACTACAGGACTAGTGCCAGTTTCTAACGCTGCACACAATGACATAGCTGGAATACTGTTCAAAGATGTATTAAATCCAACTCACTCACTCACTCACTACCTCACAAGCCATCAGAACAAACTTGTTAAACAAGTTGCTTATCTTTTGGACTGTTTGAAAATTCTTCAGTAGTGGACCCGCACAACTTATGCCTGTTGGAAGAGTTGACTAAACTTTGCTACACTGTGGTACTTGTTAATAGCCCTGATACCCTGATGCCCTGATGGACTGTGTTCAGGATGCGTGTCAATGGTTTGCCTGGTCCAGATATGAATGTTTACAGGCTGCTGTCCTGAAACACAGCTGACTGTGGGGTTAAACTACGCTCACTGACCCAACTACCAACCCCTACCCCTACAGCCAACCCCTACCCCTACAACCAGCCCCTAACCCAACAAACAACCCCTAACCCAACAAACAACCCCTACCCCGACAACCAACCCCAACCCCTACCCCTACAACAGCCCCTACCCCAATAAACAGCCCCTAACCCAACAAACAACCCCTACCCCAACCCCTACCCCGACAAACAACCCCTACCCCAACAAACAACCCCTACCCCTACAACAGCCCCTACCCCAACAAACAACCCCTACCCTGGCGAACAACCCCCACCCCGACAACCAACTCCTAACCCAACAAACAACCCCTACCCCTACAACAACCCCTACCCTGACAACAAACCTGTCTCAACAACCGACCCTTGCCCCTACAACGGCCCCTACCCCGACAACCAACTCCTAACCCAACAAACAACCCCTACCCCGACAACAGCCCCTACCCCGACAACCAACCCCGACAACAACCCCTACCCCGACAACAAGCCCGTCTCAACAACCAACCCCTACCCCGACAACCAACCCTAGTCTCAACAACAACCCCAAGACACAAACCAAGCACATGGTGAGCCTACCTGTTCCAAGCATCCAGAACGCAGAGTTACATCTCCTGCTAACACATCTCAACATCATATAAATCTGTTGAGCAGTAACGAAAAGGTAAAAATTGACTAACTTATGGCATTTACCACGTTGATCAGGTTGATAGGCTATCTCCATTGTTGTTTAATGGGCCATAAATTCAGCCTCATTGACAGCAACTATTTTAGTGTTCTTAGCCAAACTCCTTTCCCTGGGTAATATGACAGGCCTATGCAGGCCTAGAAATGCTGCAAGTGGTAGATGGTATTTGGGATAACATTGGTGCTGCCAAAGCCATTCTACAATGACTGATTAACATCAGTGTGACAGGGATACTGGACAACTTTAAATGGGCAAGAATTTAAATTGGTGTCAAGTGTCAACAAAATTAGTGAATTGTATTGGTTGATAAAGACTTGATTATCATAAATGTCACATTCCACAAACACCTGGTGATGAGACAATTAGTTGAAGTGATGAAATGGGGATATTGATTTGAACTAACTCATTAAAGTGTATGATAATTAATTAATAAAGGAAAACAATCCTTTCCGTCTTTCTGCACTTTAAGGCTTTCGATACTGAACTTTATATGGTGTCATTCATAAACATGAAAGCCAAATTTTATATTTCCATAGTTTTAACAAAACGAAAAAGCTAGCACAAACTTATTACTTAATACCTAGTATTTCCAGAAAGGGAAGTGAAGAAAGATTCATGACTTAGATTCCACCAGGCTATATCATTTCCACATTTTATGGAATGTGTCGTAACATGTTTACAGGCAGGGTTATAAATTAATATTATATCTCCATGCCAGAATGTTGAAATCTGATTAGTGCAAGTGATCTTGATAAAACACGATGTATCCCGCCTGGGAGGAAAATATGTTTCTGCGCAGAAGATAAATCTGTTATACCCCACCATGAAGAAGACAGGCTGCATGTGGATTTATGAGCGGGAGAATCAAGCAGGTCAATGAATGTCATGTGACACAGCACACGTTAACCTCAGCTCAATCAAATAGCTGTTTTCTATCAATTTTGAATTAGTTGTCACTTGTCAAGCAATGATAACATATGCTTCATATGATGTGGGAATACATTCGTGACCAACTCATGTTATTCCGGGTCAAGCCGAATAGCCACTCGTGCCCCTCTCACGGCCATTTTTGCGACTTGGTTCTGTCTTAGCGCAAATGGGCATACCTTAAACAATTGTCAACTCGTTGCCTAATGGTTCACATATATCTCATATATATTTCAGATGCAATTTAAAGCGCATCGGGACACGCGGAATTATACATTATGATTGAACACATTTAACTGTGTCTTGGGTATATTTTTTGATGCAAGACATGTATAAAATCAAAAATTATTTTCGAGGGATTCTTTGACGAAGAACTTGAAATCATACGCGCATTCTGATTCGTATGTCGTATTTTCGCACATAACATTCATCGATAGGGGGACGAGTCATCTTGCAGGTTACGGAAAGTGGTGAGTGGTGAAGAATGGCGGGAATACTATTTGGGCAGGAAAAAATGACTGATGCACAGTATCTAATGCGAGGCACCAATGCCCAAGAAAGGTTTCCTTTTATTTCAGCCAAAGACCCTGTCCCACACTGAACAGCCACTAATGGTGTACAGGGCACCACATTCTGTAGCACCTGAGCAGCACCCGAGCAGCACAGACAGATGGATGTAGTATTTACCAACACCACACTTCCCCCACATCAGCTGCTGACATTCACACGAAGGAAGAGTGAGTGAGTGAGTGAGTACGGTTTTACGCCGCTTTTAGCAATATTCAAACAATATCACGGCGGGGGACACCAGAAATGGGCTTCACACATTGTACCCATGTCGGGAATCGAACCCGGGTCTTCGGCGTGACGAGCGAACGCTTTAACCACTAGGCTACCCAACCGCCCCCACGAAGGAAGAACTCTGGACATAGACATAAATATCAAGGTTACAGAACTCATCCCTTCATCCTCCACAGTGCTTCAACAGTCTCACCTAAACCAGAAATAGCCTATTTCGTGTTTCTGCTTTTCAAGCCCCAAATGTCAAGATACAGAAATAAAATATCAAAATATAGGGTAGGTTCATCTAAAAAAAATAGAAGTAAAAACGTCTAGAGGATGCTTGTCCATTGTGAAAATATACTTACAATTCTTTCTGAAAAATATCTTTCAATCCCATTGATGTCCCCTGTTCTAGGTCTACTAGTTTCCACATGTAATGCCATTACTCTCAACACAAAGTGAGGGTTTGCACAACGTCATGTCCTGGAGAAACTGATGGAAAAGATGACAACACAAACAAGGAAACAGCTAAATAGGTCAGCATGACCTATATTTCATGCATCAGGCACCACAGATGTTCATTCTCCATTCGACATATCAAGCAATCCAGTTCTCAGTTTCTAGAGATCCCACACTTTCTATCTCTTTAGTCCAAAAGGTAAACGCATGTATAATATCAAGACTCGGCTGCTCTAAATAATTGACAATGATTCACGATTGTTGATTCATAAACACATGTGAAATAGTCAGAATCATACAATGGACTCTCCTGTCAGCACAGATTTCATATGATTATGGAAAAACAACCTTTTTTGGATTTTATTACCAAATGATAGTTAAAAGACAGACAAGAAGATCGACAGGGCATTTGCCAAAAGGTTCCATTTCTTTAACAAATAACCAAGTCTGCCATGTTAAAAGTAAAGCATGGAAGTCATGGGTGTCATAAAGAGGTAAAGTAGTCCTTGTCATAACCTTAACGTTAAAAATTAGATTTGTTTGTTTGTTGTTTAACGCCGCACGCAGCAATATTCCAGCTATATGACGGCGGTCTGTAAAATAATCGAGTCTGGACCAGACAATCCAGTGATTGACATCATGAGCATCGATCCACGCATTTGGGATCGATGACATGTATCAACCAAGTCAGCAAGCCTGACCACCCGATCCTGTTAGTCGCCTTTTACAACAAGCATAGTCGCCTTTTACAGCAAGTATGGGTTGCTGAAGACCTATTCTACCCCAGAATCTTCACGGGTCGTTAAAAATTAGAGATTTCAAGAATCTCTAGACTGAAATATTACAGTAGAAAAAACCTCATCCACCAAGGTCTCACATCAAATTTGGAGTGTGAAAAAATCATTTAAATATCCTAACCAGTGTTAGAAATTGGCACTAGTCCTATAGTCCTTGCCAAACTTCCCAATATCATAAGGACTAGTAGAAATTTGCCATCATGAAGTGTTTTGCTATATGCTATCATTATAAGGACAAGTCGACTAAAACTGTTAGTTTCTATCGATGCTAACTGAGATTCTTTTTCAGTAGTTTCTAATCAGCACACAGGACAAATATAAACTTTACTTATAAAACTGCAATATATTTGACTAGATTCAGGGACTGGACCAGCTGCAAGAGATGCTGACTGCGAAATAGCCTGTTCACACGTTCTTATGGAAATAAGGTCACAGTGACCTACTTCCAAGCTGTGGTACCTGCAGTTGTGCAGTGTTGGCAAACATGGTGCAGCGCTGGCAGCGAGCATGGAGGCCTACATCACAGGTAATCCTACACATGTGCTCATGTTTGTCATGGCGGTCACACTTACACGCCATGTTAACCCTCGCAGCTCGCACTGCCACCACAGCCGTAGGTTTAACACTTCTATCAACTTCAGGTGTAGCATCTAAACTGTTCCCAACATCCAGCAGGTTCAAGATTACAACTTGGAGCTTTATATACACTCAGATATTTCAAATCTTGACAAAAAGAAATGCAGATGAAATGAAAATAACCACAGCACCGTCAGTGGATGAACATTAAGGCCATGCTATTAATAAATCCTACACCAGCAATTGGAACAGAATTTTTTTTCACATAACAAGAAAAACATGAATAACTTGCTAATTATGACATATATTTAAAAAATGTTGTGAAATTTATGTACGGAACCTGTACTTAAAAAATAATATAAAAACATTTGCTGTTCTAGAGTCTTTACAGTAATCCATTTATTATATTTTTCCACTTTATTTGTTCTTCTAATCTTGATTACCAAATTCATTTTTTATACTAATATTTTATGAAGTTTTAGGTACTTATTTCTTGCCTAAACAAAAATGGTTCATTTAAAAATCCTAGAACTAACATTAATTATAATCAATCACTGATGTTCAACTAACAACATACTGTTGTCATTTCAACCATAAACCACATCTGTATGATAACCTAGGAAATAGAACAGTATTTCAGTTATATCAGAGCATGTCCGCTAACTAAAGGAGGAAGGACACAGATCATGGACGTTTACCACTTCGGTGGAATCCCCCAAGCACAGGTATGGTGTACAAAAAACATAATTAGCGAGACTGCAGGAATCAAAACCCACTATCAGCAAATCCTGCCATGACAAAGGGAGGTAATGCATCTGAGGCATGCGTAGGCTTCATCATTTTAGACCACTGGGCCACCCTGCCCCACTAAACAACTTAGATTCATTTAACTTAGCTTCCAGTGGGGTGGTGTGAGTGAGTTGGGTATAACGCCGCTTTTAACAGTATTCCAGTTAATGAGTTATATCGTAGCGTGTCAGCTTAATGTGGGAGGAAAGCCCAAAGTGATTCAGCCAGTGGGGTGGAAGATGCTAACCCTTTTCACGAACACCTGGCATCATCCCTGACTTTCAGAAATACATTCCTATAATTTTCACCACTACTTTTCCTTTTACGCCCAATGAATCTGATTCGAGATCAAGACTCTGTGACTTAGACATTACACCCAAGGCAACACTGATGGTAATATTTAACATACATCATCTGCGACAAACCAACTGACCATCACAGCCTGAGTTCACTAAGGGAAGAGTCGTGGTACTGTTTTCCCATCACCTCTATGACCTCTGTAAGTGCCTTCCGGGGTCAGCACACCCCAAACACAGGTACACAGTGACTGGCCGGCTGGCCTGACTGGTACCAGTATGACTTATACAAGAATATCATTTTACTTATCTCTAAATGATTTGGCAGAGCAACTAAGCACCTGCATGTGTGGGAATCTCCATGTACCCACAGACCTGAGATTAACATTGGAAGGATGGTTGTGTTAATCATTTCCTACCTCTTCTCACTGAGTGTTCAGTTCAGTTCATGCTCCAGTATATATGGAGAGCTGTGTTTATGGCTCAAAGCAAATGATTTTTCCATTATTCTGTAAATGTATCAATCATGCATGTATTTTTTTTCTAAACCTGTATATTTTACTACTTCGAAAAGAAAAAATAATTTGTCCACCAGTTTTCAACTGATTAATTTTGCCCCATTTAAGCAAAATAAATCTGTCACAAATTCGTTAATCAAAAGACAATTTGTTAGAGGTCCAAAATGGATCCAAACTACAAGGGATAGAAATATTTCTCACTATAATTTTCAGTCCATTAACATAAGCAGAGTTCTATTGTTGTTTCTCTAACAAAGGCATAATGGTTTACAATGTTGACATGACCATGAGGCACATTTGCCTATGAATGTGTAGACATTACAGAATTAATTCTTACCAAACATAAATAACTAATGTTTTGAATGATATAGCATTGTTTATTCAATGTACAGTGAAGGGATGCAACTCTGCACAGTGAATCGCGGCGCCTCAGCTGACTGTGCCACCTGTGCCCCCTATTCAATATACAGACCATTAACACTCTTAGTTGGACTTGTCTGGTTTGGAAATGGATCACTGGTAATTGCTACCCATGTCGTTTCAACATGGCAGCAGCGTCAATACTGAGTGAGTGAGGGAGTAATAGTTGCCACAGTCAGCAATATTTCAACAATATCGCAACAGCCATTAAATACACAAGCCTGGGCAAAGTGAACAAGCACAACACTGTGTTTGTTGTTTAACATCATACTCAGCAATAATCCAGCTACATGTCGGTGACCTGTAAATAATCCAGTCTGGACCAGACAATCCAGTGATTGATATTGTGAACAACGATTCACACTGTTGGGTACGAGGACACACCATCAACCAAGCCTGACCACCTGATCCATTAAAGCATCTCATGCTACAAGCATAGGATGCTGGGGACCAGTTGTAACCCGGAATCCCCCATGAGCAACCATCAAGCCATCAGGTATAATGTAATCATGGAATCTTCCAGGTCACATACTGTAACCAAACAATCCTGGTTGGTTCCAGCAACAAGCATGGATACTGGCAGGGTTTTACACAACTCAGAAAAGTGCATCAAAAACGTACAAAGGTATAGGAGGGATGAAGAGAAAAAAAAATTGCATTCCGAGGGATGCACAATAATTCTTGACAAGTGAGTGAGTGAGTGAGTGAGTGAGTGAGTGAGTGAGTGAGTGAGTGAGTGAGTGAGTGAGTGAGTTTTAGCAATATTCCAGCAATATCACGGCGGGGGACACCAGAAATGGGCTTCACACATTGTACCCATGTCAGGAATCAAACCGGGGTCTTCGGCTTAACAAGCAAACGCTTTAACAACTAGGCTACCTGACCGCCCCAATTCTTGACAAGAAGTAAATCGGTCCTGTGATTAAAGTTATTATCAAAACTTACAGTACACTGGACTCTGGAAATAAATTATTGGGGTCCCTTGTAAGTCAAGGAAGGACCCTGGCACCCTGCACTTATTCTCTTCTAGATGCTCCCAAGGGACATCAGTCATGAACAGGATCTTTGGGGCATCGACCATGGACCTTGTGATGTGTGGGACACATTCTTCAGATACATAATGTAATGTGTATGCAATTAACTTCAAAAGGAGACTGATTCTGTTAAAAAGTATCACATAAATCACCATCAAAATGAAGAAAACGGGTTACTAACAGCCATGGACATGCAAAATACTGAGTCCTAAGTGTTGGCAGCACTACGACTGCTGTATTTCCATAGTTTAACAGAGTTACCACTGTTGTGGTGCTGAAAATGCTTGTGGATTAAGCCATGGATCTTTGGAAAACATAAAAATCCGCAAGAATACTATAATGAAATCATACATACACTACGTTGTGCACACACACATGTCAACTATATGTAGCAGCTTTCAAAAGGACAGTACATAACCATCTTGAATCACAGACACCTGCAAATTTAGCTACTAGTCCAATGCCAAAGGGTAGTCCAGAGGCCAGAGGCTAGTACAATCTCTTGTAAACTTGTGACAGATCAGATGTCAAGGTAAAATCTGAAGATCATGCTGAAGTCAGAGATAGCAGTAGTACTAGTAGACTCTTGAAGGTTTAAACTACCACGAACAACCCCAGCATACCTACCATCATGGTCTGAAGTCAGAGCTAGCAGTACACTCTTGAAGGTTTAAACTACCACAAACAACCCCAGCATACCTACATCATGGTCTGAAGTCAGGGCTAGCAGTAGTACTAGTAGACTCTTGAAGGTTTAAACTACCACGAACAACCCCAGCATACCTACCATCATGGTCTGAAGTCAGAGCTAGCAGTACACTCTTGAAGGTTTAAACTACCACAAACAACCCCAGCATACCTACATCATGGTCTGAAGTCAGGGCTAGCAGTAGTACTAGTAGACTCTTGAAGGTTTAAACTACCACGAACAACCCCAGCATACCTACCATCATGGTCTGAAGTCAGAGCTAGCAGTACACTCTTGAAGGTTTAAACTACCACAAACAACCCAGCATACCTACCATCATGGTCTGAAGTCAGGGCTAGCAGTAGTACTAGTAGACTCTTGAAGGTTTAAACTACCACGAACAACCCCAGCATACCTACCATCATGGTCTGAAGTCAGGGCTAGCAGTACACTCTTGAAGGTTTAAACTACCACAAACAACCCCAGCATACCTACCATCATGGTCTGGTGGAGTATCCCAGGGAGAAATGAGCTGGGGTGTGAGTTGATGCAATATATATAATTCCCTGGTAGTGCAGGGTGAGTACCAATCTCTCAAGTACAGAGTCAGTGAGTGTAGACAGATGAAGTATGTACTATACCTCTTATAACTCAGGACTCAGCACTCCTGCTGATATACAGCACAATAACACCAGTAGATGTACACAGTGTTGCCTTGCTAAGACAGATGGAACTATGTGATAAGGTCAGAGAGTGGGATATAACAATGTCAAGTATGATTGTCAAGTTCTAGTTGGATGTAATGTGCTGTATAGTCACTTCTGTTAAAATGAATAAGTATTTGAATATGACTTGTATCTTAATTGGGTGGGAGTAGATGACACAATGTATTTATGGCCACTATAGAAGATGGTATTGATCTCACAGAAGTAGAAAGTTGACACTTAGTGTGGCAAGGCTGTAACAGGCTGTAGGAAGTCACTTTCTTGTAAGTTTTCATGATACATCATCAAATCAATAATCTGGTACTGAAGAGGTCACCGAGTGAACAGAAGTGAAAGTGTTGAAATTGTTAAAGATGTACAACATCTGAATGGTCTCTATCTATCTTGTTTGTTTGCTTGTTGATAAATGCCACATTAATGCAGTATTTTTGTTATAAGATGGCAGGCTGTAAATAATCCAGTCTGGACCAGACAATCCAGTGATTGATATTGTGAGCAACCATCCACGTCTTCAGGGTATGATTACATGAAATCAACCAAATCATCAAACCATGTCATGTGATCCATTGGTCGCCTTTTACTTTTATGACCAGCTCAAGTTGCTGGGGACCTATTCTAACTATGAATTCCAACATGTCTTGTTTGTAAGTTGTTTTTTTGGGTTTTTTTAACGCCACCCTCAGCAATATTCCAGCTATATGACGGCGGTCTGTAAATAATCGAGTGAGTGAGTGAGTGAGAGTGAGTGAGAGAGTGAGTGAGTGATTTTGGTTTTACGCCACTTTTAGCAATATTCCAGTAACATCATGGTGAGGGACACCAGAAATGGGCTTCACACAATGACACACATGTTGGGAATCGAACCCGGGTTCTTGGCGTGTCAAGCAAACGCTTTAACCACTAGGCTACCCGACCGCCTCTTACTGCCAAAGGAACACAAAATCTAAAACTTAAAAGCAAAAGGCACAAGTTCTGCACTTGCCTCATGTATATGCAGAATATTGTACACACACAGGCTTAGAGCCTCAAAGACAGATCCCAGTGCCCAATGCCTGACCAACGATTCACCATTTGCAACTGGATGGTTACAGTGTGGGACTGGACTGAATGAATATCATCAAAACCTGGATCTCATACTCAACACCTGGTGTTCATGGCCAGGATGGAATATATACACAATATTGAAATAGAACATCTACAATTTTCACCGAACATGGTGTTCTTGGCAAGTGGAGTTATCTTCTGACAGGTTACATAATGGTTACAGAATATTGGATATTACAAAAACTCAATCTATTATAACTGGCAAGATCAAAGAGCTCACATATATAAAACAACAATTTCCATTAATATATCTCAAACAATCAAATTATTAATGCTCAATAACGAAATATAAGCATGATCAGATATCATAAAGAAAATATTATTCATGAGTCAGTTGGTTTTATGTGGGCATTGATTATTGTTATATTCTTGATTAACTGGTATAGTGATCTGAGCGGACGCAGTTCTTTGGTGGACAATAAACAGTGGGCGAAAACTGATTTATCATCCTGGGCAGCTCGACACCAGCAGCAGGCCAGAGAACGTACCCTGCAGTCCGCAAAAGATTGGTTTGTTGTTTAAAGCAACACGACAATACGACAATATTCCATATATTAAATCCAGTCTAGACCAGACAATCCAGTGACTGACATTGTGAACAGCGATCAAAGCCATCAGGCTGTGAAGACATGCTATCAAGCAAATCCCCAAGCCTGACCACCCACTACATTAGGTTGCCTCTTACGACCAGCATTGGTTGCGGAGGACCTATCCCAAGCCGGAATCAGTCAGCCATATTCCAGTTTAACACACCAGCCTGAATGCAGCCTGTGCCAAAAAAAGTTTAAGTCTACTCGTCAGAACATGGTTCTTAACACTATTTTCAGATTTCAGTGTTATTACATGGACTATTATTATTATTACTTGACCAAACAGAATTTTACTAGCCACGGGCTTGAGACCGCATGATGGCATACATGGTGACACATTCAAAGGACAATAAGAAAAATATTCTTGTTTCTGTGTCAGTAAGTTATTAATTTAGTACCGATATTCACAAATTTGTATTAATACAGCATTGACATTAACTAGTCACAATATACAATAACATCCCAATGAGAGACAGTAGATATGTAGGCGTGTTAGAGGATGCCCTTACTGTTGGCACTCATCATTTGGGGAAACATTTTAGGTTAATTTCTACTTAAGACACATCAAAAAGTCATTAAACCAAAAAGAATTTGATTACAACTGAAATATTGGCGTCAGTGTGCCACTGAATCCGATCCCCTGCTGTTTATAAACTGTGCATAGGAAATAATTATTTTAAAAAAAGTCCCCCTGATAAATGCCTGCAGTGTCTCCAGCAAACACATATTTGAATTTAAATTAACATTGTTTAAATTCATTTTACTAAAACATGTTTAGATACAATCAAACCATTGTTTGCAGAAATTAACTAAGTTAACAGAAAGTGGCTTAACTTACTGGTGCTGTGTAAACTTATATGCTACTGTATTTACCTGTCTATATATTTTACCTATACCTCACACACTAGGTGCTCCCTTCACCAACCACTCCTGCAGTAACTGGTGGACCTCTCACTAGAGTGTGGGAACTGAAGAAGGCCCTGAGTGCACCGTGGGTCTGATAAGTGATTTGATGGTCAATATATGGAAGCAAGGAGCAGGTGAAAACAGGCTACATTGCTTTTATAGTTTTAAAAGTTGAGGTACAGGGCCAAAAAGTGACCAAGGCCCAAAGAATGTCATAAGTCAATATTATCTATGGAAGCTGGGATGGTCATAGCACTAAAACTGCTTTCTGAAATGGGCCTAAAGCCTTTTCACAAAAAATATAAAAGCAAAAATATGATTTCCATAATCAAAAGAAAAGTCAGCACCCTACGATTACATCAATATCACATGCATGTGTTGCTCAATCACAATCAAATAGCGAAGATACCAGATGTTTGTGAAAAGGTGAGTGTATTCTGCCCCACTGGTGGCATCCATCACAAACACATGCAGAGGCAAGTCAATTGTTCAGCAGTTACCTTTGTCACTAGTCCAAAGCCTGAATCTTTTGAAATTTCTTTCTGTCCGTTAAATCATAATAGCCCATATATTAAGTTATTAACAAGAAAAGTTATCCAAAATGTTTGCAACAGACAAGTTTGGTTTTAGAGCCTGAACATAGTAATCTGTGTCCATCTTGGATTTGACCACAAGACAAGTGCTCCTCACCTGATGCAACCTTCACAGCAAATGTGGCAAATGGGTCTGCTAATGTCTCAGTGGTCAACATTACGGCATTAGCGCTACTCGATTATGTCACTGCAAGTTTACACATGCAATCAATTGCTTTCCTTGTTAATTTGTTGTATCGGCTAATATTATTCATCAAATATCCTTGAAAAAGGTCGTGTTTATGTTTGCTGTAAGTGTTGTGGAGGAGTGTCTGGAAGGTCTTGCACATGTGTTTGATCATGAATGCTAATGTTGTGTCTTGATGCTGAATGGCACCATAACTGACCTGCACCATTACCAGAGTGAGTGAGTGAGCGAGCTAGAGAACAACTGAATAAATTTGACAGAAAATGGTAGAGAGGTTTCGTCTCATTCAAGAAGGGCTAGCTACAATCTCTGAGGATAAGTCTCCAATAGTCATCAGGACTAACCTTTTAAAAAAATGAATTTCTAAGACAGCATTCCACTGACACCATCTTACCTTGTTCTCGGCATCGGTCAGACTGCATTATTTGTACAAACCCTCTACACACCCTCTACACAAGCACCGACTACCAGGAAACAAGTGCAGTTGTTAGGAGGTCAGTATCACTACGCTGAGAAGGCCCCTATGTGTTGTTTGATGGTAAAGTATTCATCAGTAAACCAGCACAGCAGTCTGAGCACAGGTTTCTGGTGTCTTCCCATCTGCTGTTTTTACATACCGACCCACACCGTAGTGTTTGTTTAGGTTTGTGGATTACTAAGTGTTTGCTGATCTGACCAACTTGTTGGTGCAGATGGGGAATCAATTAGCAACATCGTCGACAATGAGGTCGTGTGGGGACAATATGGGTGGGAGGCTGTGGTTTTATGTTTTTGAGCAACTTCTGAACCTTTGATACTGGTCAGTCTGTTATTTGTGGAATTAAGGAACAAAGTGATCACGGACAGGTGAGGTGAGGTGAAATGGGGTTTAACGTCGCGGTCAAGATTATTGCAGTTATATAGCGACGTGCATGCACGTGTATGTGTTTGTGTGGCTGCTTGTACTAGTCCGGACTGATGCTGATTTATAGCGCTAGCTCACCGAGATACCATGCCGCAGTTTAACATATACTGACTCTGAGCCGACCAGTCCTTGTTTTAGCCCCTTAATGCTGAGTGCCAGACAGGGTAACAACAAATACCATCTTTTAACGTCTTTTAGTATGACGCGGCCGGGGATCGAACCCCGGACCTTCCGCTCTCCGGGCAGACGCTCTACCACTAGACCACAGAGGCGGTCTGATCATGGATAGAGAGTCTCTGGCAAAAGGTTTTGAATCTACTTGTCCACACTTAGCCATGCCATCTTTCCAGATGCTTTCATCATTTTAACTCAGTTAAAAGAAATTTGAAGACTTTGGCTTTCATAAGACAAACATTTTGATGCTATGTGCAACTTATATTCTGGATAATTGGAGCCAGAGTAAGTGAGTGAGTGGGGTTTTACACCATACTTTGCAAATGTACAGTGATGAAGCTTCATTCCATCACAAATGAGTGAGTGAGTGAGTGAGTGAGTGAGTGAGTGAGTGAGTGAGTGAGTGAGTGAGTGAGTGAGTAATAATATTTCAGTAACATCATACTTGGCTGAAAGCCAACATCAATGGTTCTGTGTAAACCTGGCATAAGAACACATGGCAAGCAGACCTTATCATCATAGGAAGCAGAAATGAACAGAGAGCTGTGGCACCTCAGACCACTGGGACTACATGTCCACTATCAGCTCTGGATTAAGTAAGTAAGTTGTACACCACTTGGAACAGTATTGGACTCAATTCCAAGTATACTGCCAGCTTCTTGAGGAGGAAAGTGACTACCGTATTCAACGTAATAAGCACCCAGGACGCTCTCAAAATTAGAAATAGGGGGCTCTAATTAGAATATTATTTTGGTGAAAAAAAACAGAGTTGAAAGATAAATTACGTAGTTTATGCTGACAGCCTGAAATGTTTATGTACAGCGTTAAAAATTGGCAGTAATCCTGTAGTCCTTGCCAAACTGCCCAATAGTAAAGGTATCATAAGGACTAGTAGAAATTTGCCATTTTTTGCTATATGTTATCATTATAAGGACTAGTGGTCTGAAACTGTTAGCTTCTACCCCTGATGTATGACAGATATATTTTTCCAGAATTTAATTGCCCATAATTAAGGATGCATATAACACATGAGTGCGTATCATACACGAATGAATAAGTCTCCTGTAAATTGATCAATCGGAAGGGTGCTAATTGGGATTGTTCACTAGCCAATGTATTAGCAAATGTCGCCCTGGGCGCTGGATATCCCAGGAGGATGACCACAAGGTGAGGAGCCAGCAAGTTTACCACTGTGCCAGGCCCCTTTAACTCCGAAAGTCTTTCACTGCAAAATAACATGTCTCATTTCCTTCCCTTCAGGGTGCCAGTAGGCGTTAGGAACTCATCTGGATTTGAAATTGTATGTTCGAGGTGGATCTGATTTATGGGGACATTAGGTTTCAGAGGATCAGCGGAAATTCCTTGCTGTGAAAAAAATGAATATAAAATCTGAAAATATCCAATGAAAAGACTGACCTCTTCGGAGTTGGTGGTGGCGAATGCATGGCAGTATTGTATGTTGATCTGTCCTTTTGGTTCTCGGGCAAGGAAAGAAAACTGGCGGTAGTCCGGGTCACAGGTTGCGTAGGATATCCGTTTTAACGCATGTGCCATATACACACTCTGTAACAGAAGAAACAACATCAGACAGAGTGAGTGAGTGAATGAATGCTGGTTCATCACACTGGCTGGACAAAAACAAATCTGGACCAGACAAACCAGTGGTTGATATTATGAACAAAGTTCTAGAGTGAGTGAGTGAGTGAGTGAGTGAGTGAGTGAGTGTTGCTTAACGACACATCAATTTTGCAGCTATTCGCAGTGAGAAATCTCTTTAGTGTAACAATATATTAACCAATACAATAAAAGTGATGTTGAAAATCACTAAAATCTCAGTCATGTATCACATTCAAAGGTAGAAAACTGACTGTTCAGGTAAAAATCTATATTTTATCATAAAGTTTCATTTCTTTTAAATAAGCTAAAATCAAGTGGTTAGAAATTGTTAAAAAAAGTTCAGAACAAGTTCAACACCACTGGGGTATGATTGCACACCATAAACCAATTCATGACCACATCTTAGTTGCCTGTGTATAAACATGTCTGGACCAGACAAACCAGTGATTGATATTATGAACAATGCCATACACCATTGGGATATGATGTGACAACAATCAACAAAGTCACCAAGCCTCAATGAAACGTCATTTCTTTTCACCTCCATCTCTTTTAAAAACCCTTGGATCTCTGTGATACATCCAACTAAGCTTGACTTGTTTAATGGCACCACAAATCAAACAGCTCGACTGGTTCTGTGCAAGACTTCTGCTGCTTGAGCAAATTAGACTGCTGATGTGAGCAAAATTAGATTTCCTAAAGGGAATAGCCTAAACACTACTTCATATTGACATAGATTTACAGAATGGTGCAATACGTTCGTTTAATATCCATGACATGAAAAGACATTTTTTGTCAATATTTTTGTCCTCTGCAATAACAAGATTTAATGGTCACTGCATCATCGCCAAGTGAGTGGGAATCAACTCGCAAATATGACTGCAACTAGGCAATGGTAACACAACCGGGAAATGGTAATTCTAAAGGGGGACGAGGACCGGTCAAAATAGACGCCCTGCAATGTGATCAAATTACACACAGACAATGTTTCAAGTTTCAAAGGTTATAACATTAAGCACATAAAACAAATTGAAAGCATGAAAAAATGATATTGTGATACGTATTGTGGAAAGAATGAGTATTGAGTGAGTAGGGTTTAACGCCGCTTTTAACAGTATTCCAGTTATATCGCGGTGTGTCAGCTTAATGTGGGAGGAAAGCCCGAAGTGATGTAGGTCTCAGACGTTTACCACTTCGGTGAAACCCACAAGCACGGGTATGGTGCTGACAAACCTAGAAACATAATCGGGGCGAACCGGGATTCCAACCCACAATCATACGTTTCTGGTGTGCCCAAGGGATGCAATTCTGCACAGCGAATCGCAGTGCCTTAAACAACTGGGCCACCCGTGCCCCCGTGGAAAGAATGAACCTCATTTTAACAATATATATCAATAATACAGCAAACCCTCAACCCTTCTATACCACTTGATCTGGGGACCCCTGATAACCTTTATCTTTTAACATTAGTGTCAAAAAAGGACCTTTTCACTTTCTTCCCCATTTTCAAACAGCATAACTATTCAATATCCCTTGCTTCCTCATTCAATAACTCAGGCCAAAGTATCAACAAATCAGAGCCATTTTCAACCCACTTCCCCAATGGCCCAGATCCTGAATGAAATTTACCTTTTCTTATTTCTTCATCTCTCCAAAATTTCACACCCACAACTACCCATGGACAGGTGAGTGACACACAAATCCAGCAATTTTTACGGATTAATGAGCCATTCTTGTAAAAATGTATTCACCTGTAAATAATTCCCCCACCCCCCACCCCCTGAGCTCGGATTGCAGCTGTTGGGGGACAAGCCCTATCTAGACAACACCCTATACGGCTGTCGCGTGATGCTAGAGAACACTACTCACTCCATTACTATGGGAGATCTTTTGGGTACTTATCCTGTTCATATAATTTTTACAGGAAATCTCTTCCTAATCTTCAAGATCTTCTCCTTAGAAAAGGTTTGTTCAGAATGACATTACACACTTAGCTTGTGTCGCATCACTTTATCGTGTGATATCAAGCTAACAACTTTTATGTTAATTAAGGTCTTAAATGATTTAGGATCCTATAGCTTTTCCTTTGAATGGCTTCTTTGTATATCAACTTAGTCGATTCTGACATTTGCGTCTTCGGTCTTTTGCCTCCTACACTTTGGCTTACTTACGGTTAATGAAAACTTTGATACTCAAGACATCACAGACATTTTCCAAATTAGTCTGCATGGAGACAAACAAGTTGTCAGGCCACTGCCTGTCTTCAGATAATATCACATGATGAAGTGATGATTAAATCTGTTTGTTTGTTTGTTAAGTTTGTTGTTTAATGCCGCACTCAGCAGTATTCCAGCTATATGACGGCGGTCCGTAAATTATAGGTTTTCGGGGTTGTTCTAACGTAGCGTGAAATGTCGATTGAAACCAGCAGCATACAAAATACACTCGACGTCACTATTACGTCATGAGATAGTAGCATGACGTCATTCATCAAACATGATGCTCTGCAATGTTTGTTTGTTTGTTTGTTTATTTGTTGTTTAACGCCGAACTCAGCAATATTCCAGCTATATAACGGCGGTCTGTAAATAATCGAGTCTGGACCAGACAATCCAGGGATTAACGTCATGAGCATCGATCCACGCATTTTGGATCGATGACATGTATCAACCAAGTCAGCGAGCCTGACCACCCAATCCTGTTAGTCGCCTTTTACGACAAGCATAGTCACCTTTTACGGCAAGTATGGGTTGCTGAAGACCTACTCTACCCCGGAATCTTCACGGATCAACGATTAAATAAATTCATCACTGCTTTTCCCATCTTTACAGACTGAGCGCATGCTGACATAATGATCATAATGCTAAAGACTCGTGATCCACAACTCCTGGTGATGCAGGTGCCTAAAGTCTTTGACGTTGAACACTGCAACCCACAATCACAGGTGAATTCCTGGCCATCCAACAAACATAATCAGGTGACTCTGGGATTTGAACCCTCAGACAACTGGCCGTCGATGCCCCCAGGTGGAATGGAACAGAATGTTCCATGTGAACACCTTAACAGCTAGGCCTCCACAATGTCCCATTATTAGGTCTAAAATTCAAAGGGGCGGTCGGGTAGCCTAGTGGTTAAAGCGTTCGCTCGTCACGCCAAAGACCCGGGTTCGAATCCCGACATGGGTACAATGTGTGAAGCCCATTTCTGGCGTCCCCCGTTGTGATATTGCTGGAATATTGCTAAAAGCGGCATGACATGACATGACATGACATGACAGATCAACTACAGTAATATGAAAAAAATGGGTGTTCTTTAAGATCACTGGACCCTTTGGACACTACAGGGTTATTTTTTTTAAAAATGTTGTTCTTAACTTTTCTGACTTACATAAAAGATGCAACTCTTCACACCTAAATGCAGCCTAAGACGACAGAGCCACCCGTAGTAGAGGGACGATACACCAATGAATCGGTTGATCAAATGGTTTTACTTCCCAATACAACTATCGATCACAGTCGCACACGAAGTAAAAAATATCCATTCATATCGATTTGCTATATAACTGCTACACAAAACACTAATTAGTGGTGAAAACGTAAATATTTTCCTCCATTGCATGTTACTTGACACTGCCAACTGTAACTCGTCAATGAGCCAGGTTTTGGTCATCCTGGCTTTGAAGAAGATGGCTAATGCACCACAGAGAACAGCATAGGCAAGTATCGTGATATGTATCGGTTCGCACTATTACTGTTTGGTCAGAGCCCTAGCCTACCTAAGTAGGGACATACAGTAAACTATGCTTATATCGAACACGCCTATAATGAACTGACAGATATGACAAACTTATTTTTTTGTCCTGGCCATTTGCTGTATAGATGCTGTATATATGCTTATAACGAACTACGGTTATAACGAAATAAAATTAGTGGCCCCTTTGAGTGTGCTATAACGGTAGTTTACTGAAGATGATTGGGTGAGTATGGATTTACGCAGCTTTTAGCAATATTCCAGCAATATCTGGGGACACCAGAAATGGGCTTCACACATTGTACCTATGTTGGGAATCGAACCAAGGTCTTGGGCGTGACGAGTGAACGCATTAACCACTAGGCTACCCGACCCTTTACTGAACACCCAGGCCCTGAGCTACATCAATGTAGCACATACAACATACAAGAAAGTCACTCACAGGTGAAACAGCCACTCCACAGCCACTCTACAGCCACTCTACAGCCACTCCACAGCCACTCCACAGCTACTCTACAGCAGCATCAAGAACTCGCACCTACTCCAAAGAACCTTACACAGCCCGGAAACGATGACAACATTAAATGAAATCAGTATATGATTATCACCGACACCTGAGTGATTCACAAAGCACAGACACACGACATGTGCTCCCTGATCAAAGGCGTCATGCTTGAGTGAAGCACGGAACGCTAACCCGACTACTGGGACATTGTCTGCTCAATTCTGCCTGTGTTATACAGCCCATGGCAAACTTGTGTGGATCTCGCACTGGAGGAATGCACAACAACAAGGATAGGTATAGGCCAGGAGGTGGGAGTTAGAGAATAAATTAAACAACGAGGAGTATTTAGTAATTTACACCCAGTGAAATTAATTTTGTAAGTCTTGTATAGATAATGCATAATTTCGAGTTTTAAGTAGGTTGTTCAATTCATCCTCCGAAGCCTCATCTATAAGAAAACGATGCAAAACACATTTTCAGGTGGGGGTGGGATGATTGCTGCAATAAGAGGAAGTAGGCAACAAGGAGGATCGGCAGAAATGCAGTGGCCTGTTGCTGTACCTAGTACTGTGATTGTCTGATTGAACTGAAGCCTGAAGCTCTGAAAGGCATAACTGTAAGATTCATTAAGGATGGTCTACAAGAAACCGTTCGGAATTTCTTTGTCCCATCCAGTATGTGAAGACTAATGGGTATCCAAAACTGGGCAGTGCATTTTCTCTGAAGGAAATGCCAAGCATGACTATGAGGGTCAAAGCATGAGATTGTTATTATCTGCTTAAACAGTATTTTGGTTCTGTCAAGGTGGCTTAGCCAATGTGGGAGAAAGCCAAAAGTGATGCAGATCATGGATGCTTACCACTTGGTGCAACCCAAACTCCATGTCTGGTCCTGACAAACCAAGGATCATAATCATGGTGTATCTATGATTAAACCCACAATCAGCAGATCCATGCACGACAAAGGGAGGCAACCCTGACAGTGAATTGTTTTGCCTTTGAACCATCAGGCTATGAGTGCCCCTCTCTGGGACGTATTCTCCATTGGAAACCCTACAATGATCAATACAATGGAAAATATTTGCTTCACATTATCTTAACAGCAAAGCAATACTGTCCCAAACAATAATATCTACAATACTGTCCCAAACAACATTATCTACAATACTGTCCCAAACAACAATATTATTACAATACTGTCCCAAACAACAACATCTACAATACTGTCCCAAACAACAATATCTACAATACTGTCCCAAACAACAATATCTTCAAAACTGCTTGACAGATTATAATTTTATCATGAAAATAAAGGATATTTCAGCAATGATCAGCATTAAAGACATAAGTTGAACTCTGCCTACTGTTCGTCATTGTGTAGTGCTGTCACTATTTAAATTGGAAATGTCAAATTTTAACTGCTTGCTGAACTGCAAATTTCACATCAATCAGATCCAGGGCTGCCATTCAAACCAAGCTTTTGTCTTATTCTTTTCATTGATAACAATACTGTTTTGACAAATGACCTACTGAATATATACGATTCCTTGACCTTTAACGTCAAATGAGCCGTTGGTAAAAGTGCTTAATTCCAGCCCAGTTTACACTCAAAATATTTCTGTTTTTTGCCGGACAACAACATTGGCATGTTGTGATTGAACATCAACACAACTGCTGCTTACATCCTATCTCCTCACTGCTACATCAATGTAAAGAAAAGATGTATGGATGAACAACTTCTTTATTACAACAAGAGTTTGCCACTAATGTGGCTATATCCCCCGCCCCTGTTGCAGAATTTATGACATAATTAAATCTAAACAAACCCTAACTTTTTTTAACTGAGGGGGAACTTGTCATGGAAAATGTAAAAAAAAGAAGTGTTTGGAACCTAAGTCCATCTTGTTGCCATGGAAACGTAAAAAATAAAAATTTCTAAAATTTCTTAACAGCAAAAGGCACCAGTTCAGCATGTACCTGACAGACCTGCAAAGTTTCATGAAAAAATATTGAACGGTTTCTGAGTTATGAAAGGTGACGGACGGACGGAGCCCGTTTCTATATCCCTTGCCAACTTTGTTGGGCAGGGGATAATTAGGGGCAACGTTTCGGTGTAGGTCCTAACTTGCTTGACAACTGTGTTAGCACCTCTTCCACTCTCTAAGCAGGGCAGATGTTGTGTTGCATTCAGCAATATCAATCTGCTCTACAAACACTTGAGTCTACTCGCCCCAACTTGGCTATAACTTCAATAAAAAACATGATTTTCAGTAGATTTTGATCATTAGGCTGTTAGTAGCTAGACCACAGCGATTAGGGAGAGGGATTATGATTTTTAGTAATATTCCAGAAATATAACAACCATAAGTGGGGAATCAAACACTGACAGGCATGATGAGCAAATACTTTTACTATTGTCATACGGAACCGCGACCTCCACTTACTCACAATTTCTACCTGCTCAACCTTTTATCTTTTGAAACAATCTCTCCTTTTTAAAACTCAACAAGTTTAAACAGATCCAAGCCTACGTTCCTGAAGTTCAACCTTAAAAGCACAATTTTAACCACTTCTACACATAGATCCCGAGTTTAAAGTATGGTCTAAACTATAGTAAGAAGTACAATAATGTTACAAAGGACTCTACCTTGACACATGGACCACAAGACTACCCCACTGCCCCCTGTCATCTTGTTTCTAGTTTCTTCAGTTATAACACTTCAGTATGTCAGCTCATGAACCTCCTCAAGTAAATGTCATAACAGTCTGTTCTTGTCTTGTGCATCCGATCATTGAACAGGGGCGGTCGGGTAGCCTAGTGGTTAAAGCGTTCGCTCGTCACGCCAAAGACCCAGGTTCGATTCCCGACATGGGTACAATGTGTGAAGCCCATTTCTGGTGTCCCCTGCTGTGATATTGCTAGAATATTGCTAAAAGCTGCGTAAAACCATACTCACTATCATTAAACATTATCAGTCACAACTTATTTGTTGGGCTTTAGTCTAGTGGCTATTGCTGCAGACTGTTAGTTCAAAATAACCATCTTTTCAATGAAATGCAGCACATATCTATGCAAAATTTGAGTCTACTAACCAGAACTTGGCTCTCAACATCTTGTACATCTCACGTACCTATTTACTGTTATCATGGACTCTTTTTTTTAACATAGCTTTCTGGACTGAATAGAATTTAACTAGACTCTGGTTTTCACCAAGAGGCTCAATTTACCTTCACCCTATTATATTTAACCTTTTAAACTTTGCCATGAAGACAAGAAACCCTACCTTGTCTGGGCAACCCTTCCTCCCTTAATCCCATGGAGAGAAGTCCCCACACATACCCTGTACAGGTCTAGACTAGGCAGCTTCTACTGAGGCACGGTGCACTTTCATGCTCCAAATATTTCCTCTCACAGACTTGTGAATGAAATACTTGCATCACACTCCAGTGAACAAAGTCACACGGAACCGCGACCTCCACTTACTCACAATTTCTACCTGCTGAACCCTTTTATCTTTTGAAACAATCTCTCCTTTTTAAAACTCAACAAGTTTAAACAGATCCAAGCCTACGTTCCTGAAGTTCAACCCTAAAAGCACTTCTACACATAGATCCCGAGTTTAAAGTATGGTCTAAACTATAGTAAGAAGTACAATAATGTTACAAAGGACTCTACCTTGACACATGGACTGATTAATACCCTAAGGCCAGGCTTAATATTTTTAACATAATTTTCCCTCCCTTCATTACATTGTGTGGAGATGGAAACAGAATATTTGAAATTGTATTTATTTTTTCTTTAATTTCTCAGCCTCAGGACCTGAATTTTGGGGCCATAAATCTGTGAACGAAAATAAGCTGGTCTAAAGATGCTGATGATATCAGGACTTGCATCTGTTCCTCTGGCTGGGCGCCATAGATCCCTATTAGCATTACAGCTTCCTGGCCTCCGGGTTCAGTTTTGACAACTGAAGAGAATTTAATGTCTACCTTAACTGCGTAATACTGATGAATCAATGATTTGAAGTCTTACTTTCCCCTAAAGTAAAGTGTATGTGCCTTCAGCACAAGTACTTTAAACTGGTTAGATAAAAGGTGTTGTCCCTTTCAGTTGGTGTCTCTCAATAAGTTGGCAGTGTATAAATAAAGACCCTATTTGTGTTTCTGAAATGTTTCTTCATGTTAACACCAATTGTAGCTCATAACTGATGTCGCAGACTGCAATATTGAATTATATCACAGGTTCTTAGAGGCAAGTCTGGACCAGACATACCAGTGACTGAAGACATAAGCAAATATCAACCATTCCCACTCTGACTGGCTCTTTAATACAAGCAGGAGGTACCAGGGTCAGGCCCTTACAGGCCCTAGACCATACATTTCATACAACAACCACCCCCACAGGCTTTCTCTGGAGACAGAAAGTAGGTTTTGTTTGTAGTTTAATGCCGCACTCAGCAATATTCTAGCTATATGGCATCAGTCTGTAAATAATCAAGTCTGGACCAGACAATCCAGTGATTGACATTATGAGCATCGATCTACGCAATTGGGATATGATGACATGCATCAACCAAGTCAGCGAGCCTGACCACCCAATCCTGTTAGTCTCCTCTTACGACAAGCATAGTCGCCTTTTAAGTCAAGCATGGGTTGCTGAAGACCTTTTCTACCCCGGATCTTCACAGGGGAGACAAGCATGGGTTGCTGAAGACCTATTCTAACCCGGATCTTCACAGGGGAGACAAGCATGGGTTGCTGAAGACCTATTCTAACCCGGATCTTCACGGGGAAACAAGCATGGGTTTCTGAAGACCTATTCTACACGGATCTTCACAGGGAAACAAGCATGGGTTGCTGAAGACCTATTTTAACCCGGATCTTTACGGGGAAACAAGCATGGGTTGCTGAAGACCTATTCTACCCCGAATCTTCACAGGGAGACAAGCATGGGTTGCTGAAGACCTATTCTACACGAATCTTCACGGGCCAAGACAGTAAGTAGTTACCTCCCCATCACAGCTGCAGACTTTCACTCCAGACAGGGAAATGACGAGAAGGACTCTCTTGCTCTTGGTCACATGCTGAAATAAGCAAAACAATCACCATCAGTGGTAGAAATGTAAACAAAGACGAAAACCTTTATGAAATCTAAGACAATTACGACATATGGGATAATATCGAATGGGGTGTAAAATTAGTCATTTAATATAAATTGTAATCATCATTAACATGATTGACTATCAAAAAGAAATATAATCTTTAGAATTATATCAGCTAAATTATTATTTAATGACAACTTATTGGTCGTCCATATGAAGTGACATCAAGCAAATCAAGACAGTCCAAACTCAAAGATTATGTGTCCACATCACAAGTGTGTAAGAACATATTTTTTTCTATCACTGAATTTGATAAATAATGAGAACTTGCACCACAAACAACTTGTTCAAGAAACAACAAAATAAACATTCTAACGTTGCGATAACAATCTGTTCATGTATAATGGTGCTAATCCACATTTCCTGCTTTAAACCAAGACTGTCTCGTCAGGAAGCTGGTCATGACATGGTGAGTTCAATGTACGACGACTGTCTAGTCGTCATGAAACTCCTTGATAAAGACATGATCTGACAGAAATACATATATCAATACTCACTCTCATTCCCTCGAGCTGGCCCTGAACATAGTCTACTCTCGAAGCCTGATCACTCCCGTTCACCGAAAACGACCCAATGTACTGAAAAGAGGGAAAATCGTGACACTGAGCGTCTAGAAAACAACCACAGCGATAGCATACAAGTGAAAATGCATACTACATCCACAGAATGGAGTATGCGGGCAGTTTGCACAACGTTGGTTGCACCGTCGTCGACCAGAGTCACCAAACAAACAGTAACCCTGGATAAACTAGCTAGCCATGTAGCTTGTGTTATCTTTAAAGCATTACTCTCAAACAATCAGACGTAGCAGCTCCCCCAGTCGTAGCCCAGCCACGGCTATTTTTTCTGGGAGTTTCATTGTGAAACAGGATGTTTGGTGACCAAAAAAAAATTAGCCAGCGACTTAAAGACAGGCAAATGTTGATGAGGGTGATGCTGTTCACCCATTAGCCGTCGTCTCGTACTTCTTTGGCACTTTTTATGCCTGAAAAACTCCATCACACTTTGAGTGTTGACTACAACAATTCTTTGCAAAATCTAACTTCAATGAATATAGTGGTTTCATGGGGCTTATTTTAGACTATATATATTCTGACTAGAGTGATTAAGTAGAACCACACTGCCAAGAGATCAAAGATTGCTGACATGGCATAAATTTACATGCTCATTGGTAGATTTTTCAATATATCATCCTCTCTTTTGAAAAAGTTTTTGTCCGAGATTATCCTCTGCCATGATTTAGAACAAAACTGTCTCCTACACAGAGGTGATCAGGAGCAATCTGCTGCCTGGTCTTACAAGTGTGGGCCAGTGATTATCCATTCTTAACGAGGTAACACATGCATGAATTCATTTTTTTAAATTTGGCCTTACTTGGGGAGCAGTTCAAGAGTCTGGGGGCAGATACAAAAACTTTTGAGATGTACCCCAAAAATACAAATAAAACCTAATGTGAAAATGTTGACACGGTCAAAGACATTTTTAAGAAAGAAAATCACACATGACAGTAGAACTGCATAAGGTTTGTGAAAATATAGCATATCAGAGTGAGTGAGTGAGTGAGTGAGTGAGTGAGTATGGTTTTACGCCACTTTTAGCAATATTCCAGCAATATCACTGCGGGGGACACCAGAAATGGGCTTCACACATTGTACCCATGTCGGGAATCGAACCCGGGTCTTCGGCGTGACGAGCAAACGTTTTAACCACTAGGCTACCCGACCGCCCCCTAGCATATCAGAAGCTGTGCACATACATCAACACTCCATTTCGTTTTGTCATGGTTAACAGATCCACAATGGAGATGATGTTTATTTTCAGAAATCATAAGTGCTGTTATCTGTTGCCTTGAACCCTGAAACCCTGATTTTGTGGAATGGAAAACTTGCAGATCTTGTTTGTTTGTTGTTTAACGCCGCACTCTGCAATATTCCAGCTATATGACAGTGTTCTGTAAATAATCGAGGCTGGACTAGACAATCCAGTGATTGATATCATGAGCATCGATCCCCGCAATTGGGATCGATGGCCTGCTTCAACCAAGTCAGCGAGCCTGACCACCCAATCCCGTTAGTTGCCTCTTACAACAAGCATAGTTGCCTTTTACCCCGGATCTTCGCGGCTTGTAAATAATCAAGTCTGGACCAGGCAATCCAGTAATTGATATCATGAGCATCGATGATGATGACACACAATCAACCAAATCAACGAGTCTGACCACCTGACTGGTTAACAATAACAACCCGCATAGGTTTCTGGGGAGCAGTTCTAACCTGATGAATCCAACCATATTTTGAGCTGTGCTCTGAGAGTAATGATGGCCAAGACAGCCAAATAAGAAGGTTCTAGGTACAGTAAACTACGTTTATAACAAACTTACTTTTTGGTATCGGCCATTTGCTGTATAGATATGCTTATAACAAACTGCAGCCATAACAAACTTAAATTAGTGGTCCAATTGAGGTGAGGTGAAACATCGCGTCCAAGATTATTGCACTTATATAGAGACGTGCATGTATGTGTGTGTGTGGCTGCTTGTACTAGTCCGGACTGATGCTGATTTATAGTGCTAGCCCACTGAGATACCATGCCACAGTTTAAAATGAATACCCCACACACAGACACAGTATACTGACTCCGAGGTGACGAGACCTTGTTTTAGCCCCTTATGCCAGGCGCCAGACAGGGTAACAACAAGTACCAGTTTACTGTATGTCAACACCATAACCAAAGTGGTCAAAGTCAGAGACCTGCATCATGTCTCACATGAAGCTGTGATATAACTGATATATATACTGATCAAAGCAGCATTATAACCAATCCATTCATCCACTCATGTTCTGGTTATTGACTGATTGTCATCCAAAATGTTCTGAAGATATTGCTCAATTTTGGCGATGGTATACAAGAATGTCCTTAAAAATATGCAAAAAATATATCTTTATGACATTTGTCTCTAGCCACTCTTTTCGGATTTCTACCAGGCAACTAGCATTTATCCTTCTCAAAGGTTTGCCTATATTTGCCTATATTTGAATTAGGGCTACGAAAAATGAATCACGTTCCCTTCTGCAACCAGAGTGAATCAATAATTTGATGCATGGGGGAAAGACAAAGTAAACAGTGCAGTTAGGCCGACATGCATAAACATGTCAACATGTCACCAACATTAAATACAAACTTGTTCTCCACGTTTCAAAAAACTGTTTCAGTTAAATATTTATTTATCATAAAAATTACCCAAGACCAAGAACCATAATCAATTTGTTGACAAAGTGGCATTGCAATAAATACTCCAGACATAGAAACAGCATGATCTGACAGGCAACTCATACCAATGCATGACAAGCAGAAGAAGCAGCCATCATAGATGCAAAAATATGGCAGACTTAAGATACGAGTGAGTGAGTGAGTGAGTGAGTGAGTGAGTGAGTGAGTGGGTGGGTGGGTGGGTGGGTGGGTGAGTGAGTGAGTGAGTGAGTGGGTGGGTGGGTGAGTGAGTGGGTGAGTGAGGGTAGGTGAGCGAGCGAGCATGGTTTTACGCTGCTTTAAGCAATATTCCAGCAATATCATGGCGGGGGATACACACATTGTACCCATGTCAGGAATCGAACCCGGGTCTTCGGCATGACGAACCAGTCTATCAGGGTAACCGTGTTTCATCTTCACTTATCAATGGTACGATCCTAATGATTACAAAGAACTGTGCACCAAATGGCGTGCATAATGCTAGCCCACTGAGATAGATACTGTTCAACATGAATACCCCACTCAAGACACATTATACTGACTCCACTCCGACCAGTCCATATTTTATTCCCTGAATGTCAGGCAGGGTAACAACAAGTACCATCTTTAAATGTCTATCGGTATGACACTGCCAGGGATTTCAAACCACCAACCTTCCACTCTCAGGGTAGACACTCTTTCCAAATATTAGTGAATTAAGTGGTACACAATTTTTGGCCTAATTCTGCAACATTATCTTTCTCAACAATATTTATGATTTTCATTCAGATACAAAACACATTCATTCTGTTTTCTGCTTTCATCTGTTTGAATAAGTGAGTTGGTCTTAATGCCGCTTTAAACAGTATTCCAGTCATAGCACGGCATGTCAGCTCAAAGTGATGCAGGTCTCAGATGTTAATCACTTTAGTGAAATCCACAAGCACGGGTATGGTGCTGACAAACCTAGAAAACTGAGCTTCGCACACACAAACATAAGGTTCACAGCAACATGCGGTGCTTCAGAAGACTGGGCCACCTGTGTATCCCTGGGCTTTAAGGCAGGTGAGTGAGTGAGTGAGTTTGGTTTTACACCGCTTTTAGCAATATTCCAGCAATATCACGGCGGGGAACACCAGGTGTTTTCAGTGAGTGAGTGAGTGAGTTTGGTTTTACACCGCTTTTAGCAATATTCCAGCAATATCACGGCGGGGAACACCAGGTGTTTTCAGTGAGTGAGTGAGTTTGGTTTTACACCCCTTTTAGCAATATTCCAGCAATATCACGGCGGGGAACACCAGGTGTTTTCAGTGAGTGAGTGAGTGAGTTTGGTTTTACGCCGCTTTTAGCAATATTCCAGCAATATCACGGCGGGGAACACCAGGTGTTTTCAGTGAGTGAGTGAGTGAGTTTGGTTTTACGCCGCTTTTAGCAATATTCCAGCAATATCACGGCGGGGAACACCAGGTGTTTTCAGTGAGTGAGTGAGTGAGTTTGGTTTTACGCCGCTTTTAGCAATATTCCAGCAATATCACGGCGGGGAACACCAGGTGTTTTGAGTGAGTGAGTGAGTGAGTGAGTCAGTCAGTTTGGTTTTACACCGTTTTTAGCAATATTCCAGCAATATCCCGGCGGGGAACACCAGGTGTTTTGAGTGAGTGAGTGAGTGAGTTTGGTTTTACGCCGCTTTTAGCAATTATAATCCAGCAATATCACAGCGGGGGACACCAGGTGTTTTGAGTGAGTGAGTGAGTGAGTGAGTGAATGAGTGAGTGAGTGAGTTTGGTTTTACTCCGCTTTTAGCAATATTCCAGCAATATCACAGCAGGGGACACTTTATAATAATATGGACTTCACACATTGCACCCATGTCGGGAATCGAACCCGGGTCTTCGGCATGAGAGGCGAACGCTTTAACCACTAGGCTACCTGACCGCCCCTTTTAAGCCAGGTGATGCGCCTGCATTGTCATTGGTGCTGCCCTATGTGCCAATGTCAATGTAAACTAAACAGAAAGTGCCTGAAATTCATGCTGGGCACTGATTACACCAAGTACAAACACACTGAAAACTGCTTGCTGCATAATACCAAGTTTAATTCTAAATATGTATAAATTACAAATTATAAATTTCAAGTTCTGGATTTCACACAATTTCAAACTAGGTGTCGGCCAAAACATCGAAATATTATTTACAGCAAACTATTGTTACCCAAGCTACATAGATTTGTAAATAAGGTTCTCAAACCACAGGATCCTGTCTAAACAGAGAATTGCTGACCACATTCAAATATTTAAACATATGATTTTCATGAAATAAACTCTCATCACACAAATCCTCCTTAAAGAGTTAAGATACTTTGGCAATAACTCAACAAAACATACTCAGCAAATAGCAACATCAGAAACCGCAATGTTTCATGAATTATTCAGCCAAAATCTAATAAATCTTTCATACGTAAACTAAATTAACATTGCATCAGTAAACCTGAGTCATGTATACTAAGAAATGTCTACAAACACAAAAAACAATAACATTCACGCAACTCCTATATTTTTCTCGAACAAATTGATCCCGTTCAACTACATGTACTACCCACAATAAGTAACATCAAATCTTCACATCATCCTCCTCAACATACTTCAAATAATTTCCTTACAAACGACACAACAACGAGTTAATCAAACAATCTTGACCTTTACCTTCACAGGTGATATGTTGTGTATTCTCCTCATTAGAGATCAAGTACTATCCACATAGTCGCCATGTCCCCCTCGGACCCCTCGGACCCATCAACCCCCATGCCAATGACACAACTAACACCACCGTCTCTCATTCCACGACCTGGTGTGAGGAATGCAGTGTTCCAGCTCAATAATGTTTGATAGTTCGTCTGTTCTAGCACCGGACTGACTTAGCAACTTAACTCCGGACAGGTGTGGATGATTGTGGGTTTACAGCACAGACAGCTCGCTCTTCACCTGCATCTCAAAACAACCTCCACTAAATCAAATATTTGTCTCCCCTGACAACCGATATTGACATAGTTATAACAGATTTCACATTTAAACCTGGCAGAGGTGGTCGTTTATTGTTGACAATTCCACATAAAATTGCCATCGCCTTACAGTGGTCCTACATTAGAATAAATCAAATTTGATGGTGTCAAAGTTTTATTGCAAACAAGAAGATAAAACACCACGTGAAATTCCTGGAAAGCATTGTTGATGTGAACACACCTTATATCTCCCTCCTTCTGTTGTCTTGACGAGGTCGTCATGACATCACAAAGACTGGATTATATATATACACCATTGTGAACTGGCTACAAAGGGGAAACATTGTTACCTTTCAATTTCTATTGTTCTCTTTGCAGCAACATATTTGTAGCCAGAATTTATTCGAAGAGTTCAAAGGGCATGGGATATCTGTGCTAAACACCCAACAATCTGAGAGGACAGTGCCATCCATGATAAATCTGCACTGACATTTTAACAACTGTCCATGAAGCAAATAAAGTTTGGATACTTTTCACACAAATTGTCATTACCATTGCAATTGAATAACTAAAATTTGCCCAAAAACAAAATTTCAATTAAAAAAAGTGAATATACAAATATTAATTGCTTTTAAACTAACATTAAATGTTTGTTCTCATCAGCTTTTCTTTAAACTAATTAAACTTCTTAACTTCTTGTCAGAGACTAACATGCCAAGCAGTAATAAAGCCAGCTGTTTAAAGCTGCATCGACCCGGGTTCGATTTCCCAACATTCTGTGCTTTTCGCAACTGTCGATTATAGAATTTTTTTTCTTTCCAAATTTGAAAACTTCTTATCATACAAACATATTATTCGTTTCCCTGTTGACACCCATAGACTCACTTCAGGTAAACAAAACTACAGGTACCACTGACCTTTGTAATAGTCGTAAACATCATCATTAAAGCTCCGCTTCATCACTTAACAATATCGCACCATTAAGCTTCACATGTACACGAGTCTGCAAAACTTCAATGTAATAGAATCTGTACCGGTTGGTCATTCACTTCTACTCCTTCATCTCAATAACCAAGGATGGTTTTGAATAATATTTTCTTTCATACATCTATTATGCCAATCCTTTATATGGCTCTCCTGGGTATGCAAATAGAACTGAAGTATATTAACCTGATCTCATAACACATTTCCATTGATTAGGTATATATCTGGAGAAAGTATTCACCAGACTACCTAGCAATGGTAATAACAATCAATAAACACTGATCCATCATCATTAATATCAACATTGATCAATCAGTCGGTGAACAAAGTGTGTGATATGTTCTTATATCTACTGCTTTGCTAAGGGAGTAAGGGACCAGTCATTTATCATTGAGATCCCCCGAGAAAATACATCTTATTAAGAGTTTTATCCCCCCCCCAATAATGACAATCTTGGGAAGATAAGGGGTAATGATTATCATGGACATTATCTTCAGCAAGGCATCTTTAATCTGTCCATTTTGAAGTCAATATATGATGCTTGTTTGGTTTTAGATAACTACTTTGTAATGTTGATCATACGAGTCCTGAATAAAATGAACAAGCATTTGTCAAGTAACATACTTTAGAGGGCATCTTATCTTAATAGTTCTCTCATCGATAAACATTAACAACCCCATAACAAATCAGCTCCCTATAAACATGCCTGGCACCGTCTTCACAGTTCAAGGGAAGCAACTCTGATATACCTAATTGTTTGCCTCTTCAGCTTTGATTGTTTGAATAGGCAGGCATGGTAACAATCATTTATTTATACCGTGTTCGACGAAATAAGCTCCAAGGGCGTTCTCAAAATTAGAAAAAGGGGGCTCTTATTAAAAAAACAGAGTTGAAAGATCGTAAATTTCGTGGTTTATGCTGATAGCCTGAAATGATACAAAATGAAAAGTCTGTGCATATTATACACGACAGATATATTTTCCAGAATTTAATTGCCCATAAATAAGGGTACATATAACACACGAGTGTGTATTATACACAAATAAATAAGTGTACATTGATCAATCGGAAGGGATACTAATTGAATTGTTCACTTGCCAATATAATAGCAAATATTGCTGTGGGCGCTTATCACAGGAATATGGTACTACCCGTCCCTTGATTATGATGATGAAACAATTTGATAGAACAATTTGATAAAACAACAATCCTTTTTGTATGTCAAAGTTACCTTATGTTGTCAACATGTTAAAGAGCCTTGTTACTGTAACTGATACCACATAAAACATCACGTCCATGTCTAAACCTCGGAAAGGTTTACCCACATATAAAAGTACTACTCATGTGTTTAGTGCTGAACTTGTCTTGTAAATTATCTGATTGTAACCCGTCCCAGCTGAACAAACAATTTCTCCAATGAAGTGTGGCAGTATATTCATACTTATATTTCTGCTGTATGCCACACTCAGCCATATCCTGGCCCTTCGCTGGCAACCAGGACCCACTTGCACAAAGAATGATGAACACCTTTCCCAATGACATCCACTGTTTTCTAAGTTTAGGATGCTGCTGAAAATATTTTGGTGAGTTAAGGAAAGTAAATCTGATTAAAAACAGTCTGGAACGTGTTCTTACATAGGTCCCAGCAACATATGCTTGTCTCTGTGTGGGGATTCCAGATAAGAATATGGGTCCCCAGCAACACACGCTTGTCTCCGTGTGGAGATTCCAGATAAGAATGTGGGTCCCCAGCAACACACGCATGTCTCTGTGTGGGGATTCCAGATAAGAATATGGGTCCCAGCAATATACGCTTGTCTCCGTGTGGGGATTCCAGATAAGAATATGGGTCCCCAGCAACATACGCTAGTCTCCGTGTGGGGATTCCAGATAAGAATATGGGTCCCCAGCAACATACGCTTGTCTCCGTGTGGGGATTCCAGATAAGAATATGGGTCCCCAGCAACATACGCTAGTCTCCGTGTGGGGATTCCAGATAAGAATATGGGTCCCCAGCAACATACGCATGTCTCCGTGTGGGGATTCCAGATAAGAATATGGGTCCCCAGCAACATACGCTTGTCTCCGTGTGGGGATTCCAGATAAGAATATGGGTCCCCAGCAACATACGCTAGTCTCCGTGTGGGGATTCCAGATAAGAATATGGGTTCCCAGCAACATATGCTTGTCTCCGTGTGGGGATTCCAGATAAGAATATGGGTCCCCAGCAACAAACGCTTGTCTCCGTGTGGGGATTCCAGATAAGAATGTGGGTCCCAGCAACATACGCTTGTCTCCGTGTGGGGATTCCAGATAAGAATATGGGTCCCCAGCAACATACGCTAGTCTCCGTGTGGGGATTCCAGATAAGAATATGGGTTCCCAGCAACATACGCTTGTCTCCGTGTGGGGATTCCAGATAAGAATATGGGTCCCCAGCAACACACGCTTGTCTCCGTGTGGGGATTCCAGATAAGAATGTGGGTCCCAGCAACATACGCTTGTCTCCGTGTGGAGATTCCAGATAAGAATATGGGTCCCCAGCAACATACGCTTGTCTCCGTGTGGAGATTCCAGATAAGAATGTGGGTCCCAGCAACATACGCTATTCTCCGTGTGGAGATTCCAGATAAGAATATGGGTACACACACCTCACACACAAACACACCTCACACATACTTCACACACACACACACACACACACACACACACTTCACCTCACACACAAACACTAACACCTCACAAACACACACACCTCACACATACTTCACACACACACACACACACACACTTCACCTCACACACAAACACTAACACCTCACAAACACTAACACCTCACAAACACACATACCTCTCTAACAAGGAGCAAGGTTAGGTTTCAGTTTCTAATCAAATTAGCTTTTATCTTTATTAAATGTAATTTCAGAGGACAAGGAAATATTTTTTTAAATACAATTTACAAAACTAGACAAGCCGGCAAACTCGCCACACAAACTTCTAAGAGACGCACTTTGTCAAATTACTTGATTGAGGAAAGAATTACGGGAGCTCGCCACAAGATTGTCTGCCAGCCTGGTGTGCATCCAGACGGTGCGGCATGTAATGGCGGATGAGTGTTGAGTAATATAGACACTAACATAATCAGCCAGTCAAACATGATCAAGTACGATCAATAATCAGTTCTCCTTATACCACTCATTAGCGGACCACATCCCCTTCATAAGGCTCCATCAAGGATGCAAAAATTCTATACCCAAATTTTGTAATTATGGATAAAATATGCAAATGACTCACCCAGAATCAAACTGAATTGACATATTCCAGATTTTTATCAGTGAGACATCTCCTTGCATATCAACCATTTTCTCCTGAGAGACTTTTTGACAACCAGCATCAGATCATCTAGTGAATAAAAGCACTGTAACTATGGAAACAACAGAAAAGAAATAAAGGACATATTTTTCCGAGTCTCCTATTAACAATGAAAATGTTTTAATGTCAACTAAGAGTTGAATGTCCAGTGTTTAGTGGTGAGAGGGAACATGGCATGATGATTGCCCCTTCTTCCTGCACTGTAAATGTTCTCAGACAAACTCAAGTCTGATTACCTCATGGAAATACTATGGATAACCATATGCAAAGAGCCAGCATCTGGCTCTTGGCTCTAGTAGTGAAGGAAAAGTATACATATGAAATAAGATTGCCCAAATTCTCAGATTTATGGCGACCATCAATTACCTGCTACGACACAGATGACGCCCCAGTGTCAAATAAATCTATAAATAGATCCTATGCAATCCTTTGTTGGATGGTCCAGGTTTTGACGTACATTCTTTGTTAATCAGAGAATATGTTGAAAGGTCAGTGTTTTTGAAATACAATCATACAACTCAGGATAGTAAATATTATGAAGTGCATTAATTTTATGATAGCAAATTCCAATGAAGTCAATTCTAACTGGTTTACACTGTTGCATGCAAATAGTCTGAGGAACTTGGAGAAAACAGTGTCTAAATAGTACAAGCAAGGATGCAGTTTTTTTAAAAAGGAGAGTAAAATAAAAAAATTGTCAGCATATAATTCGGTGAACAATTTCTGTTTGTTCACCAAATATTAGTCAATTAATTGTTATTTTTGTTGAAACATGATTAGCATGTTCCGAAGATGTTACTGTCTAGCACTGTAACCAAGTATGGAATGCGATGCGATGCGACATGATGAGACGTGATGAGATGTGACATGACAGCTCAACACCTGCCACTTTACGGGGAGTTATTCCACCTACAATGACATGAAACTCTTCCAACCAGATCTCATATCCAACAAATGATCAAACTATTAATGGGTTAAGGAACTCATGCAAACACTATCAGTACTGAACAATTCAATTCCTAAGGAAGAGAATTTATAGATGTCAACTTCTTTGATGAACGAAAAAGCATAATAAAGAACTTGACATCCATTAATTCTCTTCCTTACGTGAATCACTTCTAAATGCCTTTTGGGGCGGTCAGGTAGCCTAGTGGTTAAAGCATTCGCTCGTCACGCTGAAGACCCGGGTTCGATTCCCGACATGGGTAAAATGTGTGAAGCCCATTTCTGGTGTCCCCCGCTGTGATATTGCTAGAATATTGCTAAAAACGGCGTAAAACCATACTCACTCACTCACTCTAAATGCCTTTCAAAGACTTAATTCAATTCCTACCAGATACAGAGTCTTATACAGTGCTAAAGCGATACGCCAACTGTGGGATCCAGTAGTATCACAATACCTTCCTCATGATGAGATACGTATCACGATACTTGCATGTGCTCTTATCTGTGGTGCGTAAGCCATCTTTCTCATAGACAGGATGGCCAAATACCTGGCACACTAACAATTGACACTTAGCAGTGTCAAGTATGGCGCAATGGTTGAAAATATTCATATTTTCACCACTTACTTACTAACTAGTGTTGTTATGACAGTTATTAAAGCAAGTGTTTAAGGTAAGAATCAATATTTTTTACTTGGTGTGTGACTGTGATGGATAGTTGAATCACGTGATATATTGTTTAATGACAAAAACTCACTATAGCTCTCTGGTTACACTGCAAGTCGTTAATGTTCGCATTTCTTTCTGACGAGGCACACATTACTCTTGACTTGTATTTGGTTGAGCAAAGATAAAACTTCAGTCAACTTCAGTATACACATGATCTGATTGTTTGATACATGTATCTAAATAGTTTTTGTGAGGGCTGCGGTAAAACAATTCCCAATCAGACATTTTGTTCTCAACTCTTGCGACCTACAGTGGGTACACGGGCAGTAAATTTGGACTCGTCCCAGCCCTAATGTCTTGTATCAATGCATGACAGCGCATATTGGGATGAACTAAATACGGGAGTATAAATGCAGCCCAATCATGCATATATACACCGAACAAAAAAGAGTTGAGGATCATTAATATTTTTGGAGATATTTTTATGAAATTAGGAGCAAAAATTCTCCAAAATATTCAAAATGCCTTATTTTTTTTGTTCAGTATAGTAAAACAATTCTCGGGACATCGTGTTCTAGATTGTCCAGTAGTCTAGACAACTTACTAGTTTTGACAGACAACCAGCTCTAGCACATTAATATATGACTTCACCTCATCCATCTATCTACTCCGCTTCTGGTTAAATCTATGGCAGTATTCTGGTCACAGGCACTCTCCTATCAGACACCTGACTGGAATAGCTGCCGGTACAGCACCCAGTAATTCAATGTCCTGAATGTAACATAAAGATACTCCAGTACAGTTGCCGCCTCCCACTGCGGAGCAGGCTGTATGTAACGGTTACACTGTCAAAATAGAACTGTAGATAATTCACACCCAGCCATGACAACAGTTCCATATCTTCACATGCTGGTGACATTTGGGGGCCAGTCAATATAATGATAATATAATGATAACAGATAGCAAACCCTGTAAAAGTGGCAAATTTCTACTTATGGTGCCTTAACTATTGGGCAGTTTGGCAAGGACTACAGGACTAGTGTTAATTTCTTATGTTGGAATGTTGTTTATGCTGTGGTCAGCTATATTCCAGCTATATCACGGTTACCTGTAATTAATGGAGTCTGGACCAGGCCAACCATTGGAGCAACGACCCATGTCATTGGGGCATGAAGAGTGAGTGAGTGAGGGAGTTGGGTTTAACGCTGCTTTCAACAGTTTTACAGTTATATCATGACGTGTCAGCTTAATGTGGGAGGAAAGCCTCAAGTGATGCAGGTCTCAGACGTTTACCACTAAGGTGAAACCCACAAGCACAGGTATGGTGCTGACAAACATAATTGGGGCAAACCGGGATTCGAACCCACAATCATAGGTTTCTGGTGTGGCCAAGGGATACAACTCTGCACAGCGAATCGTGGTGCCTTAGACGACTTGGCTCATCCTGACTATCCAACTAAGACAGAATTTCAGACAAGCAATACAGTGCTGGGAACCTGTTCTTACCCAGGGAACAATGGTCACAAAATACTTGCCCAGTTGCCCCAAGCAATCTGCTCCTTATTTAAGGTATACTTTGGAGAGGAGAAATTTAGCATTTTTAACAGTGGGCCCACTCATGTTATTGTTATTATTGCAGTATTTACTTAGTGGGAGTAGGGTTTATGTCACTTTTAGCAATATTACAGCAATATCACATCTAAGAACACCCTAACTGGGCTTCACACATTGTACCCATAACAGGAATTGGACCCGGCTCTTGGGCGTGATGAGCCAACGCGTTACCCAAAGTTTAAAAACCGCCCCAATTGCTGATTAGTCGTTTTTCTGATTACCCTCCTCTCCATGATGCTCTCTGGACGACCAAATCCCCAGGTGTATTAAATATGGAGATCTGAGTCCCAATTTACTTAAGAAGATCATCTAATCTCTCATTGGCTGCAAGAAAGTCTACGGCAAACAACTCCATGTCCACACCTCATCATTCGCGTCTCACACAAGCAACGAAAGTTGTCTAAACACCACTGTTAGGTTTCCCAGTCACATCCAACCATCTCACAGTCCTCTCCTGCCCTCAAACATCCACATCTTCAATGCATACCAACAGCAAATGTCACAGCCTGGCGACAATACACTGACAAAATGAGGGAAGTAATGTGACAATCAAGACTGACAATGCCATCAATTGTCTCAAAACAAACAAGGAAGATAGAACAGTTTACACGAAGCATATTTTTTTCCATGTTGTATTAAGACGCCTCTTCAATTCCCTGGAGAAAACTGCCCCTGACAGTAGTCTCTTGTTGTTTGTGGATGAGGATTACTATCATCAAAAACAGTGGTTTTCATTCCATGAGACATCAACGTGATGTATTGTATTTGACTTTTAATAGCTCAGATTGTTATGTTGAGTTTGTGGTGATTGCTAGTGATCCAAGTAGACACTGATGTTGAAGTAGCAGATAATCTTGCTGACATTTACCATTGCCATATGAAAAATGAATTTTGGTGAACAAACTTAAAGTACACAGCATTTAAATCCAAGCTTATTTGTTTGTTTATTTGTAGTTTGACGCCGCACTCAGCAATATTCCAGCTATATGACAGCAGTCTGTAAATAATCGAGTCTGGAACACCCCATTGGGATACGATAACATGCATCAACCAAGTCAGTGAGCCTGACCACCCGATCCTGTTAGTCACCTCTTACAACAAGCATAGTCGCCTTTTACGGCAAGCAGACAATCTAGACCAGACAATCTAGACCAGACAATCCAGTGATTGAGAAGCTGAACCACACATTCACCAATGATAAACTGGCAATTAGGTCTTACCACCTTATTTTCTTGTTTTATTCCCCCACAAAAATTCTGAGAAAAAAACAAAAACAAATAACGATTTGGAAATTCTTTGGGGCTTATAATTTTCACCGCTATTTGCCTTTTGCGCACAATGGAATCTGTTCTGTTGATAATTGAGACTGGTTCTTTGTTAACTTTTATCATGTTCATGTCAACAAGTTCGTTTAGGTAGAAACAGGAATTATTATAACCATAACCTTATTCCAAAGGACTTTACAATGTCCAGAGAATTATCCTTTTTCTGATCCGTACTTTTACCATAGTAATGACGGCCTTAATCCGAGGTGGCTTCTTTGTGTTTGAATAACGTACTCAGCAATATTCCAGCTGTATCATGGCAACCTGTAAATGTTCAAGCCTGGGACAGACAAACCACACTTCTGGAGTACAATAACATGCAATCAACCGAGTCACTAAGCCTGACCACCCATCCGATGTAGTCCCCTCTTATGACAAGCAAGGGACCAGGGTGCCGTTGTACAAAGCGATCTTAGCCCTAAGGTGATCGGAACTCCCATGCCTTAACGTAGGCTTACGATAATCTTAGCGCTAAGATGGCTTGGGAACGTGGGACCTGTTCTAACACAAGTCAAGACCCGCCCCATCCTTCCCATGATAACAGTAACGCCAAGACCTGATGTATTGTAGATCATGACTTCATCATTCTCATACAGTTTTAATCTTGTGAAGTCACTGTCATTCGTAATTTATCGTAGTTTCTCCTTTAGGATCCTTGCCTTTGAAAACTCTCACTAGTCTCTAGTGTCACATTTGAACACCCTCACTAGCCTCTAGTTTCACATTTGAACACCTTCATTAGCCTCTTATTTACACATTTGAACACCCTCACTAGCCTCTAGTTTCACATTTGAACACCCTCACTAGCTTCACCTTTGAACACCCTCACTAGCCTCTTATTTCACATTTGAACACCCTCACTAGCCTCTACTTTTCACATTTGAACACCCTTACAAGCCTCTAGTGTCACCTTTGAACACCCTCACTAGCCTCTTGTTTCACCTTTGAACACCCTCACTAGCCTCTTGTTTCACATTTGAACACCCACACTAGCCTCTAGTTTCACTGACCCGTGAAGATCCGGGGTATGTATTCATAGACTGGTATAAATTTTACTAGACTTGATTTCGGAAATGTTGCTAAAATAGCAGACTGATATGTGGGATATAACTAGACAGAAAGAATTATATTTTGTAAAATGGTAATGATGTGGCAGAATTTCCTCTCTAATTTTTGTAAATGTTTGAATGGCTTGTGCCTCCAGCGAATTCGTTGAAGATGTAGAATGCGTTATTGTGACTGTGTACCTCAGTGTTATGTTTATTTGAGTGAGTGCGGGGGCACGTTAGCGGCTGTACCTGCATGGCATGGTTTGGTTGGGATGACGGGAGACATATTGAGGGGACACTACAAGTTGTACATCTATAAGGGGACTGTAGCTCTAGTTGCAGTCTAGCCCGAGGAGTGAGAGCTATTCAACTAGACTATTCCCCTTGGAGATGTTGGCTAATAGATCTGTGCGACTTCAATGAATAATGGATACATAGTTCGATATTTTGTTAATGTCACAGGGGCATGGGTGGCCAAGTGATCTTATCGTGCTGCAATTTGCTGTGCAGAGTTGCATCCCTTGGGCATGTCAGAAATCTGTGACTGTGGGTTTAGATCCCGGTTCTCCCTGATTATGTTTTTAGGTTTGTCAGCACTACACCCAAACCAAAGTGGTAAGCACCTGAGACCTGCATCACTTCGGGCTCTCCTCCAACATCATGCTGACACGCCGTGATATAACCCTCATATTGTTTAAAGTGGCGTTAAATCCCAACTCACTCACTCACTCACTGTAAAAGTCAATGTCCTTTAGGGCTGTTACGATTCACTCGCGTATTCGGTGAATATAACCGTAACCTTTCATGAATTGAATTCGTTATTCATGGCCACTAGAATCGAATATTTATGAATATGCTATCATGTATATTTACATACCCTGTACCTAAAAATATCCATAACAACATATGGATTTCTTTCAATGATAACACTCTAATAATATTTAATTTGATAGTATTGTTTTCACTGGTCATTGTCGCATTTGAGCAGATACTAGAACCTGGATAAGTGCAGTATATAAATGTATAATTTATTAATAATTAACAAACCATGTCAAATAAATTATGATGTTATTGTTTCACTGAATATAATAAATAATACAAAAACTGCTGACTTGTTATTGTAATTGTGAATTAATATTCGTATTCGTTACCCTATATTTGTGATATGAATCGTATTCGCCTCATAGTGTATACTTGCAGCCCTAATGTCCTTACACTTAAACAATATCACAGAGAGGTGAAACTAGAGCCTAGTCAAGTGAAGGCATTCAAAGGTGACACTAGAGGCTAGTGAGGGTGTTTAATAGTGACACTAGAGGCTAATGAGGGTGTTTAATAGTGACACTAGTGGCTAGTGACGGTGTTTAATAGTGACACTAGAGGCTAGTGAGGGTGTTTAATAGTGACACTAGAGGCTAGTGAGGGGTGTTCAAAGGTGACACTAGAGGCTAGTGAGGGTGTTCAATAGTGGAACAAGAGGCTAGTGAGGGTGACTCGTCACTGTTCAAAGGTGACACAAGAGGCGAGTGAAATTTAGGTTGATTGATTGTTTGTTCGTTGTTTAACACAGCACTCAGCAATATTCCAGCTGTATGTCTGTAAATAATCGCGTTCGGACCAGACAATCCAGTGATTGACATCATAAGCACCGATCCACGCAGTTGGGATCAATGACATGCATCAACCAAGTCAGCGAGCCTGACCATCCGATCCCGTTAGACGCCTCTTATGACAAGTATAGTCACCTTTTACATCAAGCAGGGGTTGCCGAAGACCTTCTAGTCTCTAGAGTCTATATACTAAGTCTATATACTAATATATTCTAGTCTATATACTAAGACACTGTTTGGGCAAGTAGACTCAAAGTATTTGTCACAGACTGATTCCAACTTTACCAACTAGTCCGAAGCCCGACTCCCGCAAGGTCCAGTGAGTTATAGTAATATTAATATTATTCCACATGATAAAACTAAACTCTACTTAAAATTATGCTTCGAGTCATGTTCGGTCAAGTCGACTCAAAACGTTTTGGCACATATTGAATACTGATCTATTGAATTTCATGCTGTAAAAAACGCTGCCACTGCAAATTCAGGCTAACAAACTCCACCGTTTCGGGTTTAGACTGAGCATTGGAGGTATATTTCCGGACAGTCTCCAGCCCCGCACTGTGGCTAGCCTACTGGAAGACATGTAATATACATACTGGGCGAACATCAATGAAGAACGTCCTTGATGCCGCTTTGATAGTTCTTCACGTCTGTCATAACATGCAAATATTGTATATGTTGTGCACAAGGGACAGTTTAGGACAGATCAATACACATATATCAAGAACACCCATCCCAATATGAAACAGTCTGAGCCAGCCTGCATATAGACTGGTAACATGGACAATGATGGAGTTCCATCAGGGCTACAAACAAGAGGGCAGTGTTCATTCCACACAATATTGCGCGAAAAAATAAAGGGTGCATGGTAATTTATCATCCCAAACTGGCTCCCACAAGAGATATCAGCTGGGTGAGATCAAACGATATCAACATTGTATATATCGGTGCAATGGAATTGCAACACAATGCTTTGCAGACCATTGTGACATCATTCGTTACCATGACATCACAATCAAATGACATCACTAATGCCTCTGCTACTGAGGCTGTTAGCAGTACTTTTGACACTAAAGGCACAAAGGGGCAAAGTTTATTGAATTGTATATTTGTATGTCGCCTGGTTGCATCAACATTCTTAAAAAGGTAGAGGTCATTGGGCTCCACTTTTACAGTGTTGGAAATGATTTGTTTGTTTGTTTGTTGTTTAAGGCCTCACTCAGCAATATTCCAGCAATATGATGGCAGTCTGTAAATAATAGAGTCTGGACCAGAAAAACCAGTGATTGATGTCATGAGCATCAATCCATGCAATTGGGATATGATGACAACCAAGTCAGCAAGCCTGACCACCCAATCCCCTTAGTCGCCTCTTACAACAACCAAAGTCGCCTCCTACAGCAAGCATGGGCTGCTGAGGACCTATTCTACCCCAGTTCGGGGAATTTCTGAAATGAACACCGAAGAGGGTCCAGACTGGGTATACTGTTCAGCGTAAAACAACAATAAACTTATGAGTCAAATTTTTATCATAAAAGATTGATGTAAAGTGTTCATAGCAAACTGCTGAGTGTAAATTAAAACTTTACTGTTCATCGTAATCAGTCAGTGTTTGGAATTAGCAAAACACGAATTCCAGTCATGAAACGAACGCAGAACTAGCTCTTCCCATGTGTCCCTACTGAAGTTCCGCCTTGAGATGAGTCCACATTTTAGATTCAACTTGACAGCTTGTACACTATTGCCCAAATTTTCCTACTAACTTGTGACCTCTCCCATCAGGAGCCTCAAACAACACAGTCGGTGCGAGATTCTTGTCAGGTACACGCATACTCCGTCTTTTTCATCATCTTCTGACTGCAGAAATTCACAAGACAGAGAAAAATAAATACAATTGGGACAATTGAATCTGGCTATCAGTTGATATGTAACATTTCACCATCGAACAAACCAATACACAGATAGGCAATCTGATAAGGCCACTGGAAAGGTCATCAATGTTGTTCTTTCAGAACAAGAAAAATTTCCTTCTACTAACATTGAAATATTTTTTAAAGCATTTTTTGATACAGAACATATTGATGATACATGCATTTTGGTATTACTGTGGTCTGTCATACAGAAAACTACTAGAAGGTCAATAGTACTTCAGCAAGTCTAGATTCATAGGCTCTTTTCTTTTTCGTATTAACACATTGAACTAAAAAAAACATATCATATTTTCATTTCAGAGACTAAATGTTAGTCTAGAATTATTATAAGGTGGTTGATTGACAGAGGAGAATTTGTATTATGCGGTTTGGTTAACACAGTGCTGGAGAAACGGATCGGTGACTACTTTGTTCAGGACAGTCAGAAAGATGAACTGTTTGGCATATTTATAACTTGGCAAGTCAGTGTCAGTGAAGACAAGATGTTTATGGACGACAACTTCTTTATTCTATTATGATGCATTTTAATAGATTTTATAAAAAAGTTGTCATCCATACAATATCTTGTCCTTACTGTCAGAATGATTATTGATCTTCTGTTTCATCTAATTGACATGAACAAAACATACAGTTACAAAATAAATAGCCATATCATTTCGCAATGATTTTTCATTTAACATGAAGATAAGGCTATGGCTACAGTGAGTGAGTATGGTTTTACACAACTTTAAGCAGTATTCTAGCAATTTCAAGGCGGGGGACACAAGAAATGGGCTTCACACATTGTAATCATGACGGGAATCGAACCAGGTCTTCAGTGTGAGGAGCAAAAGCTTTTAACCACTAGGCTACCCGACTGCCCTCTATTGGTATGGGGGGGGGCGTATTCTAAGACGCAGCAAATCTCTGCAAAGAGTTGCGTCCCTTGGGCACTCCAGAAACCTATGATTGTGGGTTCGAATCCTGGTTTGCCCCGATTATGTTTCTAGGTTCACTCTACTGCTGTTATTTCAAAGCAGATGTTGATATTTCTAGCTGCCTACATCATTTCGGTACACTGGCTCTGTCTCCTCCTTTCAGCCTAAATTCAATTAAATATGAGCCAATGTCAACGCAATTTCCTTCAGTAGTGTTGTACATATTTATTTCACATTCACACTTAAATTATCACAACAGATAATCCTTGGTGTGAGACCTCTGATAATCAAAAGAAAGTTCAGAACAATACAGCGTTTGTTTGTTTGTTGTTTAACACCGCACTTAGCAATGTTCCAGCAGTATGACGGCGGTCTGTTAATAATCGAGTCAGGACCAGACAATCCAATGATTGACATCATGTGCATCAATCTATACAATGGGGATACGATGACAGGCATCCAAAAGTCACTCAGCCAGACCACCTGATCCTGTTAAGTCACATCTTAGGATAAGCTTGGGTTGCTGTAGATCAATACTGACCGGCTTGTACAACAAACACAATCTACACTAGCGGTACATCCAGCTCCGAGACTTGTACAACAAACACAATCTTTGTCTGGTCAGTATCGTGTTCTGCTATCATCTCAGGCCACTCAGCAGGGAGCCAAGCTGTCCAGTTTCAAGTTCCCATATCAAGCTTTCCTCCAAATAACAAAGAACCGAAAGCTTTCAGAATACATTTCCCTTTGTCATCCAGAAACAGCTGCCATGGAGCAGACAAACAAAGCCAGAGGGCTCTAATACAAATAACTAAAAGAACTACTTAATCAGAATGTTTTGCCTAACAGAAGTGTATGTCCTGGCATGCTTGGTACATGGATACTTCAATGCCCAGTTTTCAGGCAGGAACTTTCCAGATTTATCACACTGCCATGACTGTCGAATATATACTCACCACCAAAAGAAACGCAAACCATAGAAACATATAAAGTATGTACGTTAAGAAGAGATGTTTCCAATGTGTACCACTTAATGACAAAACTAACAATCAGTCAAGTGTCCATATTTGGTGCATCTCGTGTCATGGATCTGTGACGTCACACGTGATGCATTCATGAGTGTCAGTTCCAACAACACATCTGTATGTTCGTTTGTGCATCAAACCAATCTAATATATCTTGAATGAGTAATTCTTCATGTATTAACCAACATGTATGGTATTCGTGTTTCTTTTCTCTTTTTTCTGTGCTGTGGTGGACATTTGTTTCTGGCTCTGAATGACTTAAGAAATCTTTAGTACATGATAGTGAGTGAGTTGGGTTTAACATAGTCCTGCACCATGACTGTAGGATATATTTATTTTATGAAAAAATAATAATCTAGAAAAGCATACAAAAGCAAATCTAGCCAGCTCTAGCTAGCTCTAGGGTCAACTGCAGTATTTGGGTCCCCACTTCGGGGGTTTCCGTAAGGCAACCGCTGCCTTCGGCAGTTTCAGTACAGAAGCTGCCAAAGGCAGCTTTGCTTATATATAAGCGCGCACGCGCAAGCGTGCCGAAATCCGTTAGGAGGCACTTTTTAGCAAAAAGGACCCCAAAAATGAGCTGGACGTGAAAAGTATGGTCTAAAACTCCGCCCCTGTGGGGGTCGAGAGTTTTACGATACAAAGTGAAGCCGAATTATTGTACTGTCAACTTCTTGTTGTTTGTGGGCGGGACATAAATGACGTAAGACGTCACGTGTCTGATCATGTGACTTTCCTTATATGGACTCGTTACTACGAAAGTAACTTCGCTCATAACTTGTAAATTCATAAAGTGTCACTTGTACAAATAAAACAGAGTCGACTTGGCGTACAGTGAAGACATCTTTGCATAGGTATGGGGCGAATGCAGGAATGTATGACAATTATTTTGTTCAAAACATTATCAGAAAAGAAATATTTCAGTTGTTCAATTGATCTGTTTCTAAGTTCACCGGCCGTGTTTACATTTATTATACTTAGGAAGCAAATGATCGTTTAAGAAAAAGATGAAAAAGATGCAGAAAAAGAAATTGAACTAGGTCTAGATGGATCCACAGACTTAGGTCCTAGCATCTATATGACAGTCAAAACAAATTCAACGTTTCAAATGATTTGTTTGAATGAGAAAGCATCTATAGATGATCATTTTCCTATTTTCCTTTACCCCCCATATTTTTCTTTAAAAATGTCATACAGGTGGGGTTGTACCTGCCTTGCACCCCGCTGTGTTGTCCGCCCAACAAAATATATTATTCAAGTAACAAAATGAACTTACCGTCACGCGATTTATTTGAAAAAAGGGGGGTGTAATCCCCCTTTACCCCCCATTTTTACTTTAATATTTCGACAAGGGGGGACAAACCCCCATTGTACCCACCGTGTGTTGTCTGTGTAAGAAAATACTGAACTGCAGACAGCGTTCGGTAGAAAAATGGCGGCCAACAAATCCTCTCGCTTCGACCGTAAATAACGAACTGCGCATGCGTGGAACGTTTTTCATTCGACAACTTCCGTAAACACGTAAAAACCTTCCTTCCGAAGTGGGGACCCAAATACTGCAGTCTACCCTAGCTCTATTCCACAAATCAGCATAGGGAATTTTTTATTATGTTTAGAGTCAAGAATGATATTGTGTAATATAAGATTTCAGAGACTAAATGTTAGTCTAGGTTTAACAGTATTCCAGTTATATAACAGCATGTCAGCTTAATGTGGGAGGAAAGCCCGAAGTGATGCAGGTCTCACCACTTCAGAGACACCCACGAGCACGAGTACTGTGCTGACAAACCTAGAAATATAATTGGGGCGAACCCACAATCATAGGTTTCTGGAGTGCCCAAGGGACGCAACTCTGCACAGCATTCACGGTGCCTTAGACGACTGGGCCACCCATGCCCCCTAGTACAAAATAAGGTACTGGGGAGTTTTTCTGCTAGGAGGGTTTCAGATAAATTTGGCATGTTCTCAACATATACAACAAACAAATAACTGAGCCTACATGACTCAGATATTTCTCTGTAACCATCACAACCAATATCTGACATTGAAAATACTTGATTTCACCATGCAATTTAAATATTCAATAAACAATTGGAGCATTACTTTTTCAGAGGAAAAAATGCCACTTTAAACTTAGTAGAATATGTTAGTCATTTGGTTCCAGGAACATGCACAAGGCAAATGGTTCTACATCTCTTCAAGTAAATTGATGTAAATTTAGTTAACGATCTGTTCACGACACAGTCCATCACCATAGCAACCACAAACACAATTACTGAAACAGGACCATTTGGTCCCGATTATAGGAAGTGTGTCTACACAATTACAACCTTATATGTAAACAGCAAATCTCACATGTGAAACATGTAGGAACAAGAACAAGTGTCCCCTCATACTCTCCATGTCCCGTACTGGTGAGTGAGTGAGTGAGTGAGTGAGTGAGTGAGTGAGTGAGTGAGTGAGTGAGTGAGTGAGTGAGTGAGTGAGTGAGTGAGTGAGTGAGTGATACTACAGCCATGTCAGTATCACCATTGTCAGTGCCCAGTAGATGTCATTGATTGAGTTGGGTTAAGAACCACTTTGACCAGTTCTTGTGTCATATCAGTGTCGAGGTTAATGGTGGAGGGAACCCAAAGTGTTGAACACATTGACTACAGTACTTGGGAAAACCAATCTGAATAAATCTGTAAATAATCAAGTCTGAACCAGACAATCCAGTGATTGACATCATGAGCATCGATCCATGCAATTGAGGTCGATGACATTCATCAACTAAGTCAGTGAGTCTGACCACCCGATCCCATTAGTCGCCTCTTACGACAAGCATAGTCGCCTTTTACAACAAATATAGGCTGCTGAAGACCTATTCTACCCCGGATCTTCACGGGTCGATTAAAATCAAAGATCAACCTTGAATCTAAACCATATGTTCAACACTAAAGATCAGCTGTCTGTGTTTTTTTGTATGCATGAAAACACTTCATGTACACAACTGTAACATAAACAGTTCCCAACAACAAAAGATGACTGTCTATGGGATCAAATTAACAGCACAATACAGCGGTAAAAACTAACAGTTTTAGTACACTCGCCCTTACAATGATATCATATAGCAAACTGGCAAGTCATTATGAAACCTTCCCTATTTTGCCAGTGTGCAAGGATTACAGGACTCATGAGTGCCTATTTCTACCGCTGCAATCACGCCAGACCTATTGTTGGTGAAGAAAAGATAAATTCTACTGGTGTACTTGTTACCGAGACACATGAGCACCTAAGTAGCCACCACAGAGTAATGTATATTTAGGCAATGACTCAGCTGATCGTATCGATCAGTCGACAGCCGCCACGCTCCAACACAAGTAACTTTCAGGATAAAAAATGTCCAAAAAATCAATGGTTTGGGTATGAGATGTCTAGATGGGACCTGAATCCCTGAGGGCTGCTGGAGGCGGAGAGGTTCACACGAGCATGGATCACATGATCAAGTTAAATGTGGTCTAATTAAACACATACCCTGTTCCTGCATATTTCAATGTATTGATCTCAGATGTGTCTACACACCTCAAACCAGCTAATTCGATGGAATTTTTCAAAAAAAATTAGGAACTTGAATACCTTAATATATGCCAGAAGTAACTTCATGTCTGTTGTCATTTGCATAGAGTGACTTAGATGAGCCGGCAAGTGTAGGTGCTTGAGTTACCACTTGTACAGCAATTGTTAGATATTTTTGGAAAAGGTCCACCTATCTTTTTATAGCCTATACATGACAAGAGGTACATTGTGTTAATATACAACTCCTAGGAGATATTTGTCCATCTAAATTCATGAATATCATCTAACATTGTCTGAAACTGATGGAAAGGGAACCCAATGTTTTCCAAATGTAATCAGTTCAAACTTCTTGAATTTCTCTCCAGTTTTTGTTTAAAGGATTCAGGAAATTTTCAAATCAAGGGGACCAATTGCATCCTCAAGAGGGAAAATGAGTCATTCTATCAGCATTCAGCAGCATCATTATAACATACAGTGGTCCATCAAACAGGAGATGTGTCAGGAGTGATGAGGATATTTTCCTAGCACAAGCCGAGGGCTCTGCTCTACCAAGCAATCATAGCGCTACGACAGTCATAAGCCTATGTTAAAGTGTGGGAGTTACGATCACCTTACCGCAATGATTGCTTTCTAGAAGGGGGCCCAGGCCTCTGTTTCACAAGGCAATCGTAACTCCCATACTCTATTGTAGACTGATGACAGTTGTAGCGCTACGATTGCTTTGTAGAAGGGGGCCCAGGCCTCTGCTTCACAAAGCAATCGTAACTCCCATACTCTATTGTAGACTGATGACAGTCGTACTCGTACCGCTACGATTGCTTTGTGGAAGGGGACCCAGGACTGTTTCACAAAACAATCGTAACTCCCATTCTCTATTGTAGTCTGATGACAGTCGTAGTGCTAGGATTGCTTTGTGGAAGGGGATTCATGTCCATTATTATAACATGCGTCCATTATTATAACATGCATATTCGTCTCAATGTGGGACGTAATTTATCAAGTAACTGTGTGAGGAGATGGCACAGTATAATCAGCAACATTTCGGCACCTGTACAAGTATCCACACAGCATTCATCGTGCCTCCAGTGCTTGTCACGGACCAAAATTTGTCAGTGGTCAAAAGGACCAGCACAAAAAAAAATATCAACAGGTCCTGTCGGATCTCTACCAGATACAATGGTGCTTAGAGTTTAGAATCGATCTATTGCTGATTTCAAAAGTCGTACAAACTTAAATTACTTAGTTCCTCTTCAGACCACCAGACTACCAGACTACTGGTCCATAAGATAACATACTACATCAGACCAGCTGACCAGAATATGTGTCGAGCACTGGCTACTGTGGGAAATAGCTAAGACTTAATATAGTCAAGGAGCTTTGAACACTTTGTGGCTCGAGCCCTTGTGTAGAAAAGGTAGATAGCATGAAAAGCAAGTTATCGGTCACATCAATGATCAAGACCTGATTCACTACATTGTGACCACCTGCTCCCCATTTAGTCGGCTCTTACCAGAGTGATTGATCAATGAGAGGATTTGGTCCATCTCTTTGTCACTCAGCCATATTCTGGCTACATCATCATGTCAGACTTAAATAATGTGGTCTGGATCAGACAAGCCAGTGGTTGACAGCATGAGTGCTAACCCACTATGTCAGAACACAATGCTACAGTCAGCCTCGTCACACGCTGTATCAGCCAAACTTGAGAGTATCATCAGTTCTTACAAATAGCCACAGGAAGACAAGCCAGGGGTTCTGGGGTACTAGGGAACTATTGTGTCCCAGAATACCCACACTGAGACAATCATAGGGCACTGGCGAACTATTATTATGTGAGTTAATGTCATATTGTTTTTTGTACACTGTCCATCCTTAGTTAACCATAAATCAATCTCCTACTATAAAACAACTGGCGTATCATCATCAACATGAAATTTGCAGTACAGGTTCTCAACGTCCCTAGATCCAAAAACGCAAGGATTCCACTTGGCACAGACTGGATACCATTAACCATTTTAGCTCACCTGCACATGGACAATGTGCGTCTAATTAGGTCACCCACAGCAAGGATTAGATGCAGACAAAAATAAATAGGGAATCAAAATGCCATGTGACTGCACCTCCTCCTTGTAAGAGCTCTACAGTTATGCATGTATTAACACCATTCCATTGCTATCTGTCCTGGCTGGTAACTGCCAGATCCTCTCACTGCAGCACTGGTTATACAATGGACCTTGACACTGCTGTCCCACTGCCAACATAGCTGTGGAGTAACACCAAAGTGATACACTGTAATACTAGATGCTCTAATTGTCCATGATGCCTGTTTATACAGCAGGGATTACCACACGTAACTGTCTAGCTGGTGCATAATGACTTCATCTACCGTACTTCCTGCAGTGTTACTACTATAAGAGTGGGTAGTATTGTTTGTTCCACTCAAAAATATTCCAGCTATATCATAACTATGGCAGTGTTTCTCTGAAAATTCTTCTATGACATAACTAAATTTGAATATACTTTTTCAAATATGCAACCCTGCTAGGATTATGGGTCAGAATCTGTCACCCGTATACAATGTTTGTCACTGGAAATTTTTCTACAACATAACTTAATTTGAATATATCTTTCCAAATATGCAACCCAGCGAGAGTTATGGTTTAGAATCGGTCACCCGTATCCAATGCTTGTGAGGTGAGGTGACTCAATCCAGTGATCAGCTTCGTTGACTGGTTGATTGCAGGTCATTGTGACATGAATGAAAGGGACAGTGCTCATTACATCAATCACTGGTTTGTCCATGTAAATTAACCTTGTGTTCATGTTGACTGAACAAGGTGAATTTATTTGTAATATGTAAGAAGAAGCAAAAGTCTGCAAGTCTTTTCAGTTTTTAGACAAATATTTTCTATTTACTTTAATACAGTCCATCTTTGCCTATGATATTAATGCCTGTGCCAGATCTAAACACCAAAGTACACATTCTCACTGAGATTGATATTATATAACCAAAGGAATCAGTATTTTCCTCATGATAGTTTATCTTCATTCCTTCTCTGATCATAAGCGTTCATTTCTCGGATAAGTACCAGATAACCTTTGATAACCCAATAATCTATGCCAGCATTTTCCCTGACCCTCGGCAAGCACTATCAAGGATGAAGTCATCACACAACCAACTTAATTCCTCTTCCTGCCGAAAATTGTACCCTCCATGTCCATGACTACAGAATATTGAAAAACGTCTCTGGTGTGCTATTCAACAACATTGTTTTCTCCTCTTCTAGGCGTTTTCTCCACGAAAATCGTGATGGGGCAGTAACCGTGGTGACCTACTGACATACACGCCATCTGGTGGTGAGTTTCCCTCACAATGGAACACACTGTAGGTAAGGTGTTCCTCATCTTCTGCACTCCATCACAGAGGCAGCATGTTGGAAGGTCTGTGTGCTGCATGCTTCCTGACTTTGGGAAGAATGCCTCACAGATGGTGGAAGAAGCTGCCAACATACTCAGCATAATTCTTCAACATTGTTCACAAAAAAACGCTCGGAGGATCATAAGTGCAACACAAGCTGCAGGGGCCTGCACTGACTTTTTTAAAGATATTACATTTTGTGAGTCATATTATATCAGTTGTTTCTAATTCTTCAAAAACATTTAGAAATACTTTGTGAATTTCAGTGAAAAACTAAATCACATACACGACACCATACGCAGTATCCTCTTCCACTGATATATTATAGACAATATCAATTGAGCCTTATTTATTTCAGTTTTTTTTCTCAAAAATACATTATTAGCAATCAGAAATGATTTCATGCAAGTTTGTTCATTTTACTTAAAAGAAAACTTTTAAAAAATGAACGATGGTAATGGCTCATTTTAGAGTTCACTGGGCACCTTGACACAAAATGACATGATACAAAAAAACAACAACAGAAGAATCGATCCAAGTTTAGATAGCCTAGCTGCTGACGGTGGCATCAAAGTTTAACTAGACATATCTAGGTAGTAACTCTTAGAATCAGGTTTGCAGAGAGCCAGATCAATTTTGCACTCTGGAGTCAAATTCAATTTAGTCAGACAAACGAGGGGTTGATAGTGTGATCACTATACAACACCGGGGCATGACAACACACTTAACCCGTCTGTGCCAAAATATTCCGAAGCTACTTGACCAAACAGTGATAGAAACTAACAACTTTAGCTCACCAGTCCTTATACTATATAGCAAAACCCTTAAAGATGGCAAATTTCTACTCGTCCTTAAGATACCATTGGGCAGTTTGGCAAGGACTATAGAACTAGAGCCAATTTCTAACGCTGCCAAACTTGAGTTTCTTTCTGTACATTATAGTCTCAACATGGAGACTATTAAAGCTCTGCACGCTAACGTCGAACCCATTCGACAGAGGTGTCCATCCCCGTGCATCTGATGTCGAACCCATTCGACAGGCGAATAGCATAACAACACCCCAAAATAAAACTCGCCATATCTATTTACCAAGAAGGCTTTGCGTAACATTTAAATTACGTATGACATGCATAAATGCTCAGCTTGCTCAATATCAAAACGTTCAGTCATTTATTTACCTCAAAAAGAAAATATCGCGAGTTAAAAAAGTTTCGGCCAAACTTCTGGGCACACATCTACCAGGAACGGCCATTGTTGACTTTTGGCACTTCACGTTGAGCGGCATGCAGTCCGATATTTTCTTTATAATTTCATCATTTTTCCTATTTGATCATAATTTTTTGTTTGCTGACGAAAGGAAAACACTCATGTTCCTTTATTTCTAAAAATTAGCAACTTTCGGTGTAATTAATTGTAAACAAAAACAATCTGAATCGTAACATCATCGATTGGATGGAACTTGTACGATCATGGCAACGGTAGTAAACAAACAACTCCACATGCATAGTTATCCCGTTAGACTATTACAATCATTTTGTTACATCTAACTTAATTTTCTAGAATTATTGACACGCATGTATAAATCTTTGTAAAAAGAATTTCATTTTTAAAGAGTTTGCAAATGATTTCATTTGATAAATTTTCCGACACATTGCCAAGCCGACAAACGTCAGTGATACGTTTGGGCGTGGCCTAACTCGCGATTTGTTGAGTCGAACAAAGTCAACAAACACTGCAAAAAATGACAAATATTGGATGATACGCAAAATCTGAACTTATATACATTCTAGGTAAACCATTCAATAGCAAAATAATGCATTTTACGAGAAATAATCAAAATACTTGCAATTTTAGCTATCATTTCTGAAACCGGAAGCACGTACCGCATGTGACACATGGAAGCAAAATATGCAAAAGTTGGTAAGCTATCATAAAGAAATTCCGAAATAGATTCCAATTCAAAAGAAAATACATAATTTACTATTTTTCGTCAACTATTTACTATTTATTGATCTGGAGAGCAGTCTTCACTCTTACTTGTTTCATATTTCTTCGTGATTGTCGCCATAAAATGTGTAAGTCTAAATCCGAAACTGTAATGGATTTCACGCTCGATGATTTTAATTTTAAAATATTTTCTATAAACGAGCGCAACGGAGATCGATCCAACGTATTGATATGCCATAATAATAACATAATATTGTTATTGGTCTAACATTACAAAAAGAACAATTTAAATATTAAAGATGTTGTTGAAAACTTTCTGAGAACCTCCCGTCCTCTGAACCGATAACATTTTGGTACACAACGAGGTAGTGTAAATATATATAGATTCTAGGCTCCTATTTATATATATGTGTGATTTTGTACCCAAAACAAATTAAATTGTACCCAAAATACTTTGTGAATTTGTACCTAAGAAAATAAGACAATAGATCTATAATTATATTTATGTTTTAATGTAGATGAACAGAACACATAATAAAATATTTCATCAAGTTCCAAATATGATTATGACTGATCCTTGAAATTGATTGTTTAGTTTTGAGAGAAAACTGACGTCTTGTCACTGAAGGAGAGGCCAGTTAAGTTGGTTAAACCTAAGTTAGAATGAATTGTTTTGATAGGAAAGTGATATTATGTTAAGTTTAAGACACCAAATTAATGTATATCTTTGAAATAATTCTAGGTAGATCTACAAAATCACATACCCATTTGGGTAACAAATTACTAGAAATTTTGGGTACAAAAGTCACCACTGTACATTTCAACTGATTTTCGTGAATCAATGGGATAAAAAAAATTCGTCTGAATGATTCCTTTTCTCATTTTTTAAGACAAGAATTTGTTTTACATAACAAAACAGGCAGATCTACACGGATCACGTTTAGTCCTATAAATGTGAAAAATATGGACACCTCAGAAATGAGGGCTTACAAGGTTATAATTCTACCTAACTAGTCACATGGTTTCACTTAGATCTAGGTCTATCTAAGAAAAGTCCTTATGAAAATCTGTTTTTATTTTTTTATGACACTTACATTTCTGGCACTTAGACAAAGAGTATTCAAGGAAAGACAGATATGTTTTTGAATGAAAATATGACTTTCCTTTATAATTCTTTTTTCATGATGACAGGGGAACTTTTATACACACCAGCTGAGGAAGTTGTGATACTGTGATTGCATCCAAAGAAAAAACAGTTTGGAAGCAGTACCTGTATGTATAAAATAGACCACATAAGGTGAACAAAAGTAATGGATTGGCTGACTGGAAAAAATACATCTGGCAAGGGTAAACATGTACACAGGCATGTTTCTTTTCATTCCAACCAGAAGACTGAGATAGCATTTTCTAAGAAACCTATGGCAAACTTACCAGCTTATGTGCCACCATGGTTCTTGTGATTAAACAAATAAAAATGTCATGTACTGTTACAAGTACTGTTACTGTAATTAAATTAAATTAATTCCTATTAAATTATATTTCAGAATTGTTTTATTTGGAAACAAACCACATAATGCACAAAATTAATGTCCATATGAGTTTAGTATGTATATGTTAAGGATCTGATTTAATCATTATTCATGGAATACTAAAATTAAAATGATGACATCAGAGAGTTACTTATTCACATAGTTGATTTTCAGAGTGCAAGATAATAATTGTTGAATAAATATGTTTAAACTAAAGATAATAATTGAAGTTTGATCAGTTACACTGTGTTGATGCAAAGACTAATATTTACTGTCCCCACACACCATCATTGTGGGAAAAATAACTATTAAATATAACTTAAAATTTTAAAACCTGTAAAAAGCTGTAAATAATTAAACAATTACAAATCTATCATCAATGCGCAACCATGGTGGTCTTCATATTTTTGGAATAAATTTAGAAATCCTTCGTGAAACTGTTCTAAAATCATACTAGAATCTATGAATGTATTCCCGAAAGGAAACCTATCCTAAATGTAATGTGGAACTAACACCGAAAATATGTACGTAGAATTTTATTGCTTATATATACCCTATCATTTTCAGCAACGCGGGGATGTTATTTTGAAACACGTTTTGTCAACCCCATTTTCGCGCACCTGTTGTTGAGGGTGATCTTGCTGATCGACGATATCCATAGACGTATTACGTGGGATACACTTGTTGTAGTGAAACTTATCAGCATGTACATCGCAGAAATATGAATCATGTCCCATTTATATTCACAACATTGAATGGTGATTCTTAAATATCAACAGAAGTTCAAATAAAAGATACCGAGAAACTTGCATGTGGCATGTTGATTTATCGTCTACCGTTTCCGGGTCACGGGAGCATGCAAGGTCAAACGGATTAACTAATACGCGAATTATATCGTCAAAGTCACATTTTTATTTCATGTTAGTGGTGATTACTGATACTGTGTATCGACTTATATTTTTGCTGTATGTGATAGGCGAACTATTTAAAAATTTACTGTAATTGTTTTGTTTCGAAAGCTTATCAGCAGACTACCCCTGTCTGTGACATCACATCCGGTGACCTTTGCACTAATTGAAATAGTGCTGTCAGAATTCACGATCTTTATTTTCATTTTTCTCTCGTCATATTTATTGGAATATGACGAATAAAACATTCTTCGATTGAGAAGATCGTCAACTTTCGCCAAGTTATATTTATAAAGGCAATGTAAACTTTGTTGATATTAAAATAGCAATAAGTTATGCGGAGGTCGGGCGAAGCGCGCCATGTTTGATTTTAGGACGTCTACTAGCATCATGACACGGGTTGTTTATTTCTGTATATCGTAAATATTCAACCAAAACGCTTGAAATTAGGATTAGTGAATATTTATAAGTCATTAATTGTTTCCTGCAAATTTTATAACATGACACGTCAGATTAACCCGAATATTCGTATTTCTGCAACCGACATGATGACCTCGAAAATTAAGTTATTTTTCTGTCTAACGTTTAAATAATAAATTCACTGAAATGGTTCATAATTTACCATCGCGCTGATATATGCCGATTATAAATCCCGAATTTTTACTCAATTAAAATTATGATATCGGAGATATGATTATTGAAATCAATTTGCAAAAATGTTACGATATTAGAGGGTTCCTAGCATGAAATGCAAACCACCTTCAATAACGCAATTCAGGTAAGTTCAAGAAAATTAACAAATTTTGTGTTCGCTTTGGTCTTAACCTTGGTATGATTGAAAACACCAGGATATTTTTATATAGAATTGTGTAGTTTTCTATCGGGAATAAATGTGCAAAATATTTCTTTAATTGGCCCTTGTTTAATGAGGCACCGACTGTTTGAAATCACCCACCCTCTTTAGAGCGCCTTATGCTAAAATTAATCCAGCAGGCAGGGGTAAGAAGTGTGAAAATAATTCAGCAGGCTAAAGGTTAAGATACCAAAAGCATTATTTACAAAGTTCTGGCTTCGAACTAGTGGCTCAGTCCAAGCTGAGAGTAGGCATTACTGGAGGACAGTCAGAACAGGGACATATTTTGAGTGAAATATACACTGTACCCATGTCAGGAATCGAACCCAGGTCTTTGGCATGACGAACGGACGCTTTAACCACCAGGTTACCCGACCCCCCCTTTGCCGCTTAGGACTAGGATGGGTTCCTGGGGACCTGTTCTAACCCAGAATCAAAATCTGTGTTTGTGAATACAGCACTAGGAAACAGATGTTACTGTCAGATCCATCTATATTCCAGCCTATCCTACAAACTGTTGTTGACATTTATAAACCATTGAATAACCACATTCTCCTGACACAATCCAGTCATCAGTATCTAATCGTTCATATTAATATACACATCACAACAATTTGCTTATTATCTAGACTGATTACCCTGACTATGACTAGGCCCTGAACATGATGAATATCATTTATACACCAGGCAGGAATAGCCAGTGATAACTACTATGTGACAAAACAGCAAGAGAGGGTTCTGTATTGCCGGAAACTAATTCTGTTTACCTTTCCTCATGAGGAACATAAATTACTTCTTCCAAAGCAATGTGTGATACTTCTCATGACACTAATGTATTAATCTGTGTCCATATGACACAGACCCGTGAAGGTCCGGGGTAGAATAGGTCTTCACCAATCCATTCTTGCCACAAAAGGCCACATTGCTTGTTGTAAGAGGCAACTAACGGGATCGGGTGGTCAGGCTTACTGACTTGGTTGATGCATGTCATCGTGTCCCAATTGCGTGGATCGATGCTCATGATGTCAATCACTGGATTGCCTGGTCCAGACTTGATTATTTACAGACCACCGTCATATAGCTGGAATATCAAGTTATATGACAGGGATGGGTGGTATAGTTGTGTTGGCACATCATGCCAAAGTCAAAGAATCTTTTTTAATGTGGACTTTGACTTGTGTGATTGATATTATGAGCACCATTGAGATACGAGTGAATGAGTGAGTATGGTTTTACGCCGCTTTTAGCAATATGGCAGCAAGGAACACTGGAAAGTGGGCTTCACACATTATATCCATGTCAGGAATCGAACCAAGGTCTTCGCTGTGACGAGTGAACGCTTTAACCACTAGGCTACCCGACCGCCCCCATTGAGATACGATGACACACAAGGGACGATGTACCTGACTCTGACCACCTGACCGATTAAGTCACCAATGAACAACAAGCCGCTTGGGACCAATTCTAACCCTGGAATCCCCAAGGAGGGAGTGTCTTTGGATAACTCACTCAAAATAAAGGATATGGTGTCACCAAACAAAGTGAAGTGGAAGCTCATCTCAAACACCAGGAAAACTTCTTTTCATACACACACAAAAATTTCATTTCAAAATACAAAGCGACTGTATTTATTCGAATACGGTAATTTTGTTATCCCGGTCCGTTGTCCAGCACAGTTTCTGTCATTGATGCGAACATACGTAGCTGAACAACAGAAAACTCACAAAGTGATGCAATGGCACACATTCACAAAGTATTATTATTCTCCAAATGGAACTGCCCATTAAAATTCATCTTTGAAACACAGAAATCAGAGGTGCCGAAAGTTAAACTTGTTCCTACTGACAGCTTGCAAGCCTCAAAGGTGATTGGCTGATTGGAAAGATCACCTGACGTGACCTCCCCTTGAGGGTCTGTCAGATCTCCACAAAGCGAGGTATCCAATCGGAATATAAAAGACTTAATTTAAATGAGACTGGATATGTTCCATATCATCATGGCCCTAGGCTTAATGAAGGGCTGACATGGCCCTAGGCTTAATGAAGGGCTGACATCAAGCAATGAGACATTGAGTATCCAGGCTGGTTTCATTTGAAATAGAATACTGCTATTCCATTTTTCAAAAAAATCACAAATTTGGATAATTACAAAATAACCATGCAAGGCTCCTTTTGAAAACTTTTTTCAACACAAAATAAGAATTAAAGACATAATTTTCTGCCTTTACATTTGGTTGATAGTTGACTGATGCAATTTGTGCAGACTCTCCGAATGTTTTTGGAATCCTCATCAAATACTTGACGACAATTACCTTTACAAAACTTCATGCTTGACAATTTTTTTCTTTTTAAAACTGATCTAGGTCACATTTCACAGTATGCACTTCCAAAAAGTTCAATATTTTACCCCAAAAGTGCTAACACAAAAAGAGACTTAAATAATGTTCAGCAAGTCAGTTCACTCCATCCTACTGAAGCTTGAACATTGAGGGGAATCTGAGTGGCGCAGGTGCCCCCTTCATCTTCCCAGCATGCATCATCCATGACTAGCATGCCTTAAGCTATAATCAATATGCTTCACACATACAACCTACTACAGGGCCAGATTTCACAATGCAGGGATGAGTCCCAGATCTGGAAGACTCATGTCAACGGATGTCATATATTCTGAACGGAAAGGATAGAGCTCCTTATAGCTATCCTGGGAAATGAATTTTGTCAAGATTATATGTTTAAACCTTTAAATATCTACATACCAAAATCCTGAAGTTCATAAGTAGCAGTTATCACTAAAATATTGGGATTTTCTCATCACAGGCTACTTTACAGATTTGTCAAGGAACTATCTTGAATATCTTTTCCTAAATGAAACCATTTATTTTCTCAATGAAGGTGTTTGTCAATACATTAAGTGTTTTCCAGGGGAGATATTTCATTAAACTGTTGTTTTTTCAATAAGACTTGCTTCAAAGAAATTCTTCATCCAATTCTGTATCACGTTTTCCCGTATACCAACATTCGATAACATCTTTGTATAACAGGTACTTTTTTTAATTGGACTTTCATAATGCATATCATGGTTTCAAATATTTAAACATGGTCAAATGATTCTTCTAGCAAACCCTTCTTAAATGACATCACTTGAAGAAGATCTGCCAGTAGGGATTTCTTAAAGATCCCCCAGCAAACACTCCTTAAAGGATCTCCTTCCACTGACCACCATTATCTTATTAAAGGACATTTCACATTAGGAGTAATCCAAGACTTGCACAAGTCTCTAAGGCAAAAAATATTAGTTCAGGTCATAATTTCTAGATTATATAAATATTAAGAACAGAGTGTCCGTATAAGAGACTGGCGTCCTTGTACGGCACTGTCCACGTATCTAGACTTGCCTATTAGCCTATTATAAGGATAGAATTACTATACACCCATGGACTTATCATTCAATACAGCCTTGGAGCAAGGCTAGAGTTATCCCTATGAGGCATTTTGTAGAGTATGTATCTATTCCCCATCACAGAAGTACTCCCTTTAGAAATAGCTGAGACGGAATAACTTGACCTCTCTGGTCCCAAATCAAGGACAATCATGTAAAAGGTTCCGCTGGCCAAGGCCTGATTCTGCCTTTATCTAAGTCATGATCAGAATAGGAAATGTTCATCTGTCTTGGGTCTCAGTTTCTGCTTAGTCACGACTCAAATATCAAAAACACACAGCTTCATGCTCATCAGAAAATGTACCAAAATTGTTCTGAACTTCAGCTAACCCCCTATTAGAATTGGATACACATGTGTAGTGAGCATGATTCATATTTGGCAGCACTTGCCAGAATAATATATAGGCATACTATACAAAAATTAATTCTCCTTGCCAAAGGATACCCTTTGGCCTAAGCACCAGGCAGATTGTTTCTGGAGAGTTTCTAACAGTTTTCGTCCACTAGTCCTCATAATGATAACATATAGCAAAACCCTTGAAAAGGGCACATTTCTACTAGTCCTTATGATACCTTTACCATTGGGCAGTTTGGCAAGGACTATAGGACTAGTGACAATTTCTAACACCGGTGAACAGGTGCCCCCTGCATCCATACCCCATCCCAATTTATGTAACTTTTTTTCATGCTCCCACCCCCTTCAAAATACATTCTTATATCCGCAACATGATTATAACCCTATTATTTGTGAACTGTATCATTTCTCACACTCAACTCACGCAACACACGCAACGCACGCACACATCACTCACACACTTTATAACAAATGACCAGTCTTTTATCTGAACTACATATTCATGTCATCAAAAACTTGCATAGCACACAACTGATGGAAAGGAAATCCCGTTTTTCACTTGTTGCCACTTGTAAAAGGATTGAAACACTGGAAAAAAAGACACCCATCCTACAAAGAATAACAAAAAGAAACGAGGACTCAATGGGGACTAAAAGTGTATCAAGTCACAATAGAATGCATATCAAACCAAGATAGTCTGACATTGTCAAAACGTAGCCATGCAAAAAGTGACACATGCCAGAACAGTGTTGATCTAAACCAGTGGAAGCTGCTAGGACTATCCTCACTGGGTCTCACCATGAGGCATGGTTGGGGATTGTAATCCCCTGACAACTTGTAGCATCCTCCCTACTTGAAGTCTTAGCTGGTCAATTAGCTAAAGGGAGGTGGTCATGTTACAAGGGTGCTGTGAAAACACGGCTTGAGCTCATCTGGCCTGATGTGCAGCCTCAGTCGATCATCAATGCAAAGGGAAACATGTCTGTGAATCCATGCTAATCAATGCTAATTGCCTCCCTTGGGGAAGTGGTTGGCCCACCAGCCTCAGTTGGCCCCCAAAAGGGGTCAGCAACCTACAGGTTCCATGTCTCAAAATTCCTATGCGAATGTTGATTCTTGTTGAATTTTCAACCTGGGTCAAGTTCCATAAAGTGATCTCACACAACCATTGTCTTAACTCCCAGCTATATGATGCAGCCCGTAAATAATCAAGTCTACCAGACAATCTAGGGAGCAATATTCTGAGTGAGTGAGTGAGTGAGTGAGTGAGTGAGTGAGTGAGTGAGGGAGGGTGGGTGAGTGAGCGAGTGAGTGAGTGAGTGAGTGAGTGAGGGTGAGTGAGTGAGGGTGAGTGAGTGAGGATGGGTGAGAGTGAGTGAGTGAGTAAGTGAGTGAGTGAGGGAGGGAGGTTTAACCATGCTTTTTCCACAATATTCCACTTATATCATGGTGTGTCTGCTTAATGTGGGAGGAAAGCACAAGTGATGCAGGTCTTAGACATTACCACTTTGGTGAAAACAACATGCACAGGTATGGTGCTGACAAACCTAGAAACATAATTGGAGCTAACTGGGATTCGAACCCACAATCATAGGTTAGATGACTGGACCACCCATGCCCCCCAATATTGTGAGCAACAATCCACAATGAACCAAGTCACAAGCCTGACCACTCAATACATTTGGTCCCCTCTTACAGCCAGCTTAAGTTGTCCAGATTTCATGAAGTTCTGCTACTCACAATGTCATAAATGTTGGTCTGAGCTGATGGACTAGTGTCATTTGTTGATGGTGACTTCATCCGAAGTTAGTGGTAGAGCATTTCTTTATGTAACTGTTTGTTTGTTTGTCGTTTAACGCCAAACTCAGCAGTATTCCAGCTATATGACGGCAGTCTGTAAATAATCAAGTCTGGACCATACAATCCAGTGATTGACATCATAAACATCAATCTACGCAATTGGGATACAATGACATACATCAACCAAGTCAGCGATTCTGACCACCAGATCCCGTCAGTCCCCTTTTACAACAAGCATAGTCGCACTTACAGCAAGCATGGGTAGCTGAAGACCTATTCTCTACCCGGATCTTCACGGGTCTGTTTGCTGGTATAATACTGAGCAATGAACATTTCCTTTGCCACCGACTCATCACTAGTGTCTGGGAACTAGTTCTGTGTTTAACTGCACTCAATCATTGTCATCATGAACTCTGAAAACAATCAGCAAATTACTAACCCTTAATTATCTAACATCTTATCTAAAATTAAGAGGATCACCAGATTCAAATACCACAGCAACACATCTCACTGACCAAGTCTCCGCTAATCTCTGACACTGATAATGATTTCAATGCAAGGGAAATTCTTCATCCTGCTCCTTCAGCACTGGTCGTGTTTGGTCTCTTCCATCACCACCTTCACAATGTAGACTAACATTTAGTCTCTGAAATCTTATATTACACAATATCCTTCTTGACTCTAAAACTAATAAAAAGTTCCCTATGTGGAATAGAGCTAGCTTGAGCTGGCTAGACTTGCTTTTGTATGCATTTCTAGATTATTATTTTTCATAAAATAAATATATTCCACGGTCATGGTGCAGGACTTTCACAATGTTGATACTGCTACAGTAAGATCTTTCCTCGTTTTCCTTTCGAGTTTTGAAAAGGAAAGTGACTGAGAAAACAAAGACCACACTGGAATCGGTGAGTCACATATTTCTTATCTTGGATAAAGAAGCCAGAGATACATGTATTGACCCACTTGTTAGCTCTCGTCCTTAGCTGAATGTTTCTCCTTCCAAAAGGTTGTTGGTGCCTAAATGTTGCTCTATATAGGATTTTCATAATTATACTTTTTTTTATTACCTAGTTTACAGAAACCTTTTTTCTGTAAAAAATAATAATTATATTTGCTGATCATCAAAAAAAGATACTTAGAGATTACTGCATATTTTTTGTTTATCAAAAAGTTGAGCTTCAACAAAAATCAATCACAACATGCAGCAATATCTATTTTGATAATAAATGACAAACTATTGACTCAAAAGTATTGGGGAGGGGGGATTAAAGTTTATTCTTGTATATATGATCAATGTTAGACAAATCACATAAAAAGAAAGGTGTGACCTCTTTCACACACATATATACTATAGATTTAAGTCCATACAATTTTTCATGAATTATTGAGGGAGTAATAGAGGTTGCCAACTCAGGCAATACTGGCTGGACGAGAAAATCAGCAAAAATTAGCAATAAAATGTGTCTGCCCTGTCAACAATGCGTCATTTTTTATGTTGTAATCATGGTAATAGTTTTTTCCTGATTCAACTGAGAAGCGTGGCTACACACTTACAATAAGCAGGTCAAACTTGACACCTTATATAGTTCACCCTGCTCTACAAGTATCTGAATCAGACACTCATTCCATGGAGAGCATTCGTGCACTGCAGTCAGGACAAGTTTAAAGTATGTATTAGACTAGTTAAACCAGGAAGTGAGTGAGTGAGTGAGTGAGTGAGTATGGTTTTACGCCGCTTTTAGCAATATTCCAGCAATATCACGGCGGGGGACACCAGAAATGGGCTTCACACATTGTACCCATGTCGGGATTCGAAACCGGGTCTTCGGCGTGACGAGCGAATGCTTTAACCGCTAGGCTACCAGACCGCCCCTAAACCAGGAAGAGGGAATATGGGTGATATATCACACATCAAAATCAAACTGACCTATCATATCTAGCCCTCAGTTCAAATAATGACGATAGTTTTAGGCTTTACGACTCGTATTAGCTGACTATCTCAATTAGTGAAAACAGATCCTGGTATTGAAATAGCCTGGATCATTTTCACATTTGTAAAATGTCAAATCTAAGATGTCTGGACCAAACCACCCCTGGGCCTTTCTTATCAGCTACAAAATCATATTAATTTCAAAAATATAAAAATACCATTGAGATTTCCATGGACACAATTACAATCAGACCTTATAACTTCTAATAACAATAAAAAAAAGTCACACTAAATATACACCAATTTAGAGTGTGTTTCCTTGTAAATGTCTGATTGCAACCTGGTTGGACATGGTTCAAAAGGCAATGCCCTTACGGCCAATCACACAGCAGTAATTAATCCCCAGGAGCTCCGAGTGGCTCCATACTGTCTACCCACGACACAAATGCAGACAAAATTGATGAAATATTGACTCAATATCAACTGCACCAGTTTAGAGACTAATCTCTTCTACTGGTGTGGCTGTACCAGTCACATGCAGTTGAACTGAAAGCTAAGAAAGTACTTATCGACCAACTCATGTGAAAGCGCAATCGCTGATCAATATCAGAATGGAAGAGTGCAGAACTGCATATCACGTTAGTCTATCTAGTTTCATAGCCTCCAGAAGAACATCCCTCTGTAGTGTATTGGCTATCATGGAAGCAATATTACAACAGATTCCAAGAATGATGCTTATAAATGTCTGTACATCCCCCCCTCTAGCTCTCTCTTGATGAGAAGCTATTCAGACATACTGACATACTGCCACCCGGCAGACATTTAAGTGAGATGAATGACATTTCATGTTAATCTGACAGTATTGCAGAATCGGTGAAATAAGCTGTTCTCATAGTCACTTTCAATGGTTAAAACATTCTTCTGGCTGGGCAGAGCTCAACACACCATCATGGAGTATAACTACCTATGTTTCAGCTGGTATCAAAATGTATGGTGTTTGTTTCCGTTACACTTATGTGCAAACACTCTTTGTATTCAACATTGCACTGTAAGTTGTAGCAAGATCACAAGGGATATATGGAGTTTTGCGTTCCTTGTTATAGTTTTATAAATTATGAATATGAGTACGGCATTACGTTGCGTTAGGGACGCATAAAATTTCAGATACCCGAAGTGATCCTGCTACAGTAAATTTATCTTACCAATATGTTTTAATCTGCTGTTGTAAAAGAATTAAAACAAATTCAAATTTGATAGAAAACAGCTCTTCGATTGAGCTGAGGTTAATTTGTGCTATGTCACGTGACTTTCGTTGACTCTCATTACACAGAGCCATGTTCACTAGTGTATACAACCTATATCTAGGATTATTCTACAGGGCTATGTTCGCTAGTGTTTACAATCTATATCTGGGAATATTCCACAGGGCCCTGTTCACTAGTGTTTACAACCTATATCTGGGAATATTCTACAGTGCCTGGTCTCTAGTGTTTACAACCAATATCAAGGAATATTCCACAGGGCCCTGTTCACTGTTCACTAGTGTTTACAATATTTTACCTGACTTACATCTGTAGTGCTTCATCTCAGATGACAAAATAAAATATCTTGAATCAAAACGTTCTATACCAATAATCCTCCAAGCGCACTCCCAGCATACACAGAGCAGACAATGTCTTGCATTATTTAGCCTGAATTACAGTGTTTGTGAATAGGCTTCACAAAATACCTTGACACACTTATTTTCCACTCTATAAATAGTGATGAGTAACATCAGCTCTTTGTGAAAATTAACCAAGGCAATTGCAAAGACATTGCGATCATTTGTGCTTACAACAGCAAAAAAACCTATTTTTCTCTCCCTCAATGATGAATGTAAGTTGCAGCCCAGACAGGTAAAGTCAAGGTGAGTAGGTGCACAGACAGTGATAAACCATGCAAAACATTCCTCCCTCATCAGGAGCATGTACCTGCAGACTCCTCGCAGCTCCTCGCACCTATCTCTTACATGTGCTTGCCTATAAATAGACTCAGCCATCCCTAAACCGTCCGTACTCCAAACACTGCCTCAAAATACTGTTGTCCTGGGAATTCTAGACCGATGTGAATGGGGCAGATAAACCATATTCTGTGCCCCATGCTTGTCCGTCAGAGTGAGTGAGTGTGTCTAACATTATTTTCGTTCATATTATCACAGAACATCTTGGCTGAATGTGGAGAAACGCCTAAAGTGAAGCAGGTCATACATGTGTACCAGTTTTATGTTTGTTTAGTTTGTTTATTTGTATTAACGCCGCACTCAGCTATATTCCAGCCATATGATGGCGGTCTGTAAATAATCAAGTCTGGACCAGGCAATAAAGTGATTGACATCATGAGCATTGATCCACGCAGATGGGATACGATGACATGCATCAACCAAGTCAGTGAGTCTGACCACCCGATCCCGTTAGTCGCCTCTTACGACAAGCATAGTCGCCTTTTACGGCAAGCATGTGTTGCTGAAGACCTGTTCTACCCCGGATCTTCACGGGTCACCAGTTTCATGAAACCTATGAACACAGGAATGGCGCTTACCGAAATGATAATAAATAAACACGATAAATTTGGGACTCAAGCCCATGCCTCAGATCTGTGTTTGTAAAAAATAAAGATGCTAGGCTAACATCAGACTTTAGAAGCTGCAGACCCTCATTTAAAAAACTACAACTTATAGCGACAAATAAATTGATACGTAAATTTACGGCTGGCCATAAGGACCCGTACAACTTTGAAACTACGGCCCGACATTAAATCCTCCTGCCACGGGCCTACATGCAGATGCTTAATTTGAATATAGCTCCAGATCCTGGCCCAGTCAAAGGATGCAGCTCGGAGATGCAAGGAGTAGCTGGGGTTTCAGGGCATTGCAGGGCCTTGGTCTAAGTGGGTGGGTTTCACAGTGATATTACTGGAGACAAATAGCATACGGACATTTTCATGACATTTCTTAACTTGTTAAATTCTGCTATAATCACTAACTTTATAAAACAATCTGTCAGACATTTTCGCAGGTAATCAGACAATGTCCAAGAAAATGAACCAATCAGAATCCCTGATTTTTCAGACATTTTTGCTGGTAATCAGACAATCAATGCTGAAACCTGACCTTCTAAAGTACAGCAAACTGAGCTTTGGCGAGTAAATTATTAATGGCAATTGACAAACTCCAATCTTTCCAGACAAAACTTTATGTAGTATATAACAAAAATACTTTCTTGTGCTTGTCTGGTGTTTCAACTGCCCCGAGCAATATTCCAGGCACACACACAAAGTGACAGACATACACACACACACACACACACACACACACACACACACACACATCAACACACACACACATCAACACACACACCACACACACACACCAGTCATACACTAACATACATAAACACACACATCAACACACAGACACATACATAAACATACTCAGGCACGCACGCACACACACACAATTAATTGACATGATGGTTATTGGATGATAGTGTGAAAAATGAAAGGAAATCTTGGTGTCCTTGATGACTGATGTACTCAGAGAAAAAATTAAGGGATCTCATATTTTTCATCTCTTTTCATGAACGTTTCCAGCAAGTGCAAATGATCCACAAATAGGGCAGAGCCCGGCCAACAGACTCTCCATATGTTGAGACAGTAAGAAACAAATTATACATGTTGAATGCATGAGTAGATATTCAGCATTATTCAGATACCATATTACATATGGTTGCAATGGCAGCCATTTTGAGTTATTCCAAAAAAGAAAACTTTATGCTTTTTCGTTAAAAGGATTTCTTTAAAATCTTCCATATACTTCAAAAAACTAATCCAAATCCTAGAAGATGAAAACTTGATGGTGTCAAGCTGAAATGGCTGCTTTGGCGGCCATCTTGGTTTTGTTCTAACTGAAAATATTACTATTGTGTAACGAGGGACATGGTAAACATCTCCAGCACATTTCATATCTATAATGAGATATCCAGTTGCTTTATACACAGAAGGAGAGTTATCACTCAAAATTTAAAAAACGTGGACAAAACTCCAAAAACACACAAAAGATCACATTGGCCATATCAATGTGAACTGAGCATAGTTTCTACTTTATAGCCTGTTGCACATACTTTTGAGTCAAAAGACCAAACTTGTCTCTCATAATTTTCAGCAGAACTTAGTAATATAAAATGGACTATTGTTAGCTGAGCCCTTAAAACAGAATTTGAGATTTGGGTTTGTGATAATTGGCCATAGTCACGGACTGGGTATATATGATCATGTAACTTTTATCTACTCAGGAATTATCTGATAAGCAAAGAGGAAATCTCCTCCTACTAAGCGGTTCTAATTATGGGAGGGGTCCTCAATGTTTGCTGCTGTAGTATTGGAATCTCTGGGCTCCCGAAATCTTCATTGTTAACATTGCGATCAGGACAAGAACAGCCTGATTTTCATGTCAATTATTCAGTGATCATTTTTGAAAACCCCATTCATTACCAATGTGCGCACATACTAATATTCTTTGACTGTCATGTCAATACTTCAACATGAAGTATTTATATCACTTATAGTGGTTATTATAGAGAGTGGAATGAGGGAAGGAGCAAGCCTCACAAGAATAATATCACAGACGTGATACCCAAAGTTTAAGTTTTATGGTTTGATTTGGTTTGTTTGTTGTTTAACGCCGCACGCAGCAATATTCCAGCTATATGACGGCGGTCTGTAAATAATCGAGTCTCGACCAGACAATCCAGTGATTGATATCATGAGCATCGATCCATGCAATTGGGATTGATGACATGCATCAACCAAGTCAGCGAGCCTGACAACCCGATCCCGTTAGTCGCCTTTTATGACAAGCATAGTCGCCTTTTACGGCAAGCATGGGTTGCTGAAGACCTATTCTATCCCGGATCTTCACGGGTCTTAAGTTTTATGAACATACATGAATACATGTTATTATTAACAGTCCTAAATACTGATAAACAGGATTTATTTGTATGATGTTTATCATTATTGAACAATTTTAGACTACTATTTGCATCACTATACCAGTCTCCATGGTCTTGTCACATCACCATGTTATATTGTATACTGGAAGATACAACTTTTCACTGCAGCAAAAACTCTCGGGCCATTTCACAAGCCGAATGTCATTGTTAAGATTTACTGACACTTTAACTTGTCAGTGAAGCAGATCACATTTCCTCATCAATAGGAAACAGATTATCCAGGATTTAAAAAAATTGGGAAGTAATTTCACTCAGTAATCAATTTTACCTCAAGTGGAGACGAACTATTTGGATAGGACAACGATATCCCTGTACCAGTATCAATCATGAGTTTCACATTCTTAGGGATACACCACCAGGACTGCGATTGTTTTCACTGTTTTCATTTTACATTTAAATGTATAAAAACTTTTAGGAACGTATTCCTTAAGGGTGAAACAATACATCAGTGCACTGGTACATCGTGAGTTTTCATTCGATACGATACACGATATGTTTTTTCTGTATCAATACAAGATGATACACTTGCTAAAATAAATTATGTACTACTCGCTTAATGACCTCAGAGTTTTTGTCAGTCAAATATTGCAAAATGTGTTGTAATTAGCTTTTCAAGTTCACTTCTAATAATAGCCACTACAAGTAGCTTCAGCTAGCTTTCCTTTTGAGACCGTCTCTGTAATATTTATAGTAAGATATTTCCATGCGATTTGACATAAATATGCATATCACGATACATATCGTATCGTGACCTATGCATCATGATACAATACGTATCATGACCTAGCTGTATCATTTCACCCCTAGTATTCCTGCTTTCTCATTGTTTATGTCAGCAAATATTTCAAAACATTTTTAAGAAAACACAAATACCAAAGGGTTATTTTGTAAAACAAAATTGTTTTTGCACACATTCATCATGTCCAGGACTCAAGGGCCAAATTGTTCCCAGGATTTATATCTGGTTATGTAAGGCATGCGAGGGGGTTGACGCAGGGCACATGTGTGTAGGGAGGAGATCAACAGTGATTGACTGCGGCTATAATCCACCACCCTGTAACAATAGACTGACTTATCAAGTGGTAGGTCAAGGGGCTGTACGACTATGCTCAATGGGTATTACATGACCAGGGATTGCTGTCTCCAATCTCACAACAAGGAGACAGACACAAGCCATGGTCCCAGTTTATTGCATTACTGAAGCTCCTATTTCAACACAAGCCTCCCTAAGCGACACAATCCACTGTACACGACATCGGCTCAACAAATCACGATAAATGAAAATAAGATTACCTGCCCGAAAGACGGGTAGTTGTACGAATGTCATTTGTAGCATGTCTCCATAAATCTCACATTAGATGGATTTTTCTGTTAACAAGCATCATTTTCTTCATCAGTAGCCTTTATGATAGGTTTATGGTTCATCAGCTGAATAATTTACAGACAGTTTATTGCAACACTGCACTAGATCTATTACATTAATGAATACCTCCACAGTTGATACTATTTAGTAATGCCCAATCATTCAATTTGTGTTTCCATGGCGATTGAGTCAGTTTCAAATTTGATAAATGAGATACAAGATGGCATTTCTTGTAATGAATTTGATTTCCTAGCTACCCATGCAGAAGGTGAGATACCGATATGCTTGCCTTCGATGTGCAGGGATTAATCTGGGATTCCAATCTAAATGCCGTCGGAAGGCCAATAGGAATAGGTTCTTATTTTGTTAATTTCAGGGGAGTTTCAACATTGTATATAACATTGCATTCATATTTATACATGAAATGGAGTTTTTATTTTTCCAATTTGGGAATTCGTACATTTTTTGCTGTAGATTTGTAGTAGGACACGGGCCTCTGACCAATCCCTGGTCAGCTTTTGTATGATAGGATGCGTTTGGGTGGGTGAAAATGTCACTGTACATTAGGGATGTAACGACATACAGTGTTCAAATCTTAGGGGTCCTTGAGGTTGTCTGTCTGGGTCTATTTGAATCTGTGGAACCCCCAAATCTTTAACTGTTAACATCAGGAAAATGACAAGGGCTCTTGTGAGCTCTTGTGAGCTCTCAGTAATAATTCGGGGGCGGGGAGAGTGTCCACGTTTTTAAAGCTTTATATCCAGAGTTCGAAATTATGGAGCATGCTCAGGGGTTATTAAGATTACTTCTGTCTCATGCCTAGTATTGACTAAGGATCATCATTATTGTATTTTGGTTTTAACATATTCTATATCTCCTGATTAAAATGGATTGGTAGTCAAGCCAATTACTGGCTTATGATAGAATTTCTCTGTAATTCTGGTTTTATATGGAGATTTGAAATTTGAATTCTCACTAGTGCACAAAAAAACATCTACTACAGAGTTGCCATTTACCTATTGGTATAAGTGGTCATCCACAAGGGTATGTCACTAATGCTTCCCGAATCTTACTAGTCCCAGACTAGCAGACTTTTGTTACATACAAACCCTGTACATGATAAATACATCTGGCAGAGTGTGAAATAAAACTATTTGCCAGGCTGCCCAGCAATTGAAATTGGAACTAGTCCCATCGTCCTTGCCCAATTGTTGCGGTATCATAAGAACAAGTAGAAATTTGCTATTTTTAAGGGTTGGGCTGTATGTTATCATTATAAGGTCCAATAGACTAAAAATGTTAGTTTCTACCGCTGCTGCCATCAGGACCAACTTTAGAAGCTGCAGGCCCTGACTAAACTCTTTGGGCACTCATGTAAAAACTGAAACTTACTGCAACAAATATATCCATATGTAAATAATGTGCAAGCCGTAAGGACCCATACAACTGTGGAACTGCGAGCCTGATGCAACATCTACTAGCCACGGGCCTAAAGGCAGCGCTTTTTTCCAAAACTGACATACAAAGAAGTAATAAGAACACTTGACAGTTGGTGTCAACGCTTAATCACTGGTATCTAAATATACCACATGATCAAAACCTTTTGTGGTCAGTTTAAAAATTCAAAAAGCTTTTAAAATTTCATGGATTTGTTAAAAAACATTAATCTATAAGCAGAAGTGACTCTTAACACTAAGTGTTTTAACAAGGGCTTTCATGTTTAATGTTAACACTGATGTGAAATACCACAATTGCCTTAAACTTTTTATATTTTATACGGTTTTACTTTTTCAATTATAAAATGCTTTTACATGTAAATTAGCACAAGCCATCCAAAGTGGTGTATTTCATTAAATACACACATTCCTTCAACATTCAAACATTCCCATCAAATATTATTTCAAGTTCAAGAATTTTTAAATACTGCCATTGCTGGCCATACTATTACATGACATAAAACAAAACTAAACCTAACTCATGATAAGGTCATCGTAACTCCCATGCTTTAACATAGGCTTACAATAGTCAGAAGGTTGATAAGACTGATTGTTGTTTAATGCCACACCCTGCAATATTCCAGCTATATGATGGCGATCTGTAAATAATCGAGTCTGGACCAGATAATCCAGTGATTGACATCATGAACATCAATCCACTCAAATAGGATACCATGACATGCAAACATCCACGTCACAGAGCCTGGCCACCCGATCCATTTAGTTGCCTCTCATGACAGACTAGCACAGGTTATTGGGGACCAACATTCTGATCCAGAATCCCCAAGGTTCTACATGGTGCATATGGGCTCTGGTCACAGCAACAGATCATGCTACCAAGGACTTGTCTGTGAAACAACAACCTAAATATTCACATTATGGATCTCTTACTTCCTGCAACTCATCCCACGTCAGTCTCTGTAAAAGCGGGGCATTGTTCGAACACAAGGCCACAAAAATGTTAATTTATCTTTCCTATGGCAGTCACATCATGCCAAATAAGGTTCATTTATAAGCGAAAAGAGAGAAATATAATGACTGAGTTTGAAGCCAAGGAAGGGTCTTGATTATGTTGGGCTTGTCATGGTTTGTTGCCATGGTGTTCTAATCGAGACCAATTAAATATTTTCAGGGTTAATCTTGACTGACAAAAGTTGGGGTCGAGGGGACCCCATTAATTAATTTAAGGGTCCTTGAAGGCAGTATGAGGGTCCTGTAAAGTAATGAAATGGTGTAGTGGACAATAAGTTTTGATAATTGCTTTAGAGCCTGGAATGATTCAATGATCATGGGGACAGTTGTCATGACTGATGGATGAAATGACAGACACCCATAACTGCTCCTGATGCGCTGTAGGTACAATGAATGTTATTGTGTGGCCCTCGGGACGCAGAGTATTCTTTTTCTGCATCCAATCTCAACATTTGTGTGTACTGGATGCACATTTGTGAGAAAAACCTACTGACCATGTCAACAGTGTTTAAAATTAAGAGGAATCCTTGAGTCCTTGAGATTAGCTCACATTATTATTATACTTGAATCTAGGGATGACCTCCGAATCTTTAACATGTTTAAGGTTTAGCATAAGGCAGGGATGGAAACCACTGGGCTAACAACAATGTAGTCAGGAGCTCATTTCGGACTAGTAATTTATGCAAAATATCTCAATCTTGATAGAAAACATCTAGTCCCTTAGAATCTTCACTGGTCTCGGTCTAACGGACTAGTGGATGTGTCTTACCAGCGTTAGAAATTGGCACTAGTCCTGTAGTCCTTGCCAAACTGCCCAGTAGTTAAGGTATCATTAGGACTAGTAGAAATTTGCCCTTTTTAAGGGTTTTGCTATATGTTTTCATTATAATTACTACTAATACTAGTGGATCAAACCTTTTAGTTTCTACCGCTGCTGACCCTGTTAGGGGAATGACAAGGACCCCTTGACTTTTATTAATAATTAATAAGACAGCATCGAACTAGGACAGTCCCTGTACCTGTCTGTATGTTTTGAAACAACTAAGTAATTAGGTCACTCAACTATCTATTCTAACTGAGGGTACAGATGAGCCAGCTGTAGCCACATGCAGCCTGACATCGTCACAGCCTCCTCCAGCAGGGTTGTCTATGTTGCCACTGTGTGCTCACTGTGTCAGATCAATGACTGGTGTAGCCCTAATCCATAAAACAATCATACACAGTTACACAGACATGTGCAAATCTTGTGGCATTGTGTCGTGGCACTCACAGATGATGCTCCCATCTGTTGAGTGGGCATGCTGTCCATTCAGGGATTTATACATTAACGAACATGTACCCAGCAAGGACACAGAGTGTAAACATGACAAGCTAAACTTGCTCAACTTCTGAGCTTATAATCTTCTAATAGAAAAACATTAATTCCTACCACGTTTGAAATGTCTGCTGTCATAAATCAAAATCCCTTTAGAATATATATCATACAATGATGGAACATATGTTAAAAGAAATTTGCAAACAAAAAAAACAATTCATATATATCTAAGTCTGAAATTATAAATGGTTCTTCAATGAAATGTTGATCTATTCTTAATACCAATCAAAGTAAAAGCACTGAAATTTCCATGTTTCTAAAACTATTACCAAATCTGCTGTAATAAGCACCCTGGATGCCTAGAAAACTAACAAGGGAGGAGCTTATTAAAACCATACACAACAAGTGAAATTTATTGTCAGGGATCGAGTGGAAGAGAACTAATTTAGTCCGAACTTTAACATCGGTGTGAAACCCTTACTTTCTTTATAAAAGGACATGCCCCTTCTTCACTGCTGTTTTTCTGTACAATAATCTGTAATATATACATGAAAAAACGAACTATCACGGCACTCATAAAGAATTATTCTCTATTCTCTCTATTGTTTTCTAGAGAGTCGCTCAGGGTGCGTTTAGTAGGAAGCATAATAGAGAATATACAGAGAATATTATTTAAAAAAGGCAAAATACAAATCACAATCAGTAGCAAATACCTTTGAGTCTACTGTAATGAAACTGTATTTTGCCATTATCATCAGCATAGATCTATGAAGGCAACATCAGGAATGGATGTCAGTATACACTACAGCTAAAGTAACTATTTCACCATCAGTTAAAGAATGGCTTATCAGGAATTAATTATTACACAAGTCCTAAATCAAGACATTTTATCACTTGGTCAGCTAATGCCACCCATGGGGTAGGCTTAACACTGTAGATCAGAGATTAATGTTTGTGACCCATGCCCCAGGCTTACAGAGCTGATTGGCAGCAAGAGTGTGTACGCAGGGTCAAACAGCTGCCAGATCCTCAATTCACTTGGGGCCTTATTGAATATCTGACGAGATTACAAGACCATGTGGCTATTTGCAGAATCTTTTGATAAGTAGCAATTGTCAGTCTTTGTTTCCCAGTTGATCTTATAAATGACAGGTTGGTTTCAACAATGGATGTGGCCAGTGTAAGTGTGTCAATAGGGTCAGCTATAAAAAGTGTCTGAAAGATTACTGATAACCTAATCTGTAATCAGTGGATAATGGGTGAGGGTGGTGGTTTTGGTGATAACACCTTGTCAGGAGTGAAGAAGAAAATAAAATCCAGAAAATGTATTGTGTTTATCAATCAAATATTCATAACTAGTAAATTTACTAGCAACTTCAGATAAGGGGTAATTAATCAATAATTTCACATGTACATAGTAATGTGCAACTGATCTTAGATAAAACTAATACATTTTCTCTACAAATAACATCCCTATTTCTTCAATATCTAAACCAAGTTAACCATTCTTCATAGATTCATCATATTTGATTTTAGTCAAATAGGTATTGATGTTTTTGTGTACACAGCTTAATGATCAAATAATAATCAAAAAGTAGCAAAAACATATATGTCAATTTTAATAACATAACCAGACGTATCGGATGAGCCTAATATGAAGCTTTATACAGAATTTCAAACAAATGCAAAACAGTTGACTTTGGAAGTAACACGTGTAACAACCAACAACAATAATTTTACAGCTGGTTATTAATCAATATTTCACTTGGATACACCAACATCACGTCCATCTGACCCATATTACCGTGATTACACTAGAAACAAATTCAACAACACTACAACCAATTTTAAAGTATATTTTTTAAATCTATTTCAATTAAGTGGAACGCTTGAACATGTTTGTGTAACGTGAAGGGGGAATACTACATCAACATCTCAACACAATAGGCCCATCGACTTTGTAAGTTGACACCTTTCAAACCGTAAACAAACGGTCATCACCGCCATACAAAAGTTATTCACTGAAAAATTCGATAAAATTAACATATTCTTACCTCGGCAGGTCGCACAGCTGTATCGCTGCTTTTCTGGTCGCCCTGTAAGACATTTTTGGGTCTAAAACAGGCACCGTCAGGCAAATCATCAAGTTTGAGTTCGGTAACTTCTTGCACCCTATCCGGTATACCAGACGTGGAATTGGACCTCTGGTATCCTCGCTCGACATGGCGTTCCCGTCGTTCCTGCAACTCTTTTGCATCTTGTTGCTCGAGCTGCTTCTTTGCCTTCGCCAAATACATTTTGAGGAATTATCATGCTACCAGCAGTAACAAAGTTTGCCGACAACTAGTTGAACGCCAATCTTTGTTTTGCCACACCGCCATCTTTCTTTGACAGATGCGCGTGCCCGGTCAGTGCTTCCGGGTCAATGGGTCACATCTTCACTTATTGACATAGGGTCAAAGGGGGCGGGGCACATTACACGCGTCAGGGATCAAAGGCGACTTGTCACTCGAAGGTGTCAGTTTCAACAGGAAAACCGCGAAGGCTCAAAATACATTGTGCAAAACGAAATTCTGTATTGCCGTGTGTAAAGTGTATTTCCTCAACAGTCGTTAGGACATGCATCACTGAAGCATTTAATTGAGCCCAAGTGTTGCCTTATCATAAAATCCATTTGCCATATAAAAATGAGCAGCCCTGTACAAAAGCAGGTTTAGCAGTGAATTCTTCGCTTGTTGCAGCTACAGGAAAACGTCACAATGTAATAAAAGAAAAAGTCGTATCTTTTTACAGACTGAGAGTTACAGCAATGTTTAATCGCAAATCGTGATGACAAGAAGTATAATAAAATGTATGTGCCAAGGTCCACGCTCGGCATTGTGGTCAACTATTATTCGAGATCTGCTTTGTTTCAAATTGGCTTTCTAAATCTTCGATTTATAAAAGAGGTCATTGCGTGTTCAGCGTTAATAATGCTCGATTGCAATGTTTAAGTTACATTCCAATCAATGGAGACGTGTGGTAATATTTGATTGTTTCGGTGGATGCCGGTATGGGTTTTGAAATGAAGAAACGATGTTGTCCGTTAGTAAATCAAATACAGCGTAACATCAGAGACCATATAATAGATATTATATGGTCTCTGGTAACATAACGTTAAACTACAATTTCGTGTTTATTTAATTATATTTCTTAAACTTCGAACTTTTAATTTTTCGAACATTCTTTACTTCAACAAAATATAATTGACGTATAAACACTTAGATTTGGGTTTAAACGTGCTGTTCACAATCCCGTTCAAGCCTTGGCATTCATCACATGACTGATGGGGGCGGTGTCAAATGTGATGCATTCGAATAGGGGTCGTATCACAAACGTATTTATGATTTTAAACCTGTTTTTATTTTATCATAAAGGGATTTTTTATAATGACAATTGAGGTAGAATTGTGTCATGTATATAAACAATGTTGTTTACCTTCTTAAATATATATTTTAACCAAAGCTTACATACGTGTCCGCACACGCTTGTACACCGCCAAACCCCTATTTTGTCCATTTCTACCTGCTAGAGGATTGGATATAGTAATGCGTAATCTTGAATTACGAATGCAAATAAAATCTAAACACTGAAACACAGAATAAACATGTATTTACAGGACTTCCGGCAATTGGAATGTGTTAACAGATATACACACACTCACATATGCACACACACACACACACACACACACACACACTACACACTACACCCACACAGACACACTCACACAGACTACACACCCACACCCACACCCACACACCACAAACAGATACACACTAATTACACTTCTTGCACGAACGTTTTGCACTGGCTAATTCATATCCAATATAGGGAAACCAGTGGAGGAAGATTAGCCCCCCCCCCCCCCCCCCCCGAAAAGAGGTAATTAAGGGGGATCGGGTGGTCAGACTCGGAGACTTGGGCGACAGCGTGTCAACGTACCCCGATAGTGTGGATCGTTGCTGATGCTGAGAGTCACTGGATTGTCTTGTCCAGACTCGATTATTTACAGGTCGCTGTCATGTAGATAAACTATCGCGAACTGTGGCGTTAAAGAACATTCACTCAACAATCTGTTTAGAGTACACATTGTAGAAGTATACTGTTTCCAAATGTTTGTGTACACAAACCGCTCAGAAATATCCACTGTAAACAACAACAAAAACATTACATGACGATTTAGCATAAAGATATTTTGACGATTTGAACGCGTAAAATCGTATATGTAAGAATATATCACCAGTATATTGGCGGCTAAAAAATGGTTATCCCACAAATACAATAAACTGATAATATATGGAAAAAGATAGAGTAAAACTTCTCTTTTGCTTGAACATAATATGTGTTTATTGCTTGTTTTTATTCAAGTCTTTGAAAGGCATTTAGAAGTGATACACATAAGGAAGAAAATTTATGGATGTCAACTTCTTTATTAGGAGGAACACGTGTCGGGGTATATATGCTTACTCCTTCATCAGGTGAATTCGCGTTTGTTCCTCATAATAAAGAAGTTGACATCTATAAATTCTCTTCCTTTGTTTTTTTATTGTTTTCATAAAGGATATGCACTTGAAGTGTTGACAGCATGAGGTGAGAAGAGTTCTACAATATTTAACTTCAACCGTCTTTCTCAGTTTAATTCCTGTTGAAATCTTCCCATGTTAAAGACGGCCCAGATGACGACAGAGATCAAGTTTCGGATGTTTTCACAAAGAATTACATGCGTGAAACACTCAAATCACGGTTAACAAGTCAAATACTTCATGGCCACTTCCGACAGTGACTTATTAACATAAAATCCCGCTTTTGGCGATGTCACGATAGAGAGTCCGTGACATCGTGACAAAACTCGCTCTTGTTCGCTCCCAGTGCTAAGTCAACAGCACGCGGTAGGGTCTGTCTTCATGCGAAGTTATTCCGTCGACCTTGTAGATACACAATCGTCCTGCTTCTTGTCACGAAGGGGATTGTTTGTTTCTGATGCGGCGCTAGGTCAGTTTGACCTGTCAACACCTGGGGTGAGGTTGTTTGCCAAATCAAATAACGTGTATTTGGACAGGTTGACAGTCGCGCGACATGGCGAGATGGGGATTCTACGAGCGCTTCAAGCAATAGTATTGTGACCATATTTCTTGTAGCTACTATTTTATGCGCGAATTCACAAGCCCCTGTGGTGTGCGGAGTGAAATCAAATCGGTGGTTTGTTTGTTTGTTGTTTAACGCTGAACTCAGCAATATTCCAGCTATAAGAGGGCGGTCTGTAAATAATTGAGTCTGGACCAGACAATCCAGTGAATGACATCATGAGCATCAATCCAGGCAATTGGGATCGATGACATGCATCAGCCAAGTCAGCGAGCCTGACCACCCGATCCCGTTAGTCACCTCTTAACCTCTTACGACAAGCATAGTCACCTTGGCAAGCATGGGTTGCTGAAGACCTATTCTACCCCGGATCTTGAGACAAATCAGCGGTACAATTTTATGAAACCGGTCATAAAGTCACAACGTAGTCTGAATACCAGTCTTTTTTCAGGTCCTCTGGATCACCATCACATGGTGAGAATGATACAAATATTCTCTGTTCCATTGACCACTGAGAACTGACCGGTGGGGATTCCGGGAATGAATATAGGTTCCCCGAAACCTTTGCTTGTCGTAAGAGGCGACAAAATGTATTGAGTGGGCAGGCTCGGTGATTTGGTAGTTTGCCTGTCATCGTATCCCAATTACTTGGATCCCTGCTAATGATGTTGTTGATGATGTTGATGATGTTGTTGTTGTTGTTGTTGTTGTTTATTCAGGAAGGTTACGTAGGCCATCCCCCCATGTCACAGGAATTGTACAGCAGCCATTGTTATAACTGAAATTTACATCAGCAGTTTTGTCCTTAATTGCATAGACTTATAAATATACATAGCCAAATTACTTATGATATTACATTTATAACTTGACATCAAGACATTGAATATATGTAATGTGGGAAATACATAGTAGTTTCTTGGAATTTACTGTTCCCGCAATTCGGCATACACCCTGCACACAAACAAGAAATGATACTCATCCTCCACGAAACCTTTTTTACAAACATTGCAAAACTTTTCATTCCTACATCTGAATATCTGCCAGTCTCTATTTTTAGTTGGTGAGAACTTCATCTAAACTTTGCTAAAGCTACACAACGTTTATAGAAAGATAGTTAATATAACACTCCTGACACACTATAGATTTATACCAATATTTTATACACTGCTTGTATAAATATATACAGGGTATCACCCTCACTTAACATGAACAACATGATTTAGAGTTGACGACTTCACACCCAGAAAATATTTGCATGCCTGGACATGAACGTCTTCAATAACTCTGCTAAGCTTACAATCTGAGTCAAGTTCTAGTCCCCATATTTTGGCACCATACAATAAAATTGACATCCCTTTCCGAACTAAATCTTTGAAGAAAACATCATACGGCAAACATCATACGGCAAGTTTTGACAGACATGTTAATCATTGGATTGTCTGGTCCAGCCTTGATTGATTACTTGACTGAGGTCAAGTAGCTGGAATATTGCTCAGGGCGTGTTAAACAAACAAACAAACAAACAAAGAATAAGACCCTTGTGACCAGACCTCCATTCGTTGATATGGTAGTCCCACACAAGCAATGAAAATCAAACCACTATGATCCCTGGCCCTATAGGGTCATTGTGCACTCACTCACTCACTCACTCACTCACTCATGTGGTCATTCTGAGTTTTAGTTCCTGATGAGAAACCGATTTTCTCAACACCTTTCAATCTGTTATTTATAACAAACTTTGGCTCATTTCTTATGTCAAGATATACATAAACTCATAATATTTTAATTTCTTATAATTTTATTAAAGTATGTAAATTTGAAAAATATTAACATTTATCATATATTAATGAAACTGTAAAAATAACATTTGTAGGAAATTAATGTATAAATGTATAAATTAATGTATAAAGCAAACAACAGTTTGGTCATAGCTTTGACAACAACAAACAAATAAAGATACTTTTGTAACATATGTGAGTAACCTATATGTAGTGAGTGAGTGAGTTGAGGTAAACAACGTTTTTAACAGTATTGAAGGAAGCCCGAAGTGATGCAGGTCTCAGACATTTACCACTTTGGTGAAACCCATGAGCATGGATATGGTGCTGACAAACCTAGAATCATTATTAGGGAGAAATGGGATTTGAACCCACAATCATAGGTTCCTGGCATAACCAAGGGACGCAACTCTGCACAGTGAATAACTGCGACGACTGGGTAATCTGTGCCTTATAACATTATTGGTCAGTTGAGCATGGAAGCAAGGCCAGCTCTGTTAAAGTGCAGGATGTTTAAGGTTCTCACAGTGACTTGGACCTGTGTTCAGTACTACAGTAGTCTCCAAATATCGCTGGCCAGTTGGGCTAGCTAGCCTCAAAATTGACTACCCAGTTCCAAATTTCACTAACCTAAATAAGCTCCAGCATATTTCCATCCCCACAATGACATTGGTAATAAAAGTTTGTTAAGTAACACAGTTTGTGATTGGTTAAACTACAACCAATCAAAACACATTTGTTACACACAATGTTACAGTGACAAGATGAAACAGGGATAATTCTAATCTCGCAACAAACATTTGTTATGGATATTAATTATATATTTTTAATTTATGATGATCGTATTGATGTACAGAAATGGGAGAACTTTTGGGTGGGTAAAAAAATTCCGCGTTACAATTTCAGTAGCCAGTCATTTAGCCTGAGTGAAAGTTTGCTGGCCTGTGTTTACTCTTGTATAAGTAGGGGGCACGGGTGGCACCGTGATTCGCTGTGCAGAGTTGCATCCCTTGGGCACGCCAGAAACCTATGGTTGTGGGTTCAAATCCCAGTTCACCCCGATTATGTCTCTAGGTTTGTCAGCACCATACCCATGCTCGTGGGTTTCACCGAAGTGTTAAACGTCTGAGACCTGCATCACTTCGGGCTTTCCTCCCACATTAAGCTGACACGCCGTGATATAACTGGAATGATGTTAAAAACAGCATTAAACCCAACTCACTCACTCACTCTTGTCAGAGCAGCTTGGATCATAGCAGCCAGTCTGAGGATAGATATAAATGTTTCAGTCCAAGTTTTAAACTTAAATATCACATTTTACATTAGACTATCATTTGGGTTACGGTAAATATTTTTCTTTCTACAGCATTATTTGAGTCGGGACATATTTTGAAATAAAACAATCCGTTGTAACTTAGGAACCACCATTTATTATTGGGGGGGAGGGGGGTTGGGGCAGGGGGGGGGGGGGGGGGGGGGGGGGGGTTTGGGGTGTTGGGTCTTTTTAAAAAATTTTTATGGGTGTTGGGGATTTTGGGGGGTGTTGGGGTTTTTGGGGGGTGTTGGGTTGTTTTTTTGGGGTGGTGTTGGGGGTGGTTTGTAAGCAACAAGATTTTCTTTAATCACTGCTTCAAAACATTTTTGTCTTTGAAAGGTAGAGCGGAACAAATTATTTTTCATCACAAACATTTTCTACACAACATCAAGGATATCCTGTGAACAATTATTTTTTAGCTGAGGACTAAGTATTTGTTTTCCATTTAATTCCTCAACAAATTATACGAAATCAATAATTGCCCCATCCCCGAATATCCAATGGCTAGTCCCGTACAGATGAAACACAATAACCACAAACTCCACAATAGTAAATAAGTAAAATATCACACTACGCCAAGTTAAGATATTGTGTAAACTTTGAGGATAATTGAACACATGTTACTATTATAAAAATCAGCGCAGAAACTGGTAACAAGTTCAACACAGCATGAGCAAAGAAATTCAGTTTGGCAATCTGGTTCCATCTTAAAATAAGTTTATTTTCTTTGTCCTTTTAATAATTAATAATCAATAAAGCACCAAATCCATGCTCAAAGCACTACATTCTTATTCCGGTCAGTGGATGCACTCTAATTTCATTCTCAGCTCCATGGGGAGCATACATCAGAGTTTTTCCACCTTTTAACAACTCTTGTTGATATATTTGATATCAAAACACACTCGGCTGAGATTCTCCGGTTGAATATTTTATGTCTGTTTCAATTATTTTTGTCAGCTGGGCTGTCTCAATGATGGTTAACGATCAATGGGAAAGGTAAATAAGTGTTTACCAGAAGTGAGATATAAGTTTGTTATTCCCATCCTAGGGAGTCTGTATAAGATTAATACTGACTTCCTGTCTACGTCCCCCCCCCCCCCCCCCCGGCTGCAATGCTGTATTGGTTAATACACCCCAGAACCTGTTGGCACAACTCTCAGTCAATAAATATATAAAGTACATTGATTGGTTACTAAATATATGTAGAAAACAGGAGTGAAACAGAAGTTATTGGAGGGTAGATATCAATTTTTTCATAAAAATAGTTCTTATAGCAAAATCCATCAAGCTAAGTCTTATACTAAGTATGTTTTACCATGAACTAGCTGATGCAGATGTAGTAGTGACTTCTGGAGGGTAGTGGTCTTGATGGAAGATGTACCCTGTTCTTGCTTACACACATATCTGTCTGACATCGTTATATTAATCTTTTTCCTGTCTTAGTACAGAATGTGAGTGGATGTGAGTGTAAATGGGAGTCTATATCAATGTCCAATTGAACAAATAAATAAATTGAGTTGATCATATTCATTCCTCTAAAATCAATCTTACCATCAACATCACCAGCATAACAATAGCCTCTGAACTTCATTTCATAATATTACTTATGTTTTCTAAACTTGTCTTATCTTTTCTTGTCTGGGCCAGGTACTACCCCTGGTCTTATCTGGACATAAAATATCAATTACAATTTTTCTTCATAAGGTCTTGAAGCAACATTGTTAGAGTCTGTGAAATGGGAATTGATGATTGGAACTTTAATTCACAAGACAAACCTAAATAATCGTCATTCAAATAGTTAATCTACTTTAGTTACAAAATGGGATTTTAAACCATGTTTAAGTCGGATGATTGTCACTGAACATTCACAGCCTCCATGTGATCACCACAAGCCCTTGACGTTGTGGCAGAGCCAGTCCACCTTGGTCGTCCACTGGCCTCCGTAAGCCTTCTGGAGCTGCTCGATGAAGTACTTGACAGCCTCTTTCTCTGTCTTCTCCACTGACAGTGTCTTGCGTATGTACTCAATGTCGTCGAGAGACTGGAGCTCCGGGATTCCGCACGACAACATCAGCGTGAACAGGGTGATCAGCAACCGTTTATTTTCCCGCAGGACGACGAAGGCAGATACACACAGCTCCTGGAACCTGCAATAACGCCACAAACAGTGAGAGTGTGTGTGTGTGTGTGTGTGTGTGTGTGTGTGTGTGTGTGTGTGTGTGTGTGTGTGTGTGTGTGTGTGTGTGTGTGTGTGTGTGTAGTGAGTGTGTGTGTGTGTGGTGTGTGTGTGTGTGTGTATGTGTGAAGTGAGTGTATGTATGTCTGTGTAGTGTGTATCTGTGTGTAGTGTGTGTGGGTGTGTAGTCTCTGTGTGTGTCTGTGTGAAGTGAGTGTATGTGTGGGTGTGTAGTCTCTGTGTGAAGTGAGTGTGTGTGTGTATCTGTGTGTGTGTGTGAAGTGAGTGTGTGTGTGTCTGTGTAGTGTGTATCTGTGTCTTGTGTGTGGGTGTGTAGTCTGTGTGTGTGAAGTGAGTGTGTGTGTGTCTGTGTATCTGTGTGTGTGTGTGTAGTCTGTGTGTGAAGTGAGTGTGTGTGTGTCTGTGTAGTGTGTATGTGTCTTGTGTGTGGGTGTGTAGTCTGTGTGTGTGAAGTGAGTGTGTGTATGTCTGTGTAGTGTGTGTCTGTGTGAAGTGAGTGTGTGTTTGTGTAGTGTGTATCTCTGTGTGTGTGTGTGTCTGTGTGAAGTGAGTGTGTGTGTGTGTCTGTGTGGTGTGTGTATATCTGTTAACACATTCCAATTGCCGGAAGTCCTGTAGTTACATGTCTGTTCTGTGTTTCAGTGTTTAGATTTATTTGCTTTCGTAATTCAAGATTACGCATAACTATATCCAATCCTCTAGGTAGAACTGGACAATTTAGGGGTTTGGCAGTGTACAAGCGTGTGCGGCCACGAATGTAAGCTTTGGTTAAAGTATATATTTAAGAAGGTAAACAACATTGTTTATATACATACATGACATAAATCTAATTACATTGTCATTATAAAAAAATCCCTTTATGATAAAATAATAACAGGCCTGGTCTAACCTGGAGGCCTGGTCTAACCCAAAGGCCTGGTCTAACCCGGAGGCCTGGTCTAACCTGGAAGCCTGTTCTAACACACATGGGTTCTTTACATCAGTGTCAGAAATTGTTTGAATTAGTAATGGATTTATGGATGTCAATTTCTTTATTATGAGGAACACAATGTTTTGGAGAATATACGTACTCCTTCGTCAGGTGAATGAATGAATTTAACAGAGAAACTTTTCACAACAATGTCCAAAAAATGACGAGAAGAAGGGGTTGAAGGTTATGGATTCCAAATTAAACTGCAAAAGTGAAGACATCTTGAATTTTTGCAGAGAAAATATTATTGTGCTTTTGGACACGTAGAGGGCAAGGACCAAAGACATAAAGCTGCATTGATGATGTGAAGGTGACCTAGAGGATGGTAACTGTGTTGTACTTACCGCTCATACTCCTTCTGTTTCGACGGCTGGTCCGCACCCTTGGCTATCACTCGGAGGAAATCCTCAGTCAGGACAAACGGAACACGCTCTCTGTTGATCCCAAACTTTTTCTTTCTGTGGTTTAAGAAATGTCCAAAATCTATATGGAATACCTGAAAAATATTTTAATATTTTAAACAATATCTGCTTTGCAAGTTTCCTCCATGTCAAGGGGCCCCTGTGACCCAGTCATTCAAAGCTGTATAGAGTTGTCTCCCTTAATTGTGCAGTAATTTATGATGATTATGATCATTGTCTTGTCATCGTGGGCTTCTTCCAAGTAGTAAATGTCTAAGTCTTACCTCTGAGCCCGGCATGCAGCGATTCAACTGAAATACTGCTGAATGCATTGGTAAATAGAGAATCTCACCCGAGTGTCCTTTGATATCAAATATATCAACACGAGTTGATTAAAGTGGGAAAACTCCGAGGCTTGCAGAGGATTTTTTTCCACTTTTTTCACCGAGTGTTGATATATTTGATGTCAAAAGACACGAGGGTGAGATTGTAATTATCATCCAACATCATTCTTTCAACTTTTTCCGTTTCTAGAAAGTAATAAGCAGTGTCTTAAGTGTAAAAAGTACTGCTAACAGCTTTAGTAGCAGAGCCAAAAGTGATGTCATTTGATTGTGATGTCATGGTAACCAATGACATCACAATGGTCTGCAAAGCATTGTGATGCAATTTCATTGCAGCGATATCTACAGTATAGATATCGCTTGATCTCACCCAAGCGATATCTCCTGTGGGAGCCAGTTTAGGATAATAAACCAAAATCACAACTCCCACACGCCCACATCTAAACTGGATTCATGGCAGCTGTTCCCACAAACATGGACCCCAAGAACTGACCCAAAAGTACTTCCAACTTGATCCCCCCCCCCCCCCCCCCCCCCCCCACACACACACACACACACTTTTCCTAGAAGACCAGTTACCAGTTTTCTGGGGCCAGCTTCCCCAATCCTCAAGGACCAGGTTAATTAATCATGAGGCGACTAACAGGATTGGGTGGTCAGACTCGCTGACTTGGTTGATGCATGTCATCGATCCCAGTAGCGTGGATTGATGCTCATGTGGTCAATCACTGGATTGTCTGGTCCAGACTTGATTATTTACAGCTCGCCATCATTTAGCTGGAATATTTCTGAGTGTGGCAACAAATAAACAACAAACAATAATAATTGAAAATTAATTTTTCAGTTTCTCTCACCTGTCCTTCTTCCGTCACCATGATGTTCCCTGGGTGCCTGTCGCCGATGCCCAGCACAAACGTGGCGACGCAGTATCCAGCGCACGATCTGGTAAAGGCGTCGATTGCTTGGTCATACCTGTACAAATGCCCCAGGATGTTGTTACCACAAATGAGCGAGCCACTGTAACTTGATGACAGAGATAGGTGACGTCACGTTCAATAGTGAGGTCATCTGGTTTGTTCTATGACGTTTCCATGTTTCTAAAAGTGGGTCAGTGACATTCGTGTTGATTGCAGTGTAAATGTTTCAGAACCAATATTGTTGTTTCTTTTTATTTGACAACAAATTCAATACATTTTAGCTATAATAACGATAACACTATTTTTCAGGGCATTATCAAACCCTCGGTCTTTTCAACTGCCCTCCTTCGCCAGGCATCGAATGTGCAACAGTACAAAATGGTGACTATGGAGATGAGTGTTCTAGCCAATGGGGATACCTAGGGGTGGAAGCTATTAGGGCTGGGACGAGTTTAAATTTACTACCCGGGTACCCGATCCCCTATTACCCGGCCCTACCGGGTACCCGACCCCCTATTACCCAGCCCTACCGGGTACCCGACCCCCTATTACCCAGCCCTACCGGGTACCCGACCCCCTATTACCCAGCCCTACCGGGTACCCGACCCCCTATTACCCAGCCCTACCGGGTACCCGACCCCCTATTACCCAGCCCTACCGGGTACCCGACCCCCTTTTACCCAGCCCTACCGGGTACCCGACCCCCTATTACCCAGCCCTACCGGGTACCCGACCCCCTATTACCCAGCCCTACCGGGTACCCGACCCCCTATTACCCAGCCCTACCGGATACCCGACCCCCTATTACCCAGCCCTACCGGGTACCCGACCCCCTATTACCCGGCCCTACCGGGTACCCGACCCCCTATTACCCGGCCCTACCGGGTACCCGACCCCCTATTACCCGGCCCTACCGGGTACCCGACCCCCTATTACCCGGCCCTACCGGGTACCCGACCCCCTATTACCCGGCCCTACCGGGTACCCGACCCCCTATTACCCGGCCCTACCGGGTACCCGACCCCCTATTACCCGGCCCTACCGGATACCCGACCCCCTATTACCCGACCCTACTGGGTACCTGATCCCCTATTACCCGACCCTACTGGGTACCCGACCCCCTATTACCCGGCCCTACCGGGTACCCGACCCCCTATTACCCGGCCCTACCGGGTACCCGACCCCCTATTACCCGACCCTACCCGGGTACCTGACACCATATTACCCGGCCCTACCCAGGTACCCGATCCCCTATTACCCGACCCTACTCGGGTACCCACTGCAGGTCTCAAGAGTTGGGAACAAAATGTCTGATTGGGAATTGTTTTATTGCAGCCCTGGCCAAAACTATTTAGATTCTTGTATCAAACGATCAATACACTGAAGTTGACTGAAGTTTTATCTTTACTGAAACATATACCAGCCAAAAGGAATGTGTGCATCGTCAGAAAGAAATGCGAACATTAGCGACTTGTGGTGTAACCAATGAGCTATAGTGAGTTTTTGTCATCAAACAATATATCACGTGACTAACCGAGTCCGGATAGTCCTGTGGGTACCCGGGTCCTACTCATGACCTACCCGACCCAAGTACCTGAGTTACCCGTCCCAGCCCTAGAAGCTATCGCTCGTCACGCCGGGCTTGTTTCCCCACATCAGTACAATCTCAGTGAGGCTCATATCTGGTGCCCCTGCCATGTTATGGCTGGAATATTACTAAAAGTGACCTGTGAAGATCCGGGCCTTCATATAGCAGGAATATTGGAGTTTGGCCTTAAACAACAAACAAACAACACCAAAAGTAGTGTAATACTCACTCTTTTATCGACTTTAGTGGCCTCTTACAACAAGCATGAGAGTGCTGCAGACGTATTCTACCCGAGTCTCCGTATGCTATAGCCCAAAACAGTACCTGTCTGCATTCTTCTCCTTGATCCACCGATGAAGCTGGGAGGAGTCCATCTGTATGGCGGCCCGAGTACCCCCCCGGGACTGTATCGACGTGATCGTCTTGGCGTTCCGAACTACCTGAATGAGACCCACATCCTTCCCTGTCGCCAAACACCCGTACGGAATCATCCTGAAAAACAAACACTCTGTAGCTCCGCAGGTAATCTAACTTTGTGCATTATTCCAGCTATATGATGGCGATAAGTAAATAATTGAGTCTTGACCAGATAATCCAGTGATTGATATCATGAGGATCTATGTGTAGCGGCCATAAAATTTCCGAGTCCCGTGATGGGATTCGAACCTTCTTATCTGAGGTCGGAAGCCTTGTCCACATGACCAAAGAGGTTAACCCCGTCAGCAAGTGACAAGGTAAGGATGTCATCTGTGGGATGACTCCACGCCCTGCTACATATGAAATTGGAATACAATTACATGCATCAACCAAGTCATCGAATCTGACCACCTGATCCTGTTAGTCGCCTTTTACGAGAAGCATGGGTTGCTTAAGAGACAGGATATTTTTCCAGTTGCTGCTTTGAAACATAGGGCGCCAAACAAAGACATTTGTTTCATCAGGCTTGTCAAGGAAACAATTTTTAATATAAGGTAAAAACCTCAGGATGATAGATGTCTCATAAATTATTTTAATTAATGCAGAACTAGAAGGTTTAGAAATGTATTCTCATCCTTCATAATATTTTCATTTTGTTTTTGGGGATAGCTATTGGCCCTGGTCGGCCCTGGTCAGAACATTGTCACTGTAGGTTGGTCATGTGCAGATATTTGTTCCCCCACCTGAGGTCGAGGCCTTCAGCCTTCCAGATGGTGTCCATCAGCCGGATGACCTGGAGAGTCAGCATGTCCTGTCTCAGATCTGGAACAACAATCAGGATTAAAGTAGAACCTGTGTCTTCCTTGTTTGGTTACAAAGACCACAGTGCACTGTAGCTCACCGGAATGATTCTTGAACATTGGCAACATTATTTCACAAGGGTCGTAATACAGAGGCCATCATGAATATACAGATAAAAGTATCACCAGTTCTACACAAGAGACACTCTCCATGTACATTACATAACAGGACAACATTACATGGTCAATATGATCGCAGAGACAGTCAAACCTCAACAAGGAAATATGTATGAACATCTTAAGGTGAGGCGAGGTGAAATGGGGTTTAACGTCGCGTCCAAGATTATTGCACTTATATAACGACGTGCAAGTACGTGTATGTGTGTGTGTGTGGCTGCTTGTACTAGTCTGGACTGATGCCGATTTATAGTGCTAGCACACTGAGATACCATGCCGCAGTTTAACATGAATACCCCACTCAACACCGTATACTGACTCCGATCCGACCAGTCCTTGTTTTAGCCCCTTAATGCCAAGCACCAGACAGGGTAACAACAAGTACCATCTTTTAACGCCTTTTGGTATGACGCGGCCGGGGATCGAACCCTGGGCCTTCCACTCTCCGGGCGGACGCTCTACCACTAGACCACGGAGGCGGTCCACAAACATCTTAAGCTTGATACAGCCATTTGGTGCAGTGTGTGTTCGTTCACTGCTGCTGTAGCTATAGTCCATTGTGTGGAAGGGAACCCTGTTTTTTTGTCCACTGAGCAAACGAATTTAGCCACGCAAAATCTCACCCTCCTGTCTTTTGATATCAAATATATCAACACTCGTTGATATATTTGATATCAAAAGACACTCAGATGAGATTCTCTATTTAACAACTCTTTGAAAATTATTCTAAGTACATCATGGTGTGTCAATTTTGTTTAATGTCGGAGGAAAAACGGAAGTCATACAGGATATTACCCACATTGCTGAAACCAACAAGCACGGGTATGGTGCTGACAAACAGGAAAGATAATCTGGGTGAATCCAATGGTCATAAGTTCCTCTAATGCCTAAGGGACACAATTCTGAACAGCAAAATCTGGCCTGTGCTACCTTATAACAGAAAGGCTCACCATCACCATTCTTGAAGATGACTCTGTAGTCGAACTGATGCATATCTTTCATGGGGTCAGGGTTACTCCACACCAGCCACAGGGGGCGCTTCTTGGAGGTCATGACAGCACAGTCAGCTTGTCTGGAAACAGGACATGAGGGCCGGAATGAGTTGGGTGTAAGGACACTTTGTTACCATGACATCAGTGCATGGCAACTGGTTGTGGTAGGCAATGTTCTTTATCATACCTCCATGTCAGAATGATAAGACCTGAAAGAATGCTATGCATCCCACCTTGGAGGAAAATAAATCCCTTATACCGCACCATGAGAAAGACAGGCTGCACATGGATTTCTGAGAGGCGGAATAAATCCCTTATACCCCACCACAAGCAAGACAGGCTGCACGTGGATTTCTGAGAGGAAGAATAAATCCCTTATACCCTGCCATGAGCAAGACAGGCTGCACGTGGATTTCTGAGAGGAAGAATAAATCCTTTATACCCCACCAAGAGCAAGTCAAGCTCCACATGGATTTCTGAGAGGCAGAATAAATCCCTTATACCCCACCAAGAGCAAGTCAAGCTCCACATAGATTTCTGAGAGGCAGAATAAATCCCTTATACCCCACCAAGAGAAAATCAAGCTCCGCATGGATTTCTGAGAGGCAGAATAAATCCCTTATACCCCACCACAAGCAAGTCAAGCTCCACATGGATTTCTGAGAGGCAGAATAAATCCCTTATACCCCACCAAGAGCAAGTCAAGCTCCACATGGATTTCTGAGAGGCAGAATAAATCCCTTATACCCCACCAAGAGCAAGTCAAGCTCCACATGGATTTCTGAGAGGTAGAATAAATTGCTTATACCCTGCTTCGTAGCAAAAAGCTGGCACAAGCTAAACTCAGCTCAATTGAGCAGCTTTTTTCTATCAATTGAGGGTGGTGGGGGTGGTGGGACTCACATGATCTCCCCCAGGACATGGGCCGTGTTGAGGGGGGAGATGATGCTCTGGAGTGCCTCCTGGTAGTCCGGCTGCTGCAGCTGCTCCTGCAGGAACTTCATCTGCTCATCCTGAAAGAAAAAGCATAACAATGTGATTAGGAAATTATGAGTCCAACATATACAAGTGCAACAGACAATTACCAGTTGACAGCAATATATGGCATAGTCACTGATACAACCAGAGAAAGTGTTTGAATGTGCGTTGTTCCGATTCCGTTTTTTACGACCTGATTGCTGTTTAATAGTTCCTAGTTTTTGTAAATCCTAGTTTTATATGGACAAATGGCAACTTCCATGAAGTGTGTGATTCCTTTTGACCCTACTTTACAGTGACTACCGCTTGTAGTCAGAAATATTCCATGTTTATCAAAGTGGCATATAAATGATCAAACCTGGTCCAGGGTAAAGTACGAGCAATATCACACCATGACAAGGACCCGCAATCAGCCAATCAAGGAGCTTAGTCTCATGACAAGCAGAAGTACTGAGGACAAATATATATTCCTATTTGGCAAATGAACAGCCTTATTAATTAATTGCTTACATCTTTGACCTCTGACTTGAGCATGGTGGTAAGTCTGGTGAGCTTCTCCAACGCCTCAACTTGCTGACTAAGCTTTTTCAGGAACGACCCACATCCTCGACAGTACGCCTCTAACACGAGCCCAAACCTCAACCGAGATGGCGTGTGGTACATCTCCGATCTGGAGTGAGTGAGGAGTGAGTGAGAAGTGAGTGAGTGAGAAGTGAGTGAGTGAGTGAGTGAGTGAGTGAGTGAGTGAGTGAGTGAGAGAGTAGAACAGTGTTTCTGTCATATCACAGTGTGAGGTAAAATGGGATTTAATGTTCAAAATTATTTCACTTTTTAGCGATGTGCATAGTGCTTGTACCAGTCAGACCAATGACGTTTTAAATAGCTAGGCCATGAGATAACATGCTGCTGTTAATTTGAATACCCTACTCAGACCTATATTTTAGAACAAATTCTAATACATATTTATTTAACAGCAGAGTTAAGCATTGCTGTCAAATTCAAAGCCAATTTGAGGCTTTTTATGGACTCTCAAGGCACATGAACATTAAGGTTTTTTCAAGGTAGATCCAAAGACGTATTCACGTCTTTGGTAGATCAAATTTCAGGGAATTTTCAAGGCAGATCAAAAATTCAAGGCCTTGTCAGACTTCTGACCTAACTCCAATTTTTAGCACCACATATTGAACGACTTACAGATGACAGAATGACAACAACACCGACCTACTTAGATTACTAAAAGACTACAAACAACCGATTGTGGTATTAGCTAAACCCTAAATGGGCCCCATCCTTAAATGGGCCTCAGCCAAAGACAGGAGAGGGGAGATAACTCTCACAAGATGCGACTGACTGCAAGCACATGGCATCAGGCAGAGTCTTGTACACAGCTACCCTTACAGTGATTAAACACAGTTAATGAACGGAGATATCTTTGTCACCACACCAATGGGACGTACTTCAGCTGAGGTGAGGTGAAATGGGGTTTAACATTGAGTCCAAGATTATTGCACTTATATAGCGATGTGCATGTACGTGTGTGTGTTTGTGTGGCTGCTTGTACTAGTCCGGACTGATGCCGATTTATAGTGCTAGCCCACTGAGATACCATGCCGCAGTTTAACATGAATACCCCACTCAGACACAGTATACTGACTCCGAGCCGACCAGTCCTTGTTTTATCCCCTTAATGCCGAGCGCAAGACAGGGTAACAACAAGTACCATCTTTTAACGTCTTTTGGTATGACGCGGCCGGGGATCGAACCCCAGACCTTCCGCTCTCCAGGCAGACACTCTACCACTAGACCACAGAGGCGGTCGGGACGTACTTGAGATGCCAGAAGAAGAAATTTCCTATCCTCTGAGACAGAAGAGCTCTCTTCAGCAGGAATGTGGTGAGGGGATTGTCCAGGTATGGCTCGTACTTGAGGGCCTGAAAACAAACACATCACAGAAATACGTATCTTCCCCGCCCACAACACAACACACCAACTTGTCACAGACCAGTTAAAGGCATTTCTATCCCTGCTGAAAAACTTTTGTTTGTTTTGTTTGTTTGTTGTTTAATGCCTCACTCAGCAATATTCCAGCTATATGATGGCAGTCTGTTAATAATCAAGTCCGGACCAGACAATCCAGTGATTGACATCATGAGCATCGATCCACGCATTTGGGATACGATGACATCAACCAAGTCCGCAAGCCTGACCACCCGATCCCGTTAGTCGCCTCTTACTACAAGCATAGTCGCCTGTTACGGCAAGAATGGGTTGCTGAAGACCTATTCCACCCTGGACATTCACGATTCGTAGGCTAACTACTGGATCTGTATCTGTCTCTGTACTGCACCTTAACTCCACTGCCTTACAGGGTCACTCATTCGGTGACTTGGTGGTCCTAGGAACTGGACTTTTATCTGCAGAGTCTGGGGTTTGAATCCTAGATTTGATGATCACCTTCTTTGGTATGTTAATTGTTTTTGTTTGTTTTTGTTTAACACCATACTCAGCAATATTTCAGCTATAAGGCATCCTGTGAAGAAATCAAATCTGGGCCAGACAAACCAGTGATTGATATAATGTCAAACATCCCGTGTTGTCAGGGCACCCCGCCGCTATCAACCAATCACTGTGTCTGACACCTGATCCTTTTCGTCATGACTCTCTTCCTGTACCGACTGTCTTGTCAAAGATCCATTATGGCAGAATAAGACCGGCAGATGGCAGTTATACACATGGATAACTCAAATGATCAAAACAAATCAGAATCCAAAAGAAGAACTGCAAGGGTAACCCATGATCACAGGTGTCTGGCACAGCTAAGGGAGGCAACTCTGCACTACAAATCACAGTGCCTTAGATGGCTGTGTCACCCATGTGTCTCTCCAACAGTCAAGGGTAACCCATAATCACAGGTGTCTGGCACGGCTAAGGGAGGTAACTCAGCACAACAAATCACAGTGCCTTAGAAGGCTGTGTCACCCATATTTCCCTCCAACAGGATAACTTGGAATGAGTGGCTACCTGCACAAGCTGCAGAAGATACTGAGATAGTTCGTCATCATGGAGACCACGGTCCAGACATTCCACGGCAAAATGTCGGACCCTCAGATCGGAGTAGGAGCAATCCAACAGTTCCAAGGCCACCTCTGGCAAAACCGAAGGCCATCTTCTCAACAATACATACAGCTGCAATAAATGACCATTCTATAATCACTTGACAGAACCCACCATAGACGTCATTCGCCACACAGAGCTTCAATACTTGCATAAAGACGATATAACAATTTAACTTGGCAAGCGTTAGACCATTGTTCAACTAGAAAGTGTTTTTACTCGTAAAAACATATGTCTCCCCCCCTCCCCTAACCCCCATTCATTCGTTTACTTCACGTTAAACCAAATCTCTTCATTCCCACCCTCCATTACTAAATAACAGAGACAAAAATAGAACTCCTAGAAATTTCAAACAACTAATGGGCACCACTTCAGGACTTGGTTAATATGTTACAATTTCATGAAATAATATTAAACAGTTTTTGAGTTATGGTCCGGAAACAAAGCTTACCCCCATTCAGAGTCTATGATCAAGTTATCTCCATGGAAACGAGAAAAAATAAAAATGTCAAAAATCTCTAAATAGCAAAAGGCACCACTTCAGTGCTGGGTTAATGTGTATACAAAGTTTCGCGAAAAAATATTAAACGGTTTCTGAGTTATGGTCAGGAAACAAAGCTTACCCCCATTCAGAGCCTATGTTCAACTTATCTCCATGGAAACGAGAAAAAATAAAAATGTCAAAAATCTCTAAATAGCAAAAGGCACCACTTCAGTGCTGGGTTAATGTGTATACAAAGTTTCGCGAAAAAATATTAAACGGTTTCCGAGTTATGGTCCGGAAACCAGCTTACCCCCATTCAGAGTCTATGTTCAAGTTATCTCCATGGAAACGAGAAAAAATAAAAATGTCAAAAATCTCTAAATAGCAAAAGGCACCACTTCAGTGCTGGGTTAATGTGTACAGAAAGTTTCGCGAAAAAATATTAAACGGTTTCTGAGTTATGGTCCGGAAACGGTGGGAACGCCGATGCCGACGCCGACGCCGACGGGAACCGTGCTAAAAACAATATGTCTCCCTCCATTCTGGGGGAGACATAATTCTCACAGAAAGACTATATAACATTTACACTTAGCTAGTAATAGACCATTGTTCAATTCTCACAGTAAGACTATATAACAATTACACTTAGCTAGTAATAGACCGTTGTTCAATTCTCACAGAAAAAAATATATCATATTTACACTTAGCTAGTAACAGACCATTGTTCAATTCTCACAGTAAGACTATATAACATTTACACTTAGCTAGTAATAGACCATTGTTCAATTCTCACTGTAAGACTATATAACATTTACACTTAGCTAGTAATAGACCATTGTTCAATTCTCACAGAAAGACTATATAACATTTACACTTAGCTAATAATAGACCATTGTTCAATTCTCACAGTAAGACTATATAACATTTACACTTAGCTAGTAATAGACCGTTGTTCAATTCTCACAGAAAGACTATATAACAATTAAATTTAGTTAGCAATAGACGTTGTAAAACTTTCCCAGTAAGACTATATAACATTTACACTTAGCTAGTAATAGACCGTTGTTCAATTCTCACAGTAAGACTATATAACATTTACACTTAGCTAGTAATAGACCGTTGTTCAATTCTCACAGAAAGACTATATAACAATTAAATTTAGTTAGCAATAGACGTTGTAAAACTTTCCCAGTAAGACTATATAACATTTACACTTAGCTAGTAATAGACAGTTGTTCAATTCTCACAGAAAGACTATATAACATTTACACTTAGCTAGTAACAGACCATTGTTCAATTCTCACAGTAAGACTATATAACATTTACACTTAGCTAGTAATAGACCATTGTTCAATTCTCACAGTAAGACTATATAACATTTACACTTAGCTAGTAATAGACCATTGTTCAATTCTCACAGAAAGACTATATAACATTTACACTTAGCTAGTAATAGACCATTGTTCAATTCTCACAGTAAGACTATATAACATTTACACTTAGCTAGTAATAGACCATTGTTCAATTCTCACAGAAAGACTATATAACAATTAAATTTAGTTAGCAATAGACGTTGTAAAACTTTCCCAGTAAGACTATATAACATTTACACTTAGCTAGTAATAGACCATTGTTCAATTCTCACAGTAAGACTATATAACATTTACACTTAGCTAGTAATAGACCATTGTTCAATTCTCACAGTAAGACTATATAACATTTACACTTAGCTAGTAATAGACCATTGTTCAATTCTCACAGTAAGACTATATAACATTTACACTTAGCTAGTAATAGACCATTGTTCAATTCTCACAGAAAGACTATATAACAATTAAATTTAGTTAGCAATAGACGTTGTAAAACTTTCCCAGTAAGACTATATCACTAATGGCCCCCTGCATGTTTAAACATACACCCACCTGTGCCACATTCTCTCTGTTGTTCCACTTGACCGAGCATAACAACTTTGGCAGAGATTGGGGCATCTTTAAACAAAGTTCCCTGTAACAAAACAGCAAATATTCATGAAATTCCATGGCTTGACTTTATATGAGTGACCAAAAGGTATATGGCACTGCTGTTTGTTTTGCACAGTTGTATCCCTTAGCCATACAAGGATCTGATGACCCGGCAATAAAAATATTAATTTTAAGTTTGTGTGGCTTTTATGGGACAGCATAGGTCCCCAGTGACAGCTGCAGGGACGTGGATGGCCCAGGTGTCGGAGGCAATGCAATTTGCTGTGTTGAGTTGCCTCCCTTGGGCATGCCAGGAACCTATGATCTAGGAGAACAAAGTCGTAAACCTCTGAGACATGCATCGCTTCAGGCTTTTCTCCCATATTGAGCTGAAACACCATAACATACTCACTGCCAAAAGAAACGCAAACTATAGGAGAGAAGTATTTACGTTAAGAAGAGATGTTTCCAATGTGTACCACTTAATGAAAAAACTAACTATCAGTCGAGTGTTAACACAGCGTGTCTTTATTCTTATGCTGCACATGATTTTCAAATTTACACGCTAATCCTGCATGAGACAATGGTGCATCTCCTGGATCTATGATGTCACATGTGATGCCTTTCATGAGCTTCGGATCACACAATATACCGGTACCGGTATGTTCTTTTGTGCGTCAACCAATCTAACATCTCTTGAATGTGAGTAAGTCTTCATATATTAACCAACATGTATGTTATTCGCGTTTCTTTTGGCGGTGAGTATGTAACTGAAATACTCTCTCTCTCTCCCTCTCTCTCTCTCTCTCTCTCTCTCTCTCTCTCTCTCTCTCTCTCTCTCTCTCTCTCTCTCTCTCTCACACTGACTCACACACTCACTCAATGACTCACCCAAACACCCACCCACCCTCCTTCACTAACTCACTCACTCACTCACTGGTCAGTGTGTCACCTGGCTAATCAGGGGTATATCATTCCCGGCAATGCCATTCCTCCCACATAGTATCAATCAGTGGGTACCCAAGTAGGGTGTCGCTTACGTACCTGGGTAGAGCCCGGTAATATTGGGTCAGGTACCCGGGTAGGGTCAGGTAAAAGGTGGTCTGGTACCCGGGTAGGGTCAGGTAATAGGGGGTCAGGTACCCGGGTAGGGTCAGGTAATAGGTAGTTAGGTACCCGGGTAGGGTCAGGTAAAAGGTGGTCACGTACCCGGGTAGGGTCAGGTAAAAGGTGGTCTGGTACCCGGGTAGGGTCAGGTAATAGGGGGTCAGGTCCCCGGGTAGGGTCAGGTAATAGGGAGTCAGGTACCTGGGTAGGGTCAGGTTATAGGGGGTCAGGTACCCGGGTAGGGTCAGGTTATAGGGGGTCAGGTACCCGGGTAGGGTCAGGTAATAGGGGGTCAGGTACCCGGGTTAGGTCAGGTAATAGGGGGTCAGGTACCCAAGTAGGGTCAGGTAATAGGGTGTCAGGTACCCGGGTAGGGTCAGGTTATAGGGGGTCAGGTACCCGGGTAGGGTCAGGTTATAGGGGGTCAGGTACCCGGGTAGGGTCAGGTAATAGGGGGTCAGGTACCCGGGTTAGGTCAGGTAATAGGGGGTCAGGTACCCAAGTAGGGTCAGGTAATAGGGTGTCAGGTACCCGGGTTAGGTCAGGTAATAGGGGGTCAGGTACCCAGGTAGGGTCAGGTAATAGGGGGTCAGGTACCCGGGTTGGGTCAGGTAAAAGGGGGTCAGGTACTCAAGTCGAGTCAGGTAATAGGGGGTCAGGTACCCAGGTAGGGTCAGGTACCTGGGTGATTGGTTTTAACCCCTAGGCTGACCTCAGGTGTCTGACAATGCTTGTGTTTAACTACCTCCTCTGCCACAGGAGTTCCTTGTCCTGCTCCGACAGATCTGACAGAGGGTCTTTGCTGATGATGTCTTCCAGCATCTTCCGGTCCCGCTCCAACTCTTGCCTTGTGTCGATCTGAAAAAATACATATATTTCCATGGCCAAAACGAATTGAAATTAATATATTTAGGTTTCAAAATGCTGGAGAACAACCAACCTGGGATCAAACGTAATGAGCCCAGCTGTCAAAATGCGGGAAACTATTCCTCCTCACAGCACCGGACATTGAGCAGTTTGGTCATGTCCATAGATTCGAATCTTCAATACTTAAATACATAAATTAGGCAAGGGAATGCCACATCTAAATAAATGAAGTTGTTCTTGGAGGACATTTAAAACAGACACCTGAAATCTTAATGGTACACATAGTCAACATTCATAATGCCAAGAGCAGCTTCATGAGTGAGTGGGTACGCCGCTTTTAGCAATATTCCAGCAATGTCAGGGCAGGGGACACCAGAAATGGGCTTCACACATTGTACCCATTTCAGGAATCGAACCCGGGTCTTCGGCGTGACGAGCGAACGCTTTAACCACAAGGCTACCCCACCACACTGTAGATTCATGACAAATGTTGCCTACGTGTATCTGAGTTTTACAGTGTGGAACATTATGTGATAAACTTCAATATTATTTGATATATAGACTACAATTCTACACTGACTGGGGAAATGTATACATACCTTGCACACTGACAGTGGACATTTTAAATCCCTTAAGTAATCCCTGGCATACACGCCCACATTATCACGTTATCGGATTGGTTTATAGCATTGGTAACGTTATCAATGATATGATAAAAAATTGTCTTTCAGTAGAGATCCAAACAATCGATGCGTGTCATAAAATGCAACTAAATGCCTCGTTGGCTCAGTGGATGGTGTGTCACTGCATCCCGATGACATGGGTTGTTTCCAAAAATATCAACAACTGGTTTGCTTGGTCCAAACTCAATTATTTACAGGCTTCTATCACATAGTTTGAATATTGCTGAGTGTGGCGTTAAACAAACATATTTGTGAGAGAATATAGAGGATTTATACATCCACTTGTTTTTCTTTTATAGACAAATCGGCAGTTGTGGTTCACGTGAATACAGACATGTCACTCACTTTTGCTAGAACCCTTCACGTTTTGTATCTGTCCTGTTACTTTTCAGGTTATTCTCTCGTAGCCTCCGTGGCCTAGTGGTAGAGTGTCCGCCTGAAGGTCCGGGGTTCGAATCCCGGTCGCGTCGTACCAAAAGACTTTAAAAGATGGTCCTTGTTTTCCTGTCTGGCGCTCGGCATTAAGGGGCTAAAACAAGGACTGGTCGGCTCGGAGTCAGTATACTGTGTCTGAATTGGCTATTCATGTTAAACTGCGGCATGGTATCTCAGTGGGCTAGCACTATAAAATCGGCATCAGTCAGGACAAGTACAAGCAGCCACACACACATGCATGCACGTCGCTATATAAGTGCAATAACCTTTAACGCGACGTTAAACCCCATTTCACCTCACCTCACCTCATCGTAACCTAAGCAATGAGTTTTCTTACCAAGAGAGCTAGCTGCTACACACTGCCGTATGGAGTACCACAAATAAACAAGCCACCCTCCTGAATTTACAGACCGCCGTCATATAGCTGGAATGTTGCTGAGTGCGCCGTGAAACAACAAACCAACCAACCAACCTGAAGCTATCTCTGAAACTACACAACACAACAACTTGAAATGTAATTGTGCTGATTCAGCCTACGTTTGCCCCACCATATCTGTAGGTCTCAGTACCGCTCAGCGCGGTGTTCAACACAACGGAGACAGACAGGTCTCCAGCCTACCTCAAAGTACTTGTCCCTATCAGTGATGTGGTTGGCCAGTTGTTCCAAGTGAGACTCGGAAGGGTACTGCACTGGGTGGCTGAACTTTATGAATTCAATCTCCAGACACGGACAGTCCTTGTCCTGGCTGGACCCTGAAACACGTGAGCATTTAGTCTGGATGTTTTGTATGTATTATGTTTAATTATCATTTATCCTTGACTCATTCGCTACCCCATGGGGATTCTGGGTTAGATTGGGTCCCCAGCAACCTGTGCTTGTCTCCCCATGGGGATTCCAGGTTAGAATTGGTCCCCAACAACCTATGTTTGTCTCCCCATGGGGATTCCAGGTTAGAATTGGTCCCCAGCAACCCAGCTTGGACGCCATGAGTATCAAATCTGGCTAGAATTTGGGTTACAACTACTCCCTAGAAAACTTATGCTGTAAGAGGCGACAAAATGGATCAGGTGGTCAGTCTCGGTGACTTGGTTGATTGAGTGTCGTCGTGCCCCGACGATATCACGGTGTGTCACCTTAATCTGGGAGGGAGGCCCGAAGTGATGCAGGTCTCAGATGTTTCCTGCCATGCACGAGTATGATGCTGACAAGCCAAGAAACGTAATCGGTGCGAACCAAGAATCGAACCCATTATCACCGGTTTCTGGCATGCCCCCTTTCCTGGTAGTTTTGGAATTGCATCACATTGAAGAAGATGAGAGGCAGTTTTTTTCTTGTTACTTTAACTCTTATACACACCATTTCTTAAGCACAAGAAAGTCTTGATAAACTCACTGACCTGGTGATCCGATGGGGTTAACCAGGTCGTCCATTCCCTGGGGCATAGGCCACAGGTGGAGACTGATCTTCTCTGACAGGAGGCGGTCGTTGAAGTCAAACATCTGCAGGTTACCCCACGCAAGAGCCAAGGAATCCTGGAAGACAACAACAACAATCATTGCAGCTAAAATACAGGCAGTGTTCATTTTACATGGTATACAAAATATTTTTAAAAGTAAAAAAAAAAGAATAAAATTACAAAAAACATTTATTATTTCATGATTTTTTAAAAACTATGATCATTTAAGTGGAACAAAAATATGTAAATAAAAGTATAACACGGCTGCTTGTCAGTAAGAGTTACCTCCCTTCCCAAATCGACCTCCATTGTAAACAGTAATTTGCCACCCAAAGATGAAGAATGCTTTTTGTTTCAGGAGGCAGAAAACTTAGCCAATCAGATGTGAGCTTTCTTTACTGTCATGATTAAATCTCAGTTAAAGCAAAACAGCACAGGGCATAAATATACTCTCTATAGTACACCCTTGGAGGGGACGACCGGGGCCCACTTGCTCAAAGCCATCAAAGCGCTACGGTGATCGTAACCATATTTTAACATCGGCTAAAGATAGTCTTAGCTAAGATCACTTTGTGCAAGTGGACCCTTATGTATAAACTATTAACAACTTTGTTAAACCACAATATTTGAGGTGTGTGTGTGTGTGTGTGTGTGTGTGTGTGTGTGTGTGTGGGTGTGTTGGGGGGGGGGGGGGGGGTGTTGGGGGGGGGATTCGGAACTCCCCAATTATATTTATATTTTTGTATACAGAAATCAGATAAGCTTGTCGGAATGCTTCAATCACTTGCACTGAGAATATAGAAGCAAGAATGCTGAATGGTTGTTTGGAAAGTTCCCCTGTAGTGACCTCCATAAGAGATGTCTCCTGTCTGAACAGAGAAGTGTTGTATAAAGTGAAATATGTGATTTTTGTGAGATTGCCAACTGACTTTTTTGTTCTTCCTCTTGGAAACGGAGCATATAGAGAGACAGAGACGAGCACTGCGGGGAATATCTGGGATGGGCAGGAACTCCAGCCACTGGTCCCAGCGTGGATTAGTCGAGTCCACCTGTTGGGTGTTCCGGGCCTCACAAAGAGGCTCCGTCCCGTGATACACGCACGCCTTCACGTAAATCTGAAGAAAGAACGCAACAGGCGGTAGTGATAATGAAAGTTTCGTAAAAACTAATTTGTTTCCTGAAAATGGTGCTGAAAAAAGAATCAACGGATAACATATGTCGTTTTCTGCCATACTAGCTGTTGTGAAACATAGCGTATTGATTGATGCGTGTTGCTTGTTGCATGTTGCACCACGGACATATATAACACAAGTCCGTGGTTGCACTAATTTCAAACAACAAATCTAGCAAAGACCTAGAAGCCAACGACTAAGCAGACCAGTGTGCACTCAGCTTTCATCACACAAACAGACATGTGTCTGGTATGACAAAATGTGCACAAGGTGCCATAATTTTGTAGCTGTCGGCTCTCCATATTTCCTCCATGTCAGGTAATGTGAAGGTTCGTACAATTATTATGTTTATGCACAACAACATTAAGGGTTCATAGTTTACGTAAATTTGACGTGTTCACTGGTGAAGAAAGAGCAAAGAGTATATAAGAGGCAACAACCTTTCCGAGCTCCTTGACTAGGACATTCGTGGCGCAGTTCACCTTAATCCTCAGCATGGCCTGAACGTCCCAGAGGGACACGGTCTGCTGGTTGTTGATCTCATTCAGAGCCTGAATACCTGAAGAAACAAAAACAAGGGAAGTAACTCTCTGTCATTCACAATTTCAATACATGGGAGAGTGAGTGAGTGAGTGAGTGATTGACTATGGTTTTACGCCGCTTTTAGCAATTTTCCAGCAATATCACGACGGGGGACACCAGAAATGGGCTTCACACATTGTACCCATGTCAGGAATTGAACCCGGGTCTTCGGCGTGACGAGCGAACGCTTTAACCACTAGGCTACCCGACCGCCCCTCTCAATACATGGAATAGCACATACATAAGGAGGGTATTATACATTTCCCCCATTGGATTTTGATTAAAACTATAGGTCCTCAGGAACCCATGCTGGTCATAAGAAGTGACATCATGCATAGGATGGTCAGGCTTAGTGTGATTTGGTTGACGACGTGGATCATTGCCCATAATATCAACCACTTGTTTGTCTGGTCCAGGATGCTGTCATGTAATTTAAATATTGTTGTGTGTGGCGTGTGGCACTGACACTGACACACAAGCACACAGAGACATAGACACACACATATACACAGACACGCACACAGACAGTCGGACAGGCACACAGACACACACAGACACAGTCACACTAATTTCACGAATGGCGACGTACCTCGTACGGAATATGACAGCAGGAAGAACTCATTCTTGTGCAGCGAGTCGAACACACTCTCCTTCATCAACAGCATCAGCTGCGGGATCTTCTCGTTGGCGATGCACTCACGGATCGGCTGCCGAGAATACACATCACAGTGAAATCAGAACTCCAGATAAACCGTATTGCGTAAAATACTCCAAATATATCGCCATTAGCCAAGTAATTTGGAGAAATGTCTTGAAGTCAATGGTATAACAACAGTATGTTAACACTATCCGATTAACTGTTGATCTATAAAATAATTGGTGGTCCTTAACTTGTTTTGAGTAGTATAGTTGGAATATTGCTCATACCATAATAATGCTGACTACAGTCCTCCACAAATACAATCTAAAATAAAATAGATACCTTTTCAATTTTTTTCGAATTAAAAGAGTTTTGTTGGTGTCGGGTCCAATTGCAAAGGTCAAATCAAGGTCAAAGTTGTTTCTGAGGAGATGTTTACAGGCAACACTGGTGCCGCCAGCGACAGAGGAGGACAACTTTCAATCAGGCGAGCTAAAGAATGTGGCCAAAGATACCTATACTACAATCATCCAATCAAATAGGCTACTGACCTTATACTGGCTGATGGGACAGTCCTCCAGAAGAAACTGGTCGCACCCACACACTTTGAGAACGTACGTATGTCTGTACCCATCGACATATCTCTCTGAATGTTCCTTGGACACGTTCATGATATGACTTCGATGACGGATGGCCTCCGCGATCACGTCTGTTGGTGATGCATTGTGGGACACTTTCATGCTGTATTTGTTGCGATTCCCATCACTCTTCACCATCCAGATACAGATTATCAGAGAATTTTCTGAAAGTTGAAAAACCCAAAGTGATGTAGGTCTTTGATGTTTGGCACTTTGGTCCAAACCTGTGTGCAGGTATGGTGCCGATAAGCTCAAGCAGAGTGAGTCAGGATTCGAACCCACAATCTGGCATATCTAAGGGACACAACTCTGCAATGTGAGTTGTGACATACGCCTGGAAAATGAGACATTTACTGATTTACTTTGTGGATATTGTAGGCTGGTTTTTGAGTTTCAGATGTTTAATCCATTATGCCTAAAGCTCTGGCAGGCAACGGGTCCTAGGGCACCTGATACAGAGTAAGAGAAGTCCTAGGACACCTGATACAGAGTAAGAGAAGTCCTAGGACACCTGATACAGAGTAAGAGAAGTACCAAGACACCTGATACAGAGTAAGAGAAGTACCAAGACACCTGATACAGAGTAAGAGAAGTCCTAGGACACCTGATACAGAGTAAGAGAAGTCCTAGGACACCTGATACAGAGTAAGAGAAGTCCTAGGACACCTGATACAGAGTAAGAGAAGTACCAAGACACCTGATACAGAGTAAGAGAAGTCCTAGGACACCTGATACAGAGTAAGAGAAGTCCTAGGACACCTGATACAGAGTAAGAGAAGTCCTAGGACACCTGATACAGAGTAAGAGAAGTACCAAGACACCTGATACAGAGTAAGAGAAGTCCTAGGACACCTGATACAGAGTAAGAGAAGTCCTAGGACACCTGATACAGAGTAAGAGAAGTCCCTAGACACCTGATACAGAGTAAGAGAAGTCCTAGGACACCTGATACAGAGTAAGAGAAGTCCTAGGACACCTGATACAGAGTAAGAGAAGTCCTAGGACACCTGATACAGAGTAAGAGAAGTCCTAGGACACCTGATACAGAGTAAGAGAAGTACCAAGACACCTGATACAGAGTAAGAGAAGTCCTAGGACACCTGATACAGAGTAAGAGAAGTCCTAGGACACCTGATACAGAGTAAGAGAAGTACCAAGACACCTGATACAGAGTAAGAGAAGTCCTAAGACACCTGATACAGAGTAAGAGAAGTCCTAGGACACCTGATAAAGAGTAAGAGAAGTCCTAGGACACCTGATACAGAGTAAGAGAAGTCCTAGGACACCTGATACAGAGTAAGAGAAGTACCAAGACACCTGATACAGAGTAAGAGAAGTCCTAGGACACCTGATACAGAGTAAGAGAAGTCCTAGGACACCTGATACAGAGTAAGAGAAGTACCAAGACACCTGATACAGAGTAAGAGAAGTCCTAGGACACCTGATACAGAGTAAGAGAAGTCCTAGGACACCTGATACAGAGTAAGAGAAGTCCCAGGACACCTGATACAGAGTAAGAGAAGTACCAAGACACCTGATACAGAGTAAGAGAAGTACCAAGACACCTGATACAGAGTAAGAGAAGTACCAAGACACCTGATACAGAGTAAGAGAAGTCCCAGGACACCTGATACAGAGTAAGAGAAGTACCAAGACACCTGATACAGAGTAAGAGAAGTCCTAGGACACCTGATACAGAGTAAGAGAAGTCCCAGGACACCTGATACAGAGTAAGAGAAGTACCAAGACACCTGATACAGAGTAAGAGAAGTCCTAGGACACCTGATACAGAGTAAGAGAAGTACCAAGACACCTGATACAGAGTAAGAGAAGTCCTAGGACACCTGATACAGAGTAAGAGAAGTCCTAGGACACCTGATACAGAGTAAGAGAAGTCCCAGGACACCTGATACAGAGTAAGAGAAGTCCTAGGACACCTGATACAGAGTAAGAGAAGTACCAAGACACCTGATACAGAGTAAGAGAAGTCCTAGGACACCTGATACAGAGTAAGAGAAGTCATAGGACACCTGATACAGAGTAAGAGAAGTACCAAGACACCTGATACAGAGTAAGAGAAGTCCCAAGACACCTGATACAGAGTAAGAGAAGTACCAAGACACCTGATACAGAGTAAGAGAAGTCCTAGGACACCTGATACAGAGTAAGAGAAGTCCCAGGACACCTGATACAGAGTAAGAGAAGTACCAAGACACCTGATACAGAGTAAGAGAAGTCATAGGACACCTGATACAGAGTAAGAGAAGTACCAAGACACCTGATACAGAGTAAGAGAAGTCCCAAGACACCTGATACAGAGTAAGAGAAGTCCTAGGACACCTGATACAGAGTAAGAGAAGTCCTAGGACACCTGATACAGAGTAAGAGAAGTCCCAGGACACCTGATACAGAGTAAGAGAAGTACCAAGACACCTGATTCAGAGTAAGAGAAGTCCTAGGACACCTGATACAGAGTAAGAGAAGTACCAAGACACCTGATACAGAGTAAGAGAAGTACCAAGACACCTGATACAGAGTAAGAGAAGTCCTAGGACACCTGATACAGAGTAAGAGAAGTACCAAGACACCTGATACAGAGTAAGAGAAGTCCTAGGACACCTGATACAGAGTAAGAGAAGTCCCAGGACACCTGATACAGAGTAAGAGAAGTCCTAGGACACCTGATACAGAGTAAGAGAAGTCCTAGGACACCTGATACAGAGTAAGAGAAGTCCTAGGACACCTGATACAGAGTAAGAGAAGTCCCAAGACACCTGATACAGAGTAAGAGAAGTCCTAGGACACCTGATACAGAGTAAGAGAAGTACCAAGACACCTGATACAGAGTAAGAGAAGTCCTAGGACACCTGATACAGAGTAAGAGAAGTCCTAGGACACCTGATACAGAGTAAGAGAAGTCCCAAGACACCTGATACAGAGTAAGAGAAGTCCCAAGACACCTGATACAGAGTAAGAGAAGTCCCAGGACACCTGATACAGAGTAAGAGAAGTCATAGGACACCTGATACAGAGTAAGAGAAGTCCTAGGACACCTGATACAGAGTAAGAGAAGTCCCAGGACACCTGATACAGAGTAAGAGAAGTACCAAGACACCTGATACAGAGTAAGAGAAGTCCTAGGACACCTGATACAGAGTAAGAGAAGTCCCAGGACACCTGATACAGAGTAAGAGAAGTACCAAGACACCTGATACAGAGTAAGAGAAGTACCAAGACACCTGATACAGAGTAAGAGAAGTCCTAGGACACCTGATACAGAGTAAGAGAAGTCCCAGGACACCTGATACAGAGTAAGAGAAGTACCAAGACACCTGATACAGAGTAAGAGAAGTCCTAGGACACCTGATACAGAGTAAGAGAAGTCCTAGGACACCTGATACAGAGTAAGAGAAGTCCTAGGACACCTGATACAGAGTAAGAGAAGTCATAGGACACCTGATACAGAGTAAGAGAAGTCCTAGGACACCTGATACAGAGTAAGAGAAGTCCCAGGACACCTGATACAGAGTAAGAGAAGTACCAAGACACCTGATACAGAGTAAGAGAAGTCCTAGGACACCTGATACAGAGTAAGAGAAGTCCTAGGACACCTGATACAGAGTAAGAGAAGTACCAAGACACCTGATACAGAGTAAGAGAAGTCCTAGGACACCTGATACAGAGTAAGAGAAGTCCTAGGACACCTGATACAGAGTAAGAGAAGTCCCAAGACACCTGATACAGAGTAAGAGAAGTCCTAGGACACCTGATACAGAGTAAGAGAAGTCCTAGGACACCTGATACAGAGTAAGAGAAGTCCTAGGACACCTGATACAGAGTAAGAGAAGTACCAAGACACCTGATACAGAGTAAGAGAAGTACCAAGACACCTGGAACTGAGTGAGGAAAAGTCCAAAGACACCTGATCCTGAGTGAGGAAAAGTCCCTGAAACTGAGTGAGGAGAAGTCCCAGAACATCTGAAACTGAGTGAGGAGAAGTCCCTGATACTGAGTGAGGAGAAGTCCCAGTACATCTGAAACTGAGTGAGGAGAAGTCCCTGATACTGAGTGTGGAGAAGTCCCAGAACATCTGATACAGAGTGAGGAGACATCCCAGGACAGAGGATCCTGAGTGAGGAGGAGTCCCATCACATATGATAGTGAGTGAGGAAAAGTCCTAGTACATCTGATAGTGAGTGAGGAAAAGTCCTAGGACATCTGGTACTGAGTGAGAAGTCCCAGGACAGCTGATCCTGAGTGAGGAGGAGTCCTAGGACATCTGGTAAACCATCCAATCAGATCATGCCCTCGACTATCCCTACATAAAATGAGTTTAAAGAAAAGAACTATCTCCATCCCATCATATGAAAATTTCCTATGCTCTTAATGCAGGATTTACATGAGACATTTACCTGGCGACATAAGGCACCAAAGCACCATTACAGAAGTGACGTCACGATCTCCCTCTCCATATCAATAACCTAGCACAGACTTTCTTTCGCTGGTAAGCTTCAACTCAACAACTAATCAAAATTACTCCTCAAAACGAGAGTTCGACATATATCTACTTTCAAACTACCGGTCTCGTTTGAGCAAGCACTTGAAATGTTACAAACAAAGGATGTACGATGGATCAGAATGCGTTTCTACCTGGGACAAATGTTTACGTGAGTATTAAGACAGTGGGAGGTAAGTCCTTCTGCTGCCAGTTGTATTTGGGATGGTATAGAACAACCCAAAGCGAGTACTGTAATATCGATATTTTCCCTTCCACATAGTTCCTGAAACCAGTGTCATGTAATTTGATTGGATGAGTGTATTTAGTGTCGTGTCATTTGATTGGATGACTGTATTTAGTGTCATGTAATTTGATTGGATGACTGTATTTAGTGTCGTGTAATTCGATTGGATGACTGTATTTAGTGTCGTGTAATTTGATTGGATGACTGTATTTAGTGTCGTGTAATTTGATTGGATGACTGTATTTAGTGTCATGTCATTTGATTGGATGACTGTATTTAGTGTCGTGTGATTTGATTGGATGACTGTATTTAGTGTCGTGTGATTTGATTGGATGACTGTATTTAGTGTCGTGTCATTTGATTGGATGACTGTATTTAGTGTCGTGTGATTTGATTGGATGACTGTATTTATGGTCGTGTCATTTGATTGGATGACTGTATTTAGTGTCGTGTCATTTGATTGGATGACTGTATTTAGTGTCGTGCATTTACAATTTGTGGCGAATTGGTCCAGGTATTTATCAAAATGGAATGGAGACGTGACATTCTGGTTATTGGAGTATGAGTTGCGACAGTTACCAGACTTCTGGAGTTTTTCAGTCAGATGTGGAGGCAGGACTGGGCTTGCTTCAATGTCTGGGGGATACGCATACAGCACCCGGCTGAGCCCTGTGTCATTCTCTCGCTGGTCGATCGTCTCCTTGCACACTCCCAGAATTTTCCGTCGAAATGTCATCACTTCTAGATCTTTCATCTCATTGAATTCATTCACTGGTTTACCAATCACCATGCCTAGAATTATATAACAAGAGTCCCTGAGGCTCACCCGAGTTTTTCTGGAATATTGGTAACAACGACACGTGTACATAAATAGAGGAGGAGGTTTCAACATGTTCAGTACAACAAAACATATTTCATAATGACAGGTAAGAGAAAAACATGCTATTCTGCATTTTCTCCATATTCAAAATGGCTGCCATTTATAAAGTCACCCTCAATGCATATTGGTCTTCTGACAAGACAGTTTTTAAAGTATATTTTAAAATTAAAAGTTGGAGCCATTCTTAAAAAAAACACAATTCTGTTCTACTTCCAAAAACAAATCTGAATCCGATTGTGTTGCTAGCAATACTTCATATCGGACATGGTGGGTGTGTAGAAGTCTGACGTTGGAAAGACAACCGGATGACGGATGGGCGACAATCTACGGAAGCCTTTTCGGCCCATTTGTTTTTTTCAATTTTTTTATTGAAATTTCAAGATACTAAGTTGAAATTTCAATTTTCTGTTATGATGGTTTAACATACCTATTTCATAATTCAACATCTTTTCTTCACCATTTCCAACCCGTTCCATCACTTTGAGGGTGGCTTGAAACAACCGCAAGTCACAAAGCCTCCGAGTTTCATCATAAAATTCCTCTCTCTCAGCATCCTGGGTTATTCCCACAAAAATGTACGACTCCGGACAGAGGAGGAGCCGATGGAGGGGATAGTTCTTGGATGCTATCCACAGATCTGTTTTCAGTTTCTCAAGGGTTGCGTCCCTCTTGCAAGTCATCAGCACAGTGATTCCTGTCGGCAGGAGACAGTCCACTGGCAGCATGGGGGGTGTCAGGTTGCACCCCCATTCTTCCCAGGAGTTTGGTCGCATGTTGGATTGTTAAATATGTGTCACTTTCGGAAACATCTGTTTCACTGAAAAACAATTTGCAGATAAAGCAGGGTTTTACCATAAATATGGAGTATTTTTCATATGAAACACTTTTATTTGTCTTTACATAATGACATCCTTATATTGAAATACAGAACCCAACCATTTGGAGATATTCGTCAACATTAGATCAGTGTCATGTGTAGATATTTCCAACAGGAACCAATAAAATTTAGGATACAGTAAAGTACGGTTATAACGAACTCAAAGGGACTACTAATTTTAGTTCGTTATAACCGTAGTTCGTTATAAGCATATATACAGCATAACTACAGCAAATAGTCGGGACCAAAAAAGTAAGTTCGTTATAATCGTCAGTTCGTTATAACCGTGTTCGTTATAACTGTTGTTTACTATATATAAAATTAGGTAGCGGCTGGGGTTCTGATGGGCTGGTGGAGAGATGCCTGCACCATTGGTCCCTCCCTTCTGTAGATTGATGTCAGTCACTGGATTGTCTGGCCAAGACTCAATTATTTACAGACCGCCGTCACATAGCTGGCATATTGCTGAGTGCGGCGTTCAACGAACAAACAACACAATCACTTAATGCACTATGATATTATTAAGTATTCTTGAAAGTTGATTCTAACTAAAAACGAAACTTGATTAAACTGGAAACTGTCCAGTTAGCATTTCATTGCCTAGACTTGACCCATGTCCGCTGTAATTAAGCGTCTTATATCTTCAGTACTGTTTATTACTCCCACCGAACTGTGTATTGATACTCACTTTAACCGATGACAAATCAGATCTATATTGTATTGATACTCACTTTAACCGATGACAAATCAGATCTATATTTTATTGATACTCACTTTAACCAATGACAAATCAGATCTATATTGTATTGATACTCACTTTAACCAATGACAAATCAGATCTATATTGTATTGATACTCACTTTAACCAATGACAAATCAGATCTATATTGTATTGATACTCACTTTAACCAATGACAAATCAGATCTATATTGTATTGATACTCACTTTAACCAATGACAAATCAGATCTATATTGTATTGATACTCACTTTAACCAATGACAAATCAGATCCATATTGTATTGATACTCACTTTAACCAATGACAAATCAGATCTATATTGTATTGATACTCACTTTAACCAATGAAAAATCAGATCTATATTGTATTGATACTCACTTGAACCGATGACAAATCAGTTCTATATTGTATTGATACTCACTTTAACCGATGACAAATCAGATCTCTATTGTATTGATACTCACTTTAACCGATGACAAATCAGTTCTATATTGTATTGATACTCACTTTAACCAATGACAAATCAGATCTATATTGTATTGATACTCACTTTAACAAATGACAAATCAGATCTATATTGTATTGATACTCACTTTAACCAATGACAAATCAGATCTATATTGTATTGATACTCACTTTAACCGATGACAAATCAGATCTATATTGTATTGATACTCACTTTAACCAATGACAAATCAGATCTATATTATGTCGCCCACAAGAACCATCAACATTTAGAGTGCAAGAAAGGAGAAGACAGACACGCGGCGATTGGTTGTCATTATCATTGGTTAACCCACGCTGATATCCCTCAGCGTTGACAAAATAGCAGGGGCGGTTTAGTAATCTAGTGTTTATAGCGTTCGCTCATGACGCCAAAGACCCGGGTTTCGATTCCCCACATGGGTACAATGTGTGAAGCTCATTTCTGGTGTCCCCCACCGCGATATTGCTGGAATATTGCTAAATCTCCATAAAATAGCCACGTCGACAGTCTCGTACAGTTTCTAACATAACCTGTACAGCGATTATCAGTTCATTCCTGTTACCATATCACTTCCTGATTATGTGATAATGTTTGCTGGCTTACGTGTAAACCGTAAAGACTTTAATTTGTAATAAAATATCAGCATGGTTTTTTTTACAAATATTTTCCATTTCTGAGTTCTGGTCACAGAATTGGTCATGCATTCAGGGTACCACCTGAATAGGGCAAAGTGAGTGAGTGAGTGAGTATGGTTTTACGCCGCTTTTAGCAATATTCCAGCAATATCACGGCGGGGGGACACCAGAAATGGGCTTCACACATTGTAATCATGTCGGGAAGCGGACCCGGGTCTTCGGCGTGACGAGCGAACGCCTTAACCACTAGGCTACCTGACCTCCCGAACAGGGCAAAGTCAGAGATACAAAGGATGTGTAAAACAGAAGCAGTTTCCTCCAGTAAGTTCCATGGGTTCTGCGACCAGTAATGATAATGCTAATGCTTGTTAGATATATTTTTTTAAATAAATACGGTAATGAGGACTAGAATTTTACAAAGACGTTGACAAACACACTCATTCCCACTCACTTTTATACCATGTTTGCAAGGATTTTAAATATGATCAAATCAGGTACTTAATAATTATACCATTTAATTGACTCCAGAACCAGGGAAATGAACACTAAATAATTCATGGTACAACATCCATTTACTATACCGTTATGAAGCCATTATAAAAATAGATTACGTATAACTTGTTATAGTGTTAGATGTACGAGTGTCACCCATAGAGACCGCCGAGCAACACACCTGTTAGATACAAAGGGGCAGAATGTCTCCACACAGGGGCTAGCAAGGGAGGGTGCACCCAGGCAGGGAGACAAATTTGGGAACAGGAACGTACACGTAACTCTCAACATGATAGATTATGCACATTATTTGTAACAAAATTGCTTTTACGATAGGTAGTAATGGTACTGCACAATGTCTGTTTGAGCAGAAATAAAACAGATACTAAAACTTACTCATGAACGTATACACGTAAATGGGGTGCACCGCCTGATCCCCAGACGAGCTGGGTCACTGCTGTGGTGAGGTAATGACAACAACGTTTGACATATAACTTCCCTGTCAGCGAGGCATGGCGTTAACTGGTGTCCAGGAACTGGTCGTGCAACTTGACAGGGGAATATTTGCATTTAATGATCAAAGTCATTATTACCACAACCATACGTATTGAAAATAATATGACGTCTAGCTATCTATACATCACAATCTAATACCAAAAATACTTAAAAAAGAGTAATTAGTAATAGAGATTTCATAGGCTATGTGTTAGACGAGAGTGAACAGTGTATTACAGCATTGTGTGTCAGCTTGGGGGAGGAAACTATGAGTGGACGCAGCTAGTCGACAAGCATGGCAGGGATCATTTAATACATCCATATATGTTGGAGATTCTCAATCCTAACATAAGAAGAATTCGCTTTAGTCAAGAAAACATTTGAAAATACAATATTCTGAACTTCAAAGCCGCTCTTTACCCTACTTCGTTACCGACAGAAAACTGCTAGGGGGCAAGTGCAGTGCTGTGAGGAATACACGTGTTATAAGTTCCTAGATAACACTGCTAGGGGGATAGTGCAGTGCTGTGAGGAATACATGTGTTATAAGTTCCTAGATAACACTGCTAGGAGACTAGTGCAGTGCTGTGAGGAATACACGTGTTACAAGTTCCTAGACAACACTGCTAGGGGGATAGTGCAGTGCTGTGAGGAATACACGTGTTACAAGTTCCTAGATAACACTGCTAGGGGGATAGTGCAGTGCTGTGAGGAATACATGTGTAACAAGTTCCTAGATAACACTGCTAGGGGGATAGTGCAGTGCTGTGAGGAATACACGTGTTACAAGTTCCTAGATAACACTGCTAGGGGGATAGTGCAGTGCTGTGAGGAATACATGTGTAACAAGTTCCTAGATAACACTGCTAGGGGATAGTGCAGTGCTGTGAGGAATACATGTGTAACAAGTTCCTAGATAACACTGCTAGGGGATAGTGCAGTGCTGTGAGGAATACACGTGTTACAAGTTCCTAGACAACACTGCTAGGGGACTAGTGCAGTGCTGTGAGGAATACACGTGTTACAAGTTCCTAGACAACACTGCTAGGGGGGATAGTGCAGTGCTGTGAGGAATACACGTGTTACAAGTTCCTAGACAACACTGCTAGGGGGATAGTGCAGTGCTGTGAGGAATACACGTGTTACAAGTTCCTAGACAACACTGCTAGGGGACTAGTGCAGTGCTGTGAGGAATACACGTGTTACAAGTTCCTAGACAACACTGCTAGGGGGATAGTGCAGTGCTGTGAGGAATACACGTGTTACAAGTTCCTAGATAACACTGCTAGGGGGATAGTGCAGTGCTGTGAGGAATACACGTGTTACAAGTTCCTAGACAACACTGCTAGGGGGATAGTGCAGTGCTGTGAGGAATACATGTGTTACAAGTTCCTAGACAACACTGCTAGGGGACTAGTGCAGTGCTGTGAGGAATACACGTGTTACAAGTTCCTAGACAACACTGCTAGGGGGATAGTGCAGTGCTGTGAGGAATACATGTGTTACAAGTTCCTAGATAACACTGCTAGGGGACTAGTGCAGTGCTGTGAGGAATACACGTGTTATAAGTTCCTAGACAACACTGCTAGGGGGATAGTGCAGTGCTGTGAGGAATACACGTGTTACAAGTTCCTAGATAACACTGCTAGGGGGATAGTGCAGTGCTGTGAGGAATACACGTGTTATAAGTTCCTAGATAACACTGCTAGGGGGATAGTGCAGTGCTGTGAGGAATACACGTGTTACAAGTTCCTAGACAACACTGCTAGGGGGGATAGTGCAGTGCTGTGAGGAATACACGTGTTACAAGTTCCTGGATAACACTGCTAGGGGACTAGTGCAGTGCTGTGAGGAATACACGTGTTACAAGTTCCTAGACAACACTGCTAGGGGGGATAGTGCAGTGCTGTGAGGAATACACGTGTTACAAGTTCCTAGACAACACTGCTAGGGGGATAGTGCAGTGCTGTGAGGAATACACGTGTTACAAGTTCCTAGACAACACTGCTAGGGGGATAGTGCAGTGCTGTGAGGAATACATGTGTTACAAGTTCCTGGATAACACTGCTAGGGGGATAGTGCAGTGCTGTGAGGAATACACGTGTTATAAGTTCCTAGATAACACTGCTAGGGGGATAGTGCAGTGCTGTGAGGAATACACGTGTTACAAGTTCCTAGATAACACTGCTAGGGGACTAGTGCAGTGCTGTGAGGAATACACGTGTTACAAGTTCCTGGATAACACTGCTAGGGGGATAGTGCAGTGCTGTGAGGAATACACGTGTTACAAGTTCCTAGACAACACTGCTAGGGGGATAGTGCAGTGCTGTGAGGAATACACGTGCTACAAGTTCCTAGATAACACTGCTAGGGGGATAGTGCAGTGCTGTGAGGAATACACGTGTTACAAGTTCCTAGACAACACTGCTAGGGGGATAGTGAAGTCCTGTGAGGAATACACGTGTTACAAGTTCCTTGACAACACATGAGCAGATCATCCGATGTCACCGATCCAATACATAAACTTACATGAAATTACTTTCTTCCAAGCTATTATTTATCTGAATTTCAACTGAAATGCCATAATGAAATACAAAACTGATTTAAAATATACCTACCAATCCCAATATTAATAATCATGGTGTAAGAAACACAGATGTTTTTATTAATTATACAAATAATTGATAATCAAGATAAAAGATCATGAGAATTTGTTTCCTGATATTATGAACTAGAAAAATATTTCAAATGTTCTCACGACGGACTTTGCCCTTGCATGTGAACGTCCTCACTGCACAGGTAACTTGACTCACATCTACAGATCACATTTGGATTAGTTCAATAAACTCACTATCCATTACCTTTATACAGACCTCTGTTGGCAGGTAGCTCCTTGTGAACAGTATGCTATGGCCGATGAGGAAATACCCGTACATAGGTGACCCACGACTCGACACAACAACTACATTGTGCTAGTCAGGATAGTATGTTCAGTGTGGGCTTCCTTGTACGCCTTTGTGAGTGACATTAATAAACGGGTGTCGCAACGGCCTGTCACAGTTTGATTAGATTAGATTAGATTAGTTTGATTAGAGGTATAACGCAATACTGCACTGAACAAAAACACTACCTCAGGGACGTGTCGCATGGCAAGAGTGAGTGAGTATGTTTTTACGCCGCTTTTAGCAATATTCCAGCAATATCACGGCGCTTCAACGCTTCAACCACCAGGCTAACCCACCGTTATATACATGATTGTAGCATGTGCTGACTAAGGAATGACACGCTGATACGGTAATGATAAGATTCTCAACAAATTCAATGCAAATCAACAACACCAGTTTCCTCCAAATATCCGACTGAATTATCAGATCGCAGAACAACAAAATATTAAAAGAACAAATTATTTATTTCTTGAAATATGCTCTAAATGGCTAATGGTTTGGTTAGGAAGGGACAATTAAGTGGTGTACTGATTAAATGCGCCACAGCAGTTACTCCTTGCTCGGTACCTCCTCTCAGACTTACAGCGACAGAAGCTCCTGGCATGACTGGGAAGTTCGTGGTCGTGTAGTCAATGTGCTGCTGATAGAAATGTCCCCGCGGAGGGGGTTGTCTGGCCACAGCCAGTAATTGCAGGAAAGCTGGTCTGAAGCATCCACACCTTAACATTTGAAAGGATATCTGTGAGGTGTGTGTGTGTGTTTGTGTGTGAGGTGAAGCGTGTGTGTGAAGTATGTGTGGTATGTGCGTGTGAGGTGTGCGTGTTGTGTATGAGGTGCTTGTGTGTGTGTGAAGTATGTGTGTGTACGAGGTGTGTGTGTTTGTGAGGTGTGTGCGAGAGGTGTGTGTGAGGTGTGCGTGTGCGTGTGAAGTATGTGTAGTGTGTGTGGTGTGTGTGTGCATCTGAGGTATGTGTACGTGCGTGTGTGTGCCTGTGCGTGTGCGTGTGCGTGAAGATCCGGGTAGAATGCTTGTAACAGGCAACCAATGGGACTCGATGGTCAGGATGATGCATGTCATCTCATCGCAATTACGTTGGTCAATGCTCATGATGTCAATCACTGAATCTGAGGATGTGGTGCTCATGCGTACTCTCACTGGTTTGTCTGATCCAGATATTATTATTTACAGTTTGGGAAAACCCGTGAAGATCCGGGTTAGAAAAGGTCTTCAGCAACCATGCTTGCCATAAAACGCGACTATGCTTGTCGTAAGAGGCCACGAACAGGATCGGGTGGTCTGGCTCGCTGATGCATGTCATCGTATCCCAATTGCGTTGATCGATGCCCATGATGTCAATTACTGGAAATTTTTTGGACCAGACTCGATTATTTACAGACTGACCTCATATAACTGGTATATTGCGGCGTTAAACAAAAAAAAAGATAAAATAGATCCATACTACTTCAACAATTAAAGCAAATCACTACGGACCGCCTCTGTGGTCTAGTGGTAGAGCGTCCGCCTGGAGACCGGAAGGTCCGGGGTGCGATCCCCGGCCGCGTTATACTAAATGACGTTAAAAGATGACTTGTTGTTACCCTGTCTGGCGTTCGGCTTTAAGGGGCTAAAACAAGGACTGGTCGGCCCGGAGTCGTCAGTATACTATGTCTGACAAACGTCAACGACAAGCACAGCCGTCTTTTATGGCAAACATGGGTTGCGAAAGGCCTATTCTAACCCGGATCTTAACGGGTCCCTATACTTCAGTGATATGACCTACCAGGATAGAGTATATCCAAGGTCAGGCTAACCTGTCATGTTATACAATGCGAATTCCTGCTACTCTACTTGAGAATGTGATATGGCTTGGTTAAGTTATTGGATATGTGACCCCACTGTGAGATTGTTTTGACGGTGACATAGGTACTATTTTAACAGAGACTCCTTCAACAAGGACACTGTGCCCCCTCTCTGAACAATCTACCGGTGGTGATAAACATGCTCGGCCCTAAATGGACCATCAAACATCAATAAAACGAATAAGAAGACCAAATAGAAGTTCATATTGCCGAAAAGTACGGAATTTTTTAGGGCCATTTGGTTTGTTTGTTTTTTCTTTAAATTTCAAGAGACATGTCAAGTCCAAATTTCAAGACAATGAGTTGAAATTTCAAAATAATAAGTTCAAGTTATAATCTTAAAATTTCAAGTTATTGTCTTGAAATTTCAAGATAATGAACTTATAATTTTAGGCTAGTATGTATCTAGAAATGTCAAATTACAGTAGTATCTTGATATTTCAAGAAAATAAGAAAGTAACAAATGGCCCTAAAAGGCTTCCGTAGAAGTAAAGCACACTTCCAAGAACATAGTGTATACAAACCTGTGAAGTATTGACGATGTATTCATGGGGAATGAAGGAACGTAGTGTATACAAACCTGTGAAGTATTGACGATGTATTCATGGGGAATGAAGGAACGTAGTGTGTACAAACCTGTGAAGTATTGACGATGTATTCACGGATGATGAAGGGGCGTAGTGTATACAAACCTGTGAGTAGATAACTTTGGATAACTATCCCCCCTCACCCCCTCATTTGATGACGTCACAAGTGCACCTAGTAACCCCACGTGACTGATGACGTCACATAACCTTGACCTTGGGGTTGGGGGTGGGGGGTGTTGTCAACGTCATTGCCTCATTAATATGCAGAATAACTCATTAATATGCAAATGTATGCATGACGTCACAGGTCGATTAGGTTAATAAAGGGTCAACTGACCAGATGCAATCATGCAATTAATGACTTGACCATTCGTTAACCATAGAACACGGGATAGTAATGAATGTCCCTATATGCACATGATACTACGACCGGGGGTTGGGTTGGGTCTTGACTCACGCGGAATGGAATGTCATTGTGAGACCATTTTGGCGCGAGAACATGTGGTGAACATTTGAACCTTTTGCATTGAAGACATTTCTCTGTGGGCATTCGGTGGCGGGCTATGTGTGGTAATATTTAAAAGCCTCAGGAACAGGTTCATGTAGAAAGATCTTCCGATATTCAATTACATTCATTAAGGGTCAACTGACCGTATGCAATCCTGCAATTAATTACTTGACCATTCGGTAAACGTAGAAGAACACGTGTTTAAAAACAAGATGGCGGACGTTGCTATGAACGCTCACGGGTGTCACGTGTCCTCGGTTTGAATCTCGCGCCTGACCTACAAGTCAGTTCTATGGGACCCCATTCCACATCTTAGGCTAAGTTGATCCATACCTGCAATAACTCATTCATAGTCCAATATAATCATGACGTCACAGGTCAGAAAGGGTAATGAGAGGTCTGTTGTTCCAATGCACGAAGGAAATGTGTTAATGAGTCCTTCATTAAGTGAGAACAAAGCGTAGTAATGAGTGTCCCTATATGGAAGTGGCTACTACGAGGTTCAAATGTGATTCACGGGGAAAGGAATGGCATTGTTAGACATATGCCATTGATGCATTTATTTCGCGTAGTAATGACTGTCACATGTGGCAAAGAGGGGTGTGAGTTGAATTTCCATAGAAACCACATGTCCAGTTCTTAACTCTTCTAGTGTTACCTTTTATAAGTTCCTTTTTAACATTCAGTTTCCATGACAACTATATAAAACAATAAGGGTTAACAGTCTTGACTCCTAGCTAGAGGTCAGCTCGGAGAAATATAGAGTCGGTATCGCGAAACCCGTGTGTTGAAGACTGTAATGTATGCCAGTCTGGTCTAAGACGTTTTAATACTGTAAAATTCTATTGTTGTTATTCTAAAAGATGTTTGAGTTCAAAATGTCGATTCAGTTTCCTATTTCAATGGAAAAAATACTCGTTTAACCCATACCCAGAATCATTTTCATCAGAAAAAATAGAGTGAAATAACGTCGTTTCAAGAAATTTTATAGATATCCTTTCACATGTCAACACTTTTCAATGAAAAACTATAATGTCTCACGTTTACAAGAGTGTTTCAGTTTTAATGCATAAAACTCTTGTTCTTAAACAATCTGGTGAATAGAAACAGCTGTTTCAACGGGGGCATGTTAGGAGTATTGGGTTGTAGCGGACACGCCTGTTGACTAAACAAACAACTGTGTTGAATGGAAACAGCTGTGTCAACAGGCGTGGCGTGTTAGGAGTTAGGTGTAATTGGTTGAAGCGGACACGCCTGTTTACTTACCAAACAAATCTTGTGAATGAAAACAGCTGAGTCAACAGGGGCGTGTTAGGAATATTGGGTTGTAGCGGACACGCCTGTTGACTGAGCAAACAACTGTGTTGAACGAAAACAGCTGTGTCAACAGGGGCGTGTTAGGAATATTGGGTTGTAATGGACACGCCTGTTGATTGAACAAACAAGTCTCACGAATGAAAACACCTGTGTCAACACAACAAGGGGGTGTTAAATATGTGTCAATATTACCCTATAAATAGTAGAGTTGTCATCTAAACCTCACATTCCCTCTCCCTTGGTTCATAAATGAACATTGTGCCTATCTGTGCCATTTATTTTTCTCCCTACCAAAAGGTGACACAGGAGTTTGTTTTTCAAATTGGATAGATTTATTCTTCATACAAAAGGTAAGAGTTTTATGTTTTACATTGCATAAACAATTATATTAAAAAGATCTTATAATTATAATTATAATTTCAGTATATCACAAGTATTACATCCTTGCATCAATTTTAAAACAGTGTAAATTTTGTCCCAAGATCTATCATAGTTGTGATTATGAAGAACACTTCGAACTCCTTTAAATTGTCATGTTGACTTTAATAGTCTGAAAGACAAACTATTCTATTTATTATCTCTTTATTTATTTCAGAAAATAGAAGTGTTCCAAGAACATTGTTTGCTAGACTTTATGTAAAAAAAATAAATAAATTAATAAATAAATGTCTACCCCATTTACAACACCTGTGTATACATGTGAGTTTTGTCACAAATCCTACAGTAACAAACAGCACATTGTTAGACATCAGAGGAATTGTGGCCCAGCTTCCAAACATTTTGATTGTCAAATATGTTCCAAATTATTCAACCGTAGTGATAACTTACAAAGACACATAAAAAGTCAACACAAAGATCCACAACCATCTACTTCTACTTCTACCTTTACTTTTACTTGTCATACATGTTCGATCACTTTCCCATCAGTGAAAGATCTCACTAAACACAGAAGACAATCCCATTCAAATCAACAAAGTGGTGGCGGGGCTGCAGCTAAACGTAGGAAAACTAATGTAGATAATCAACAGTCATGTTCCAGACAAGCAATAAATGGAAATGTCAGGGAATTTGATTTTATTCCTCAGGACCAAGAGGGAAATGATCCCTACTATTATTTTGTGAAAATTCAACCTGACATGATTCATCACTTGAAAACAGAAATTGAAACAAAACATAGTATCAAGTGGGGACTTTGTACCCAATTTAGATTCAGCAAAACAAACTCGGACGGTCTGAATTCATTTACTGAACCTTACTTTCGAACCAAAATGTCTCCAGCCACCCAAGCTGATGATCTGGGATGCGTTGTACACCGAAGCCACAAACACAATCATGAAACTGATGGACAATTATGAAGGAGATAGTTCAACCTTAAACTTTGAAACTGTGTTGAGCGTGAAATTATCCGTGGTAAAATTTCAACCCTTTCGCGGAAGCTCATATCTCCCCCTCCCTCCTTCGCTAGAGAACAAGCGCTGTCTGTTAAACATTAAAAACGTGGACGATGACCTCTGTTTTGCCTATTGCATTTTGGCTCATCTGTTCCCCGTTCAGTCTGATCTGGTCGGAGAACAAGTGAATCACTACAAGGACAAACTACACCAGTTAGATTTGAAAGGGTGTGAATTTCCTATGAGCATGAGTCATATTTCAAAATTTGAAAAAACAAACAATGTAAGTATCAATGTCTATGGTTTTGACGAAGATGATAATCAACAGCATGTCATCTTTCCTTTACGAATCAGTTCAGTAACTTCCGAAGTACCCAAAGAGCGTCACATCGAGCTCCTCCTGTTAACTCAAGAAGTAGAGGAGGAAGACGAACCCCCACTGTCTCATTATGTTCTGATCTCCAGTTTGCCAGCTTTGATCAGAAAAACTGGAGACTGTCACAGCAAATACATTTGTCGAAAATGTTTGTGGACGTTTACATCTGATGATAGATTACAAAAGCACACCCCTTACTGTTATCACAAAGCTCAACGAATTAAAATGCCTGAACCAAACAAAGCCTTTAGAAGGTTTGGATTGGGTCACTATGCCAAAACAGTCAAAGTCCCCTTTGTGATCTACTGCGATTTTGAATCTGTGTTGTCACCTTTAGAACATAATGAGACATCGGAGAGGAGAAGTCACCACGTCCATGAGCACATTCCCTGTGGTTACAGTTATCAAATTGTATGTCGAGAACCCGACATGTACACATTTCCATTGAGAACCTATAGCGGTGAACGGGCCTCAGAGCATTTCATGACACACCTTTTGGAGGATTACGATCAAATCATGGACATTTTAAATCATCCTGTGCCCATGAAATTAACAGATGAGGAAAGGTTGACTTTAGCTTCAGAAACCCATTGCTATCTTTGTGGGGAGAAAGTACACCAGAAAGATCAACATATCGATCACGATCATTTGACAGGTCGAGTCAGGGGTCTGTGTCACAATTACTGCAACGTCAACTACAACCAAGCCAAATTTGTCAATGTCATTTGTCACAATGCTTCGAGGTATGACAATCATTTGATTCTTCAAGCAGCAGAACTGTTTGGCGATCGAAAGTTGACGTGCATAGGTCAAAATTCGGAACACTTCATCATGTTTCAAATAGATCAACTTCGTTTCTTGGACAGTTTCAAATTTTTAAACACCAGCTTACAAAATTTGGCCAATAATTTGAGAAGCAAAGGCCAAGAACAATTTGTCTGTTTGGAAAAGAACTTTCCCGAACATGTGGATTTGCTGACTCGAAAGTTACCCTACTTTTATGAATATGTGGACAGTTTTGAAAAATTAGATCGAACAGAATTTCCGAGTCGTGAAGACTTTTATTCTTCCTTATCGGAAGACACCATTTCTGAACAAGACTATGCCTTCGCCCCTCACATTTGGGAGACTTTCAAAATTACATCGGCGAGACAGTTCATGGAATTGTACGTTGCCGTAGACACTTTGATTTTGACCGATGTGTTCGAAGCATTCCGTGACATGTGTTTGAGCTACTACAGATTGGACCCGTGTCAGTACTTTACTCTCCCGGGGATGGCCATGGATGCTTGTCTTTTGATGACGGGGGTGAGCTTAGATCTTATGCCCGATCCCGATATGTACAACTTTGTCTCAAACGCAGTGAGAGGAGGCGTGGCGAGTATCAATCACAGCCACGCTCAAGCCAATTACAAACACATGTCCGATTTCGACCCGTCCAAACCCTAATCTCACCTGATGTACTTTGACATTAACAATTTGTATGGTGCAGCCATGAGTTGTCCTTTACCTCAAGGTCATTTTGAATGGGTAGACGAAACACAAATAGATGCTATCGATTGGTTGCAACTCGACCCTGAAGGTGAGGTGGGGTACATTTTAGAATGTGATTTGGAATATCAACGTCACCTTCATTCTGTCAATCAGTCGCTGCCCCTCGCTCCCACCAAAGAACATGGATGATATAGCATATGGAAACTTCATCCCTGTGTCCCTGTGAAAAGGTATTTCTTATGCAAAATGTTTTTCACAAATGATGTAAAAAGAAACTTTAATTCACTTATCTTATCAAAGATAAATAACCTTTTATTGCTGGTAAACTTCTGTATGAAAAAAAAACTTGTCAGAAACTAAAACTTATATGACAGAAACTAAAAACTTGTATGTTAGAAACTAAATGTATATGTCAGAAAACAAAAACTTGTATAACATGAACTAAAATTTGCATGATGGGGAAAAATATTAATTGATAATTAACACATTTTTTGTTTGCTCTTACAGGATGATTGGAAATCGATTCAGGGTGACTGGAAGCCAAGGAGAAGGGCTGAAGGAAGGAAGAATTCTCCAAAGAAGTCACCTTGCGGCTTGTCTTACTGGTTCTCGATGTCTCGAGAGAATGCTGAGACATCAGGTGAATGGAGCAGCAGAGAGTCTGCTTCACCGGGGACCCTTCTCTGTGACCAGCCAAGAAGTTGTTATTTCAAGACGGTGGCGTCACAAAAGAAACCATAACCTGAAGAAACACATTCGTTCAGTGTTTGAATCTGTGATGACATCTGTTTATGTGGATGAACTTCAGAGCAAAGTTAATGAATTGTGCAATAAAGACTGTTACTGATGTGAAGTCGATCATTTATCTCAAGTCCATCATCCGTGTCTGATGATGGCTGCTGATGAGAGGGTTGATAGTTATTTTGATGATGCACTGTGAACAATGTCTCCCAGGCTTATCCTCGAAAAGACAAGAGAGCAAATTACATCATCATCCAGACTTTTATTTTCACTCCTTAACACCAAATGCTATGAAAACGAACAATACTTGAACACTCATTTCTTTACTTCGAGTAGAAAAGAACGAGTAGAACAGAAGCTGAGAGAGAAAATGAGAGACTTTTAGAATGTGACGATGATTTTATCACATTTACCTCATACTAGTGTTTCTGCATCAAGAGACATGATTCTGATTAGCTCATGAGGAAGGGGCATAACTCTGATTGCTTTGATCCTCTCGGAGAAGACAGTGATGTCACACTAAAAAAACAACATTTTTTTATTATTCTATTGTAATCCAAGACACAAGTTTCACTAATATTTATAGTTCAAATTCTCATGGTAATAATCAAAGAAATTGATTCATGATATAATTTTAAAATAAAATCCATTTGTGTTTTCATTCGTGTATGTCTTTTCTTTGTTGATGTTATCATGAAAGAAGAAAACAGAATGTTTTTATATTCATCATGAGAGAGTTTGAATGGAATGTAACCAAATTACACTTACACACATACACTTAGTCATCAACCAATGAGATTCTTTGAATTTAAAATTTACATAACCACATCCAATCATCATAGGTGGGTTGTTATTTTCTTAACACATGATAAACATAAAATCCTATCAACCAGTGAATTTCAAATACTAAAATAGTGACATGCACAAAATCACGCCTATATCACTCATTTCATCGTCTACCCTCAGAGACAGAAGTTGTGTTCGTAAAAAACAGTGTACCATGTCGGCAAGGTTTGTGCAATTTTTCTTAGTTCACTCAATTAATTTTTATTTAGTAATCACTACAATAGGTATAGCTTTATGATAAGTACTCTTGAGAAATTGATGCTTGCAAGACAACCAGCGAACCAAGAATATCTTAATGCTGCTGCTGCTCAGCTATAACATGATATTGTCAATTTCTGAACCTCTTCATACTATCTTTTTAACAGAGTGGGAAGAAAAGACAAATCTACATTCTATTCCTGGAAGCAGGTCATGAAAATGCCACACACCCTAAACCAGGCGGTCATTCATCAATCTCACGAATGGTTTCCAAATCGTGACGAATGCGTGAAAAACGCCAAGCACAAGTTTCGAGACGATTTCAACGTCACTAAGCGAGGGATTATAAAAAAATCTTGCTGGGCACTCTCCGCGGACGAGGTCGCCGTGGCGGAGAAGATGAAACTCGTTGAAAACTTGTTGACTTTATGCTACTGTCTTCAACTCACCAAGATGATCAAACGACTGTCTCGTGAATTGTGTTTCGGGTGCATGTTTGATGCAGAAGGTGAACGGGACCACACCTGCGATATGTCTGAACAACAACTGGTGGAGAAATACTTTAACATGACATTATCCGACGTAGACGATGGAGAGGTGCACGAGAGCTGGATAAAACTGCTGCTAGAAGACCCAAGTTTTCGAGATGTGAGGGACTTTAACTTGGTCCCGTATCGATGCAAGGACTATCGTGACTCTCAATTTAAAACGTCTCAATGGAAGGAGGGATTGAAAGAACGCGTCGAGAAAATGTTAAAGTTAGACAAAAGAATGTGAAATGTTTTTTCTTGGGACTAATTGAATGAATGTTTTGTTTGTTTATTTTAATCATGATATTGATAATAAAAATCAATGTTGAAAATTTGTATTTTGTTTGTATTTTATCTTCAGTCACACATAATGAGCGAGTGAGTGAGTGAGTTAGGGTTTAATGCCGTTTTCAACAATTGTTTTCCGTTATACCATGGCGGCAGGGTTTATAGCTGCAGGAGGAAAAGCCTGCATCACCAATGTGGTTATGTGATGCAGTGACACCTGCGAGCTTTGGCCTGGTACCTGTGAAAAGACACACACAGACTCACAACAACAATGATATAAAACGAAACATCATCCTATCATTACACGATGAGCTCTCGAGAGATAACTTCTGACAAAGTACTGGAAGATTATTATTTCAATCCCAGAAATCCGGGCGCGTTTTTGGGTCCGAGTAAACTCAAAAAGGTGTTAAAACGTCAATTGAAAGTTCCAGCGAGCAGTGTCAGACGGTTTGTCAACAATCAAGATGCTTACAGTTTACACAAACACGTCAGATACCGTTTCAAACGAATGAAAGTCAGAGTGAATTCTATCAACGAAATGTTCGACGTGGATTTGGCCGACCTGTCTAGGTTTACGAAGTGGAACGATGGTGTGAGATACTTGCTGGTGCCCATCGACATATTGAGCCGCTTTGCATTCACCCTTCCGTTAGACAATAAGAAACCCGAAACCGTCTTGAAAGCTTTCAAACAAATCCTCGAACAGCGACGTCCCGGTAGGGTGAGAGTAGATGGCAGAAGCGAATTTAAGGGGGCATTCAAGACGTTTTTAGAAAAACAAAAGATAAAACTCACCATAGCTCGCAATGAAAACATCAAAAGTAATTACGTTGAACGTTTTAACAGAACACTGAAATCACTGATCACCAGATACATGACCCACAATAACACCAAACGTTATCTGGACGTTCTGGCGGATTTAGTATCCAATTATAATCACACCCTTCATTCGTCTCTCCCTCATCTCTCTCCTGCAGATGTCGATAAAACCAACGAAGTGAAAGTGTGGGATCACCTTTATCTGGAACCTCTGAGAAAAGTCAAACCCAACATCAAGAAATACTTATTTAAAGTGGGCGACCTGGTTCGCATCTCATACCTCAGGAAACCTTTCACCAAGGAACTCGATCTCAAGTGGACGGAAGAACTGTTTAAAGTGGCTCAACGTTACAAGAAGCAAACGTTCCCTCAGTACAAGCTGAAAGATTTCCACGACGAACCCTTGATAGGTAGCTTTTACGCGAACGAACTACAGAAGGTCGAGAAAGAGGGTGATGTGCTGTGGCAAGTCGACAAAATTCTGAAAAGAAAAAAGGTGAAAGGCAAGACCCATGTTCTAGTGCGTTGGCTAGGGTGGCCCAGTTCCTTTGATTCCTACATAGAAGAGAGCGAACTGAAAGACCTCTGATGATGGAAAAGTACATTTTTCTCAAAAGCTCAGACTCCCAAACAACCTCCTTTCCTGAGAATTCACCCTATCATTTTCGAGTCAAATTAAATCAAAGGTTAGTCTTTGACGGATTCTGGGTGGTGTCTTTAGTCGAGCTCAATTTTGGAAAGCTGGATCCGAAAAAAATCCCCAGTGGTGACCCCTACGTGGACGTGTTATGTAACTTATGTGACAGCTCGTTGGTAGGGGAAACTCAACTGGTCTTATTGAGACGCATCGATCTGAGACAGGGGCCTACCTATACGTTTGGTAATGAATTTACCATTCGTGTCAAATTAAAAGAAACCGACAACATTGAGCTGTATTTAAAGTCGGGGAGTACCTCTACACCGTCATTCTTAAATGAAGAGACCTACGCCACACTACACTTAAGACGTTATCCTTTTGTGGAGTAAACATGGATTCTTCGCGCCCATTGTATTTCCCCGACTACGCCAAGTTTAAACATTACTTTGACAAACACACGACAAGGTCATCCTCCAGACTGGTTAAATGGAAGATGCAAAGGATGGTGATTCCAGTTCATCGACAGGCAACACAACAACAAAAGGCAGATCCTCCAACTAAGGTCACTCTCCAAATGACATCCGAATCCCAAAGCGAAGTAGAGAGAGCAGAAGCACACGGCAAAAGAGAATAGGCTTTAAAACGCAAGGCGGGGGCTAAGTGCGTCACAACCAAGAAGATACGTCGAACTGACAACATCAACGCACCTTCCAAGACGGCTAAAGTGCTCAAGTGTACCCCAGTGAAAGAAAACGACATCTTTAGTTAAATTATGGCCCTGTTGAACGACAAAGAATTCGAGGAACTGGTTCCCGAATCGTTAAATCTCTTCATTCTGCCTCCCTATCAAACCAGCGTTCAGAAACATTACTTCGTCAACGTGCGTCCTCTGAGCCAAATCAACGATTCCACGCCTTTGGAATTTCACGTGTCCAATTCCGGAGGCGACTACGTCGATCTGAAGCGCACCCGTCTGCACCTCAATGTCAAAGTCACTCAAACGGACGGTACAGCATTAGCAGAAGATGAAAACGTGGCCCCCGTGAACCTGTTTTTGCAGTCGCTCTTTTCTCAAGTCACGGTCTACCTGCAGAATCAGCTTGTGTCTTCCACCAACAACCATTACGCTTACAAAAGTATGATGAAGACCCTGTTGGAGTACGGAGCCGAGGCAAAGACCACTCAGTTGACAGCTCAGCTGTTCTACAAGGACGTAGCCGAACAAAACTCCGACCTGGAGAGCAGCGACGTCACTGGATCTATCAACGGCGGAATGTCATCGAGAGCCTCCTACATAGCGGACAGCAAAGTACTGACCATGTCGGGACCCATCTACGAAGATATCTTCGACATGAACCGGTACCTGCTGAACGAGGTGGACCTGACATTGAAGATGTACAGATCGAATCCTAAATTCTGCTTGATGAGCAGCGTGACCGAGCAGGAATTCAAAGTTCAGATCTTGGATGCCTACCTGCAGGTGTGCAAAGTCAAAGTCAACCCCGCCCTGATCTTGGCTCACAACACGCTGTTCGAAAAGACGAACGCTCTCTACCCTTATACAAAAAATGAGGTCAAGGTCACCAGCATCCCCACCACGCAGCAGACTCACTGCATAGACAACGTCTCTAACCCCGTGGCCAACAGATACGTCGTCGGATTGGTGGACAGTTCGAGTCTAAATGGCAGCTATACAGGCAACCCGTTTAATTTTAAGTCGTCCATGCTTAAAAAGATGACGTTGTACATCGATGGGGTCAGTGTTCCGGGTCAACCCACCGAAGCAGATGATGTCACCTGTTACGTTAACATGCTAGACGGCATGGGTCTGTGGAAGGAAAACAAGGGAAACGCTATCACCAGAAGTGAATTTCTCTTGGGGAATGCCTTGTTCGTCTTCGACATTGATAAAATGTGTGCAGATTCGGAGTACCTGAACCTGGTGAAATCTGGAAGTGTGAGGCTCGAACTTGAATTCAAATGGCCACTCATCACGACGCTGAGTTGCGTCGTCTTGACTCAGAGGAATTCCATCATCGAAATCGACCAGGCTCGCAACGTGTTTGTCAAGTAACTTTCAATTCATCCAAAAGAAAAAAGCAGAGACAATATGAAAGCCTCTCAGCTTTGGTGCGCCATACGGTGTGACCCGAGTTTACAATCTCATGTCATAGGTGTTTTGCCAAAGATACTTTGCCCACTCTGACACCTGGCCAGCGTGCCAAAGGTGTGGGACTCATTGTCAACACAGAGACTAGCACACGAGAAGGTCGTCACTGGATTGCCATGTATTTCAAAGGGAATAAAGCAGAAATGTTCGATTCTTTATCAGAGCGACCCGTGGATAAAGTATTCGATCACTATTTGAAGTCTGAGAATACCTCCTCTTACACTCGCAATAGAAAGCAATTACAATCTTCAAACTCTGATACATGCGGATTTTTTACATTGTATTATCTGTTATGTAAATTCAAATCCAATTTACGCATGGATGATATTGTACAGCAGTTCGATACAAATGATCATTTAATCAACGATGAATATGTTTCCGCATTTGTTTGTCGGTATTTTAGATATTGTACAGATTCCTGTTCACGCCATATTCATGAGTCATGTACGAGATAATCATATGACATTGGCATGTAGTTAGTGAAATGCTTTGTTTCATGTCTATATGCTGTGGTAGAAGTCAATAAAACATCAGTTTTAGTCCTCATTGTGTCATGTTGTGTATAAATACCTATGTGAGTAGTCTATCAAAAACAGTTCTATAGTAAAGAGTGACCAAGACACATCATCACCATGGAAGAAGAATTGAAATGTCTGTTGCCTTTTCAAACCCCTACTACCATATCAGTGGTGGGCGGGTCATTGAGCGGTAAAACATTTTGGGTTGCACAACTGCTAAAAGAAGTCAATACCATGTTCGACCCAGCACCAAACCTCATTATTTACTGTTACGCTGTTTGGCAAGATGTGTACAGTGACATAGAGGGATCTGTCAACAACAACATTCGATTTCGGGATTCTCTACCAACAGAAGATGAACTAAAATCGTATTCTTTGGAGACTGACAAGAACTGTTTGCTGGTCGTCGATGATTACATGGAGCAAGTGTGTAAAAATCAGTTATTCTTACGTCTCTACAGTACTTTATCCCATCACCTCGGGATTTCCGTCATAAACATACAGCAATCGGCCTATCCCAAAGGAGAGTGTAACAGAACCATGTCTTTAAACACTCATTACTTTGTGCTGTTGTCCAACCCACGATCGGCACACGAATACAAAATTTTAGCATCACAAATATTTCCGGGTCAAGTGAAATATTTTTCGGATTCCTTCCAGGATGCTGTGAGTAGGAAAAAATATGGGTATCTCGTTATGGATGTGTCGCCCTATGCAGAAGAGGAATACGGACATTTGCGTACGGGGATATTTCCAGGTGACGTGTGCACATTGCACTTACCACAGTAAGGAAAAAACAACAACAACAGAAAACAAACCATTGCGCATGACATTGTTGATGTGTGACTAAGAAGTACAGATGTGCTATACCCTTTTGGTTCATTTCGCTTTCACCTCACAAACAGAACAGAACTAAGGCTCGAAACACGATGGATGTATGTGGGAGGTTTGATGTCGATTCAGTTACAGACTGCGCAGAAATAATAGAGCGCAGTACAGATGTGTACGGAGAAAAGTTTAGCGACAGACTGAAATCCTTCGCTATCTGGCCTCTTCAGATGAAGCAGTCTCCAAAATCCATGGCAGAGGCTGGATTTATATACACAGGACAAAACGACAGAGTCTACTGTTTCAAATGCAAAATTCGCGTACACCGATGGATACCAGAAGATGACCTGATGACGGAACACTTCAGACTGTCCCCTCGCTGTACCTATATCCACATGGTGTGAGAAGAACCCAAGGTCAACAAGGAAGGATAGAAAAAAGAAATCTCTGTTGTTTTTTTGGGGGGGAGGATGCAATAAAACACTATTGGCAAGCAAACACCTGTTCATTTGAGGGCGAGACAATCAAACAGTAAACACCATTATGAGTGAACTACTGGAGAAACATTTAACTTTTCTACTGATGCTGGAACAAGCTAACACCAAGCAAAGAAAAGCTTTGCTGACGCATGCATCGCGTGAACAGTTTATGGGTGTTATCACTCTGTTATTCAACATTTTAAGAGGGAATATACACTTATCGCATGAGGATAAAATTCGACTGTCGCGTCACAAGAAGTGCATTCGATCCTTGGCCAGCAAGACAGTAAGTCGACGTGAAAAACGTGAGTTGATACTCGCACATCATTCTGTTCTCCCGGTTTGCATCAGAGCCTATCGAGGATACCTCTCGTCGTCAGCACAGTCGGAAGATAACGTTCATCATGAGCAAACCTTTGGTTCTTCTGACGAGGGAGACGTATCAAAGATTGATGAGCAACCGAGAAGAACAGAATCCACAGACGACAGTGAATCAGACAGCGGAGGATCCTCAGACAGTGATTTCTAATAGACTTGACAATGATACATCACTGCCTGTTACAGAGGGACAAACTGAAAGGAAGCTCATGCTTCAAGTTCCTGACCAGTTAATCAGAGACATTTCCTCTACGAAGACAATAGGGAGGTTAATGGCTTTGTTGTTGTTCGTCAAAGAAAACATTCTGGGTGGGCAATTGAGTTTGAATAAACATTTACAAGTTGTGATGAGCAATGGAGATGTATTGCATAATTCAAACATTGTGGACTTGATTCGCTATGTCATCACGTCACCCCGTGTTCAAAGCAGACGGCACCCGAAGGATTACCAGGAATTTCGTAAACTTTTAAGACAATTAAACGTTCCAAAGCATCTCGTGAAAAGCAGACAAAAGGAAGACAAAAAAAGAAAAGCGTGTAAAAGCCTTAGTTATCAAGCGTAAAGCAGTTGATGGTGTGCCTGGGAACGCAAAATCGAGAAAGTTAGAAGCTTTTTAATGCACATGAACATGTATATCCTTATAGATGATGTACAAGTTGTCGATACAAATTATGCATAACATGAAATACATTGTTTGTGATAGTTGATGACAAACTAATGTTTACTTTTGATCAACATTGTTAACCTCTTGATGCTTTTCGTCAATTTTGGAAAAGGTTAGACTCTTTGTTTCTCAATGTATAATTTCATTGTGATAAATAAAATGTAGATCTCATTTTTCTTTTTACCGGTGTTGTTTTTAAAAATCCCCTTTCCTTGAGAACACTCCGTTACACAATGGTTGCAGTCTATTTCCAAATATGGGGACTGAAACAGGAGAAGAAGTTTACATTTGCTTGCACATGATTTAATTGCAGTTGCAAACTTCAATCCCAAGGTCATTTGGTTCTATAGTAAAACTCAAATCCCAAGGCATGTTGGTTCTACAGTAAAACAATGCAGTAAACATCCCATCACTTTGTATCAATGACATGTTACTGAGGGGTTAGATGCTTTACCATCATACTACATTGTCTTTGATTAAGAGGACTGCTCCGTGGTCTAGTGGTAGAGCGTCCGCACGGAGAGCGGAAGGTCCGGGGTTCGATCCCCGACCGCGTCATACCAAAAGACGTTAAAAGATGGTACTTGTTGTTGCCCTGTCTGGCGCTCGGCATCAAGGGGCTTAAACAAGGACTGGTCGGCTCGGAGTCAGTATACTGTGTCTGAGTGGGGTATTCATGTTAAACTGCGGCATGGTATCTCAATGAGCTAGCACTACAAATCAGCATCAGTCCGGAATAGTACAAGCAGCCACACAAACACACACACACGTACAGGCACATCGCTATATAAGTGCAATAATCTTGGACGCGACGTTAAACCCCACTTCACTTCACCTCACCCCTGATTAAGATGGTTCCCGATGTCAATTTGCGTGTTAAACGTATGAAGTCTTCTATTTTCCAAGGATGGACAGTGATATACAAGGATAAGATGTTTAAGTCTACATTGTTTATTCACTGAAGTAACTTTAGAAAGAAACAAAAAACTGGAATCTTTGTTAAAAAAAAGAAAAAAAGGTTATTGTTTACCATCTGTGTTGAATAAACTCTACTTGATGAAAGTTATTTTATTAAACCTACATTCATACATATTGACATTTAGCCGTAGGCATCACGCCCTGGAGTCTGGACCCGTCTTTTATTAACAGCAGGCAGGTGTTGCGGGTATTGTATGCCCCCACGATTGTCAACAGCAGGGTTGCATACCTATTATGCTTAAAACACATCCAACAACCACATCGTGCTTGCCCCTCCACCAAAAAAAAACCAACAAAAAACAAAAAATGTGTCTGACAGGTTCCCATGCGTCACGATTCTTTCACGCAACACTTTCATAAATATGAACTCAGCACTCCCTATATCGATATTGTGTTATTTGAAAACAAAAAATAAAAAAGATTAAATAACCACAGCTAGAAACACCCAGTTGGACTTGAAGTGAAGCTATATAAATGAAATTTCAATTTTCAAAATTTCATAAGATTACCAGACGACGGGTTTCACTTTAATTTTCAACGTATCCACAACTAGTTTCCAGTTCAGAATCGGGGAAGATTCGTCTTCTGATCAAGTATTGGACTTTAACGTCTCAGAACAACTTAAAAACATATTAATTTACTTTTTGACCGAACTTGATCTCTACGAGAACAGAACTTTCAACCTGTCGTACTGTGCCCAACTCACCTTAACAGTTGGCGGAACATTATTTAGTTTTGATAGAGAACAACGATCTCTATCGATTCAAAATAGGGACTGTTCAGTTATTTCAATTTTGGAGGTTGCCGAAATTAAGGAGGCCATAGAGCTAATTATTTCAGGGGAAGCTACCATCCGACGTGTTGAATTCCAGAAGCAATTTCAACATTTGTGCTAATGTAAATATTACAAGTTTGCATATTTCTTGATATAATCTGTTAATTATAGAACTCGAAGTTTTCAACCGTCAAAGAACTTGTCATTTTAAATTCACGCTTCCATATGCATATAATCATAATAGCTTAATTTGACAACCTCTAACCGTGTGGGTATAACCTTTGCTAACCTACATAATTAGCTTACATACAAATTTGGTAAGCAACACTCAAATTGAGGCTCTGTGTGTGTGTGTGTGTGTGTGTGTCCGTGTGTGTGTGTGTGTATGGTTAACCATCTCAGCGTGAGACAATAGATACACGTGTCAACATTATTATATTTATCATGATAAAATTAGATATCCCATGTTTATAGAGTCTAAAGGTGAGATGAAGTTTCTCCCAAGAATTACATTGTTTATGATAGTTAGAAAAACAAAAAAACAAAATGCCGACATATGTCAGACAGGCTTTTCTCATGAGTTACAAAGTTTTATAATTTCAAAAGACATAATGCCGACACAGGTCTGTGATCTTTACACTTTCAAAAGAAGATCAATGATACACCGCCTTATTTTTGTTGTACAAAGTCGACTCGTTGATTGACATGTCAACGGGGTTGTCAATTTTTTCGCACGTACAGGTATGTCCTATAACACTATAAAAAGCGAACGTTATTCATTCAACTGATATCATTCCATAAAGAAGCGCGGGATCTTGGTTGCGATATTGTGGTTTTCTTGCTTTGTTTTTGGAAAAATGTATATATCGACAACAAAATGTACACCAAACGGATCTATTCTTGTGTGTCCCCCGAGGGGTGGGGACACATACAGACACGTCGCGGGTGCCCCCTACTCTAACATCTACGTAATCAAAATGAGGGAGGGGGACAAGATCGTGATATCGGGGATTTTGTTTCCAAATTTGAAAGTAAGTGTTGTTTGTCTACAACTTTGACATGATTGAAACAATGTTAAGAGTGGCGTTATATTCTAAAAAACGAAACTAATATTATTTTCAATGATGTATATTTTACAAAATATCATATTCTGTTTTCAGACCATCCACGGATCATCAAGCGTTAAATGTGAAGATCTGATGCATTTTTATCACAGGTCTATTCTAATAAATCAAGAAGTCTGTCGATGTAAGTACAATGTAATCAAAAGATCCATGTTGGTTATTATTTTCAAGATTTATAGAATATGTTCTCTTACATCGAAGAAAGTATAAGAATTCATTTATTCTACTATTAGATGTGTAAATTTGAACAAGGTTTTTAAATTGCTTCCAATGTGTTCTGAACCTTCTTAAAAACATGTGCTGCACGCATAAATCATCTTATTTGCTTAAATCTTGAACATGTTAAGTCCCGCCTGTGATGTAATATAAAACAAGATAACCAAAAATATGTATTCATGAATAAGAGAGATATCTCATTCATATTATTATTAAAATAAGTGCTTTTGAATTATCACCAAAACTGCTGTTCCACATGCATTTCGCGACCATAGTAAGTGTTTGTATTTACGAGTGACAGTGGGGTGATTCAATATTACTGATGTCTCAATATGCTTTGAATTACCTACCGATCTCTTTCTCATCCCTAGCATTTATTCTTAAATTTCAGATACAACGTCAACTTCAGTAAATACCACTAATACTTTACCTACTACTACTACTACTACAACAACAACAACTACTACTACTACTACTGCTGCTGCTGCAACTTCTATTGCTACTACTGATATTTCTATTACTGCTGCTACTACTACTACTGCTACTACTACTACTGCTGCAACTACTAGTGCTGCTGCAACTACTATTGCTACTACTGATACTGCTATTACTGCAACTACTCCTACTTCCACCACCACTACTGCTGCTACTACTACTAGTGCTGCTACTACTACTGCTGCTGCTACTACTACTACTACTGCTGCTGCTCCTTCACCCATATTTATTCACTCTGCCAATGCTACAACCCCCATATATTATATTATATCCTCTTCTCACATAGTTACTGATGCTGATGATGATGACGATCACGATGACGATGAAAATGATGATGTCGAGGCAGTGGTAGGGAGTGAAACAGGTACAATTATAATAATAATAATTGCTATCGTTTTATTCATGAGTACCAAACATATAGATGAAATATTATCAGGCATCATGATCCTTACCACATTGAAAACATATGTATGTATGTATGTATGTATGTATGTATGTACCACTCAATCTTCAGAAAGTACAGTTTAATAATAATCATTTCTAGCTATATCTACTGTTCTTAAACATTTTTATTCACACCGCTTTTTTCCTTTCTTTTCAGCCCGTCTTAAATCCCTCACAGACGCTATAGTTACACTGATTGTGCTTGTATTGTTCACGATAGCGTCGGATATTGTTTTCCGTTTTAGGAAAGCAATACTTCGACGCTGCCGTCGCGGACAACACCATCACAATCAGTGTGAGGTGTCCTATGTACCTGCCTCTCCCCCACCCTGCCGTCGTCGTCCTTCTCTTTCACTCCCCATCATCCCGCCTCTACTATCTGTTTCTAATCCAATGCATGAACTTTCTTCTGTTGCAGCCCCATCACTTTTTGTTAGATCTGTTTCCACCCAGACCCCTGTCACTCCTCTTGTCTCCACTCCTCTGACCTCTATCGAGCCTTCTCTGATCAATTCTCTGACCACTCTAGCACCCAATCTCACCCCAAAGATTCCTTATTATCCCCCACCCTGCTCGATCCCTGATAACCCTCCACCCTGTTCGATCCCTTTACCATCCACCCCACCATCTTTACCCTGTAGTACATTCAACCTGCCTCCCACCCCACTCATGGATAGTCCCACACGACTCATGGACAACCTTCCACCCTACAGACTTACAACCCTGGGGAGCCGGCAGTCTTACAACTTGAGACGATTGGGGGGGGGGGGGGGGGGGGGGGGGAGAGCAGGAAGGAGACAAAACAAAACCTAGAAGTTCAGTAAATGTGTTTCTACTTTTGATATAAAAAAAATAAACACAAGTGTACGTTTTATATTGTGTTGTGTTCTCTGTTATGTCATGCTAGAGTAGAACTGAGACCGTGCGTGTGAAGGAGATCACGTGACGGAGGACAATACGCCTGAGTTGACATACGTGTGTGTGACATGTGTGTGTAAACTTTAGGCGTAGTGTGCCCTGTTCCGTTGGGTGAGCTAGACAGTGTTGAAAACATGTTATGCAAACAATATCGGCTTGGTCGGATAAACATTACCAGTGTTGGCAAGTAACAGTTTTTCATCAAGATCATTCATTCTTGTCGGGATCATGTGATTGATGCGGTCGGTGAAACACACTCATTATACCATGGGTTAAGGGTTTAACACTGACAGAGACAAGAAATCTCTCTTTCGTTTGGTATAACGAGGGAAGTTGGGATACATGTGCTCTGCTGACTAGATGTATGTCACAAATCAGCTAAGGTTAGTAGTCTCAAACATTACTCCGGTTAGTGTTTCAGTCAACATGTGTTGGTCGATCAACCTGGTGACCTAATTTTGATTCAGGACACATCCACTTGTCATCAAAGTTCAACATAGCCCATCTTAGAGAAATCTGATAAAGATACATAAGAAATGAAGAGTAAGCCCATGTTTTGAAGTTGACTCAGCTGGAAGATTGGTTACAGATGTATGTTTCTTCATCTTAGTTTGTGACGTGATTTTGTGCTGATAATATCATTCCTTTCCGCGTCTGAGAAACCACTTTTTAAAACTACTCTCCGGTTATATGTACTGAAATGATGAGATTCAACTATTAATATTCTCGTTTAAGGTTTGAAAACACATTGTTAAAGAACAAGAGTTTTATGCATTAAAACTGAAACACGCTTGTATTGTTTTTTTCAATGAAATAAACGTGAGACATGATTTTTTTTTTTTTTCATTGAAAATTGTTGACATGTGAAAGGATATCGTATAAAATTTCTTGAAACGACGTTATTTCACTCTATTTTTTCTGATGAAAATGATTCTGGGTATGGGTTAAACGAGTATTTTTTCCATTGAAATAGGAAACTGAATCGACATTTTGAACTCAAACATCTTTTAGAATAACAACAATAGAATTTTACAGTATTAAAACGTCTTAGACCAGACTGGCATACATTACAGTCTTCAACACACGGGTTTCGCGATACCGACTCTATATTTCTCCGAGCTGACCTCTAGCTAGGAGTCAAGACTGTTAACCCTTATTGTTTTATATAGTTGTCATGGAAACTGAATGTTAAAAAGGAACTTATAAAAGGTAACACTAGAAGAGTTAAGAACTGGACATGTGGTTTCTATGGAAATTCAACTCACACCCCTCTTTGCCACATGTGACAGTCATTACTACGCGAAATACATGCATCAATGGCATATGTCTAACAATGACATTCCTTTCCCCGTGAATCACATTTGAACCTCGTAGTAGCCACTTGCATATAGGGACACTCATTACTACGCTTTGTTCTCACTTAATGAAGGACTCATTAACACATTTCCTTCGTGCATTGGAACAACAGACCTCTCATTACCCTTTCTGACCTGTGACGTCATGATTATATTGGACTATGAATGTGGTTATTGCACTTATGGATCAACTTAGCCTAAGATGTGGAATGGGGTCCCATAGAACTGACTTGTAGGTCAGGCGCGAGATTCAAACCGAGGACACGTGACACCCGTGAGCGTTCATAGCAACGTCCGCCATCTTGTTTTTAAACACGTGTTCTTCTACGTTTAACGAATGGTCAAGTAATTAATTGCAGGATTGCATACGGTCAGTTGACCCTTAATGAATGTAATTGAATATCGGAAGATCTTTCTACATGAACCTGTTCCTGAGGCTTTTAAATATTACCACACATAGCCCGCCACCGAATGCCCACAGAGAAATGTCTTCAATGCAAAAGGTTCAAATGTTCCCCACATGTTCTCGCGCCAAAATGGTCTCACAATGACATTCCATTCCGCGTGAGTCAAGACCCAACCCAACCCCCGGTCGTAGTATCATGTGCATATAGGGACATTCATTACTATCCCGTGTTCTATGGTTAACGAATGGTCAAGTCATTAATTGCATGATTGCATCTGGTCAGTTGACCCTTTATTAACCTAATCGACCTGTGACGTCATGCATACATTTGCATATTAATGAGTTATTCTGCATATTAATGAGGCAATGACGTTGACAACACCCCCCACCCCCAACCCCAAGGTCAAGGTTATGTGACGTCATCAGTCACGTGGGGTTCCTAGGTGCACTTGTGACGTCATCAAATGAGGGGGTGAGGGGGGATAGTTATCCAAAGTTATCTACTCCTGTGAAGTACTGACGATGTATTCATGGGGAATGAAGGAACGTAGTGTATACAAACCTGTGAAGTATTGACGATGTATTCATGGGGAATGAAGGGGCATAGCGTATACAAACCTGTGAAGTATTGACGATGTATTCACGGGGAATGAAGGAACATAGTGTATACAAACCTGTGAAGTATTGACGATGTATTCACGGGGAATGAAGGAACGTAGTGTATACAAACCTGTGAAGTATTGACGATGTATTCACGGGGAATGAAGGAACATAAAGTATACAAATCTGTGAAGTATTGACGATGTATTCACGGGGAATGAAGGGGCGTAGTGTATACAAAACTGTGAAGTACTGACGATGTATTCAAGGATGATGAAGAAAGGTAGTGTAAAGAAACCTGTGAAGTATTGACGATGTATTCACGGGGAATGAAGGGGCATAGTGTATACAAACCTGTGAAGTATAGACGATGTATTCATGGTGAATGAAGGAACGTAGTGTATACAAACCTGTGAAGTACTGACGATGTATTCATGGGGAATGGAGGAACGTAGTGTATACAAACCTGTGAAGTATTGACGACGTATTCATGGGGAATGGAGGAATAAAGTGAATACATTCCTGTCTTGTATTGACGATGTATTCACAGATGATGGAGGGACGTAGTGTATAAGCACCTGTGTAGCATTGACGATGTATTCAAGGATGATGAAGAAAGGTAGTGTAAAGAAACCTGTGAAGTATTGACGATGTATTCACGGATGATGGACGAACATAGTGCATACAACCTCGTGAAGTATTGACGATGTATTCACGGATGATGAAGAGACGTAGTGTATACAAAGCTGTGAAGTTTTGACGATGTATTCAGGGTTGATAAAGGGATGTAGTGTATACAAAGCTGTGTAGTATTGACAATGTATTCACGTATGATGAAGGGACGTAGTATATATGGACCTGTGTAGTATTGACGATGTATTCACGTATGATGAGGTGAGGTGAGGTGAGGTGAGGTGAGGTGAGGTGAAATGGGGTTTAACGTCGCGTCCAAGATTATTGCACTTATATAGCGACGTGCATGTATGTGTTTGTGTGGCTGCTTGTACTAGTCCGGAGTGATGCCAATTTATAGTGCTAGCTCACAGAGATACCATGCCGCAGTTTAACATGAATACCCCACTCAGACACAGTATACTCTGAGCCAACCAGTTCTTGTTTTAGCCCCTTAATGCCGAGCGCCAGACAGGGTAACAACAAGTACCATCTTTTAACATCTTTTGGTATGACGCGGCTGGGGATCGAACCCCGGACCTTCTACCACTAGACCACGGAGTCACGTATGATGAAAGGACATAGTGTATACAAAGTTGTGTAGTAGTTGACGATGTATTCACGGATGATGAAGGGACGTAGTATATACGGACCTGTGTAGCATTGACGATGTATTCACGGATGATAAAGGGATGTAATGTTTACAAAGCTGTGTAGTATTGAGGATGTATTCATGGATGATGAAGGGTAGTAGTGTATACAAAGCTGTATAATATTGACGATGTATTCACGAATGATGACAGGACGTAGTGTATACAAAGCTGTATAATATTGACGATGTATTCACGGATGATAAAGGGATGTAGTGTATACAAAGTTGTGTAGTATTGACGATGTATTCACGGATGATGAAGGGACGTAGTATATACGGACCTGTGTAGCATTGACGATGTATTCACGGATGATAAAGGGATGTAATGTTTACAAAGCTGTGTAGTATTGAGGATGTATTCATGGATGATGAAGGGACGTAGTGTATACAAAGCTGTATAATATTGACGATGTATTCACGAATGATGACAGGACGTAGCGTATACAAAGCTGTATAATATTGACGATGTATTCATGGATGATAAAGGGATGTAGTGTATACAAAGTTGTGTAGTACTGACGATGTATTCACGGATGATGAAGGGACGTAGTATATACGGACCTGTGTAGCATTGACGATGTATTCACGGATGATAAAGGGATGTAATGTTTACAAAGCTGTGTAGTACTGAGGATGTATTCATGGATGATGAAGGGACGTAGTGTATACAAAGCTGTATAATATTGACGATGTATTCACGGATGATGACGGGACGTAGTGTATACAAAGCTGTATAATATTGACGATGTATTCACGGATGATAAAGGGATGTAGTGTATACAAAGCTTTGTAATATTAACAATGTATTCATGGATGATAAAGGGATGTAGTGTATACAAAGCTGTGTAGTATTGACAATGTATTCACGTATGATGAAGGGACATAGTGAATACAAAGCTGTATAATATTGACGATGTATTCACGTATGATAAAGGGATGTAGTGTATACAAAGCTGTGTAGTATTGACAATGTATTCACGTATGATAAAGGGGCATAGTGTATACAAAGCTGTGTAGTATTGACGATGTATTCACGGATGATGAAGGGACGTAGTATATACGGACCTGTGTAGCATTGACGATGTATTCACGGATGATAAAGGGATGTAATGTTTACAAAGCTGTGTAGTACTGAGGATGTATTCATGGATGATGAAGGGACGTAGTGTATACAAAGCTGTATAATATTGACGATGTATTCACGGATGATGACGGGACGTAGTGTATACAAAGCTGTATAATATTGACGATGTATTCACGGATGATAAAGGGATGTAGTGTATACAAAGCTTTGTAATATTAACGATGTATTCATGGATGATAAAGGGATGTAGTGTATACAAAGCTGTGTAGTATTGACAATGTATTCACGTATGATGAAGGGACATAGTGAATACAAAGCTGTATAATATTGACGATGTATTCACGTATGATAAAGGGATGTAGTGTATACAAAGCTGTGTAGTATTGACAATGTATTCACGTATGATAAAGGGGCATAGTGTATACAAAGCTGTGTAGTATTGACGATGTATTCACGTATGATGAAGGGATGTGGTGTATACAAATCTGTGTAGTATTGACGATGTATTCACAGGTAATGCAGGAACGACGTGCATACAAACCCATGACAGAAACAGAAACAAGACATAAACAGACAAGGATTTACCATCGGTTTATTAAATAAAATTATTTGTTGAATATTGATGTATAAAACAATGGACAGAGAATTTGGTCACAACTTTGCCATGAGTACAACAACACAACGTACGGGCATACCGACAGGTTTCTACATTATTTACAATAACAATCCACCTACACTTGAACCTCACTAATCCAGACAGCAGAGGTTTCAGGAATATCAACACATTTGTAATTTAACGAGTAAGGAGTGTTCCACCCTCATTGCCCACAGAGCTAAACTTGTATGTGCACTTGTGCAAATATCACCTCACACGTAAGAGTGCAAAGATTGTTGACGTCATTCGACAATTGTGGTTTTCGTAGACGGTGGTCGTGATCAGTGCATGTTTACCAAAGTGGAGCTCAAAAGGATAAAGAAATAATTGGTAATAAAAAAATGATTGCACTCGCATGTGATATATAGAGATTATCATATGCATGTGTGTCATACTGATTTTATGAAATTTGTGTCAGAATTAATGTATTACACTGCTCTCGCGTGGGAAATACAAGAATTCTGACACTCGTTTCATAAAGTCAGTATGACACTCATGCTCATATAATAATCTCTATATATCACAGGGACCTGCGATTACTTGAGTTGGGACCTGAAAAAAGTAGAACAAAAAGTTGTGAGAGCAGATGTTTTCCAGGCATGTAGTATACCACAGCCTCATGTCACCAATGTAGTAACAATGTATTCTTCATGATATATGATGTAAATAATTCATGAAAAAAAAAGACAAAAATCATAATTTGGGGGAGGACAAGTGGAATAGCGTAATTTTAGGTTCAAAATTGTAACTATTACGCCCAAAGGGTAATGGTTGGTATCTCTGTGTGGTGGTCACTTGAAACTAAAATAATAATTCAATCAGGACAGTCTATCATAATTCCTTGTAGCTAGAAGATTATTCTGTAAGTCTACGTGTGGTCGCCATGGTGACTGGTCACCATTTCAGTGAGATCCTGAGACAATCACAAGGACAGTTTCTGACCCAGGATCCCCCAAATAAGGACAAATAAGGTTCCAGTGTGTAGGAGAAAACAGCTTGGTACTTTACCATTGATCATGTGGACGTGATGACCCTTAACATAAGGGCACTGGTAATGTGAAGTGAGATGATAAGACTATTAAAAATTGCGTCAGCAATATTGAAGCAATGTGTAAATAATGCCGTCTAGGGCAGGCAGTCAGGCAGTCAGGCAGTCAGGCAGGGAAACCAGTGGTTGACAGCATGAGAATCTCCCTGTCAGACATGGCACTCAGGTTACCATTGTATCTCTCTCTCTCTCTCTCTCTCTCTCTGTCTCTCTCTCTGTCTGTCTGTCTCTCTCTCTCTCTCTCTCATATGTTACTGGTTGATTCATTAACGCAGCACTCAGCATTATTCCATCTATATGATCTCACAATCCAGTTATTGACATCATGAGCATCAATTTATAAAATTGGACTACGATGACATGCATCAACCAAGTCAGCGAGCGTGACCACCCGATTCCATTAGTCACCTCTTACGATAAGCATAGTCGCCAAGGAAAATGAGTGAGTGAGTTGGTTTTATGGTACTTTTGGCATTATTCCAGCAATATCATGGCAGGAAATCAGAAATCAAACAATACTTATCATCATGTATAATTCTAAGAATACTACCCCTATTACATGACAGCAACAAAGTCCTGTTTTGCCACCTTACGCATGCACGGTTACGTTAGTGGGGAGGATGGGGTTTGCCTCACAACTATCAGATATGTCAACAATGGAGAGGACGTCTGTTGAAAAATCTAAAGATTTCATAGTGGAATACAGCCCAAACAGGAATTGATGGCTATGATGTAACAGAGGTCAGGGATTTTAAGGAATTATGGGCTTCAAACATTGTGGGGATTGCATGTAAAGAGAACACTTCAACCACTTGGCCACCCTACCCTACTCTGCCAAAGTGAGTTTGATTTTTACACTGTTTTAAGCAATATTCCAGCAATATCACAGCAGGGGGACACCAGAAATGGGCTTCACACACTGTACCTATGTCAGGTAATCTGCCAAAGGATCCCAAAAGTGAATACTGTGTGCTTCTCAGAATAAGCCTGGCACAAGAACAAAAGTATTACGGTTGTTTGTACAAGGTATTTCATATTCATAGATAGAAACATCTCTGACATCACTGAAACGGGACATTACAGACAGAAAGTGCGAGAGAAAAGAGAAGATTTAACACGAGAGGACGCCGCTTTTCACATTATTCAAGTTATATCACGGCGTGTCAGCTTAATGTGGGAGGAAAACCCGAAGTGAAGCAGGACGTTTACCACTTCGGTGAAACCCACGAGCACGGGTATGGTGCTGACAAACATAGAAACATAATAGGGGCGAACCGGGATTCGAACCCACAATCATAGGTTTCTGGCGTGCCCAAGGGACGCAACTCTGCACAGCGAATGGCGGCGCCTAAGACGACTGGGCCACCCGTGCCCGCTGTGTCCTAGGGAAGCCTGTAAGGGCCATTTGTTTCATTGTTGGAATTACATGATACACACTACGTTGAAATGTCAAGATAATGATATTGATATTTTATAATAAGTTTTGAAATTGTAAGATTATTACTTGAAATTTTAACTCAGTATCTTGAAATTTCAAGATACTAAGTTGAAATTTCAAGATGCTATGTTGAAATTTCAAGGATATATACATGTACAAAGTTGAAAAATCAAGACGATCTTGAAATTTCAGGATATTAAGTTGAAATTTAAAGGTTTTAATTTGCAATTTCAATGATGTATCTTGATATTTCAATTTAGTATCTTGAAATTTCAACTACCTATCTTGAATTCTCAAGAAAAGAAAAAAAATGGCCTTAAACGGATTCAGTGTATCCGGTCCCAAAACATGTAGCTTGAAACCTTAGATCTTTAAATAATGTGGTCAATGAACAACACAATACTTAATGTCGCACACCAAATTATGGGTAAGGTATGAGAGGGTCAGAGTGACATAAATACTGTAGATCTGGAAAGCTTTGTGCCATGAAGTAATTGTGTGTGGCAAACGATAGCCTTTCTGTGATTGCGATATCCTGTTGACAAGATTACCAGAGACCAAAGCTACCTTTGCACAAGATAGTACTTGTAAGTAGGAAGCAGACTGAGGCAATGGTAACTCTGAGTCAGTCAGTGTATTTTTAACTATAGATGCATGTGTTGTACTTGACAAGGAAGGATTTCTTTGTTGATTAACGCCGCACGCAGCAATATTCCAGCTATATAACGGCAGTCTGTAAATAATCAAGTCTGGACCAAACAATCCAGTGACTAATGTCTTGAGCATCGATCCACGCAATTGGGATACAATGACATGCATCAACCAAGTCAGCAAGCCTGACCACCCGATCCCATTAATCACCTCTTACAACAAGCATAGTCAGCTTTTACGGCAAGCATGGATTGCTGAAGACCTATTCTAACCCGGATCTTCATGGGTCGACAAGGGAGGAAGGTTAGGTGGAGTATCCTGTTTATCTACCGGTAGTTCTAAAAAGCTGGTGTATGTCTGAACTACTCAGTGTTGTAGCAACTTGACATTGGCAGGTTAGTGGACTTGCCTGACTAGACTATGGACACTCTGCGACAATGGGTAACCAAGGAACAGGGTGTGAGGGATTATTTATTTAATCATGCACTGACTGGTTGACAATGTGTGCATAATGTCGGAAAGCACACATACAATCTCCAAATAGTCAGTCGGTTGACAATTTGTGGAAGTGAATTGTTCGTCTGCCAAAATACCTATTATAAAACTATTGCAAGTGACTGTCACTTGCAGGTATTGCAGTACTTTCCTGCTCCAACACTTTCCACATTTACAGTATTATAGGTCAGGGTGCTGTTGTACAAAGCAATCTTAGCGCTAAGGTGATCGTAACTCCCATATCTTAACATAGACTTATGACAGTTGTAGCGCTAAGCTTGTTTTGTACCATGGCACCCTGGATTACAGATCTGGATCTGAATAGGTAGCTCTTACTTTACTGTCCTGGGTGCCGCTGTACAAAGCGATTTTAGCGTTAAGCCGATCATAACTCCCATACCTTAACATAGGCTCACAATAGTCGAAGCGCTGAACTTGTTTTGTACAAGAGCACCCAGGTTTGTAAGTTATACACATTAATCATAACCATGAACAAAGATGACACGATCGTCCACAAATTGGAAAATAAATGTTCCCATAGACTCCATGATCTATACATGATAGAGAACATGTTAAATAATTGAAACACTAACACAGGTCACACAATCAAGACAACAATGACAGTGAAGATGGGCGTATAACAGTGATATCGACCTGCTTAGCAGACATCTGCTTTGACCATACTGAACGTTCAAACTCAAACTATTATTATAAACATTATTCTGATTATGAAATAATAAAAACCACTGTAAACAAACACATTTTAAGGATTCATCTTTTGGGCAAACTTTACATATTTCTTGTCGTTTTGATTTGAGAAAATTTGAAAAGGTACAATGCTCCAAGGTCTGGTGCCTTTTCCAGAGTGAGTGAGTGAGTGAGTGAGTGAGTGAGTGAGTGAGTGAGTGAGTGTGAGTGAGTGAGTGAGTGAGTGAGTGTGAGTGAGTGAGAGTGTGAGTGAGTGAGTGAGTGAGTGAGTTAGTGAGTGAGTGAGTGAGTTAGTGAGTGAGTGAGTGAGTGAGTGAGTGAGTGAGTGAGTGAGTGAGTGTGAGTGAGTGAGTGAGTGAGTGAGTGAGTGAGTGAGTGAGTGAGTGATCCCACTTGAACAAAACAATCTTAGGGCTACAACTATCTTAAGCCCGTCTTAGAGTATGGGAGTTGCGACCATCGTAGTGCTAAGATGCAAGGTACCCGGAACATGTTGATGAGAATGGACCTTACCATGTGGCGTGAACAAGTCGGCAGCAATGGCGCGGTGACATTGCAGGAATTCACTGAGTACTGCTGGATCCTGCCACAGATACACAACAGGGATTTATCAATGTTTCGAAACTTAGGCAATTTAGGCAAAAATATATAAGTTATTTTTTTCAAATTTGTCAGTGATATACACGCCTCCACAAAACCGTAACATTAGTTATTACTGTATAACATGAATTGGAAAATTTGTAATTCCAATCTGGGAATTTTTACTGACATTTGCAGGAGACGTGGGGCGAACATCAGCCTCTGGGCAGGTCTAAACAAAAGCCTGATTTCTTATAACATGATGGACATTTTTTAAGACAGCTTTTTCTGACCTGAACAGAAATAATGTAGCACTAAGATTGCTTTGAAAATCCAACAATGCAGAAGAAAATATAATAAATGCCCACATTGAGAATTTCGGAAATTCTTACAATCAAAGGATTCAAAAATGTAAATACAAAATCTGATAAATCGACGTCCAATCAGAGTCCACACAACCAGGGAACTGCTCCAAGACCAGCATGACTAACATGGCAAGATGGCTTGGTCTTGAGTCACACAACCGACAATAAACATAATGTCTGAGTTCACAACACAGACACGGAAGAGACTATAACACAATAACACAATAACACATCAAAACACAAACCTCCTACACCTCAACCTAATCATCACAGGAAACTAATTCACATATCAATTCAAATTACAGATGTTTATATTACTAACCTTCTATTGGTACTTAAACATAATCAAACTAATCAGGAATATGTCTTCACCTTTGATCACATGGAGAGTGAGTGAGTTGGGTTTAACGCCGCTTTTAACAGTATTCCAGTTATATCACGGCGTGTCAGCTTAATGTGGGAGGAAAGCCCAAAGTGATGCAGGTCTCAGATGTTTACCACTTCGGTGAAACCCACGAGCACGGGTATGGTGCTGACAAACCTAGAAACATAATCGGGGCAAACCGGGATTCGAACCCACAATCATAGGTTTCTGGCATGCCTAAGGGATGCAACTCTGAACAGCGAATTGCGGCGTGATCACATGGTGAATACATCCCCTAGTTTATTCATCTCAGAAACAATTAGAGTTCTCACTATTGTTGACAACTGATAATTATTTCAAACAAACAATTCTTCACAACAAATCACTCACATAAATCGAAAAAAACTAAGGTCACTCTTCCTAATTTAGAGTAAACAATGTCTGAATTGGCTGAAAACTCCATTGGTTTTGATTGGCTGGTGACAGTTCACTCTGTGTTCACATGACGTAGTGTTCTGTGGAGTGTCTCCATACTAACATACAGAGTTGTGCCTTGTGAGTGAGTGAGTGAGTTGAGTTTAACGCCACTTAATGTGGGAGGAAAGCCCGAAGTGATGCAGGTCTAAGACGTTTACCACTTCGGTGAAACCCACGAGCATGGGTATGGTGCTGACAAACCTAGAAACATAATCGGGGCGAACCAGGATTCGAACCCACAATCATAGGTTTCTGGCATGCCCAAGGGACGCAACTCTGCACAGCGAATCGCGGCGCCTTGGACGACTGGGCCACCCGTGCCCCCCTTGTGCCATGTGAGGGAAAAGAAGGGATGTTAATGAGTTGGCCTGATACATAGTACATGTGTACTTGTTTTTGGGCCTATATACAAATGTCAACAACCAGTGTTTGACAAGACAGCCATTTGTTCCCCGACTCACGATAAACAAGCAAGCCTGTATATAAATGCCCACATAATGTCCAACAGAATACCTCATCAAGATATCCACGGGTCATCAACCAGCTATTGAGTTTGTAAAGGTGCGATAACATGAACCTTAAAATAGCCATATTAAATATCTATGCCACATTTATTATTAATCTCAGCAATATCACAGATGGGATACTAACAGTCAACTCAGTGTATCCCGGTCAAGAATTGAACCCAAACATGACATACCACCTCTGGCCTACTAAAATTGACAAATGCTGAAGTTTGTGAGACTTTCAATAAATAGTTGCGGAATGATTCTGGAGTGTCTAAACGACCACCAATTACCTTTGTTCATTTACCAACATGAAGCTATTTGATTTTTCACAACATTTGACGATTCAAAGCTTACCATGGACAATGAGAAAATATGATGTTTGTGTCATCATTGGACGGGACGTTTCCAAAGTTCAAAGTGTCAGAGAGAAAACGTTTACTGTCAGGTAAACATGGTAAACGAGCTCATTCAATGATTTTCAAAACCATTTTAAAAGTTTTCTCCAAATTCCAAATTTGGCAGTTTAAGTGGGCCAGATTGGACCTTGTTAGACATTGTATTTCGAACAAAGTATTTACAAGCTTAAACAACAAGAGTTTGTGGCCTTGAAGACATCGTCATCAAGTGATAAAAAGTGCTCATCCTTACATTCACAACACATGATGTATTAATCAGTGGGGATGCAATAGTGCCGTGATGACCCAATTCCTCCTGACGATAATTACAAGTGTCAACAACCAGTGTTAGGCCATTTAAGATGAAAATGTTCACATAGCTATTCAGACATTGCTTCTATTTATCCTCCAAAACTGGCTTCTGCCGGAGATATCATTTGGGTGAGGTCAATGTTATGTCCTAGGAGATACTGTCAATATGACTTGCATCACAATGCTTTGCAGACCAGTGTGATGCCATCGGTTACCATGACGTCACAATCAAATGACATCACTAATCTCTCTGCCACTGAATCTGGTTAGCTGTACTGTTTACACACAAGACATTGGATATTACTGTTTACAAACTGATAAAGTTGGAAGATAGGTTTTGGACGATAAATAGAAACTCACCCTTGTGTGTTCTGATATCAAATAAATCAACACTCGTTGATAAGAGTTTAAAACTCCGAGGCAAACCACGGGACCGACAAGGTGATATTCAAGAGAAGGGAGGGAATCGCCTCGGACTTTGTTTACTCATGATTTGGCCCCCAAAATAATAAATCCATGTCTGAAAGAACACAGTTGGTGTCTGTCCAATAAATAAAGCCTCACACCCAATTTGTCAATGTCTCCCTTATACTAAGATAATGACAGAAGGGTGGACTGATCAGATCCAGTTACTAAAGCCAATGGCCGACCTTTCATTGAATACATCAGCAACACTAGACGTCTGCAGTGTTCACCTGCAAACAAAGGTATGTACAAGGGTAATACTCACAATATCATCCCCAAACTGATCTTAGCGCTAAGATGATCGTAACTATCCTACCTTAACACTGACTTACGAATCTGTAGCGCTAAGATGATCGTAACTCCCCTACATTAACACTGACTTACAAATTTGTAAGGCTAAGATTGCGTTAACGAACAGGTTGTAGCACTAAGATCCCCAAAGCTAAGATGATTTTAAGTCACCTTCATTAACACTGACTTACGAAGTCGTAGCGCTAAGATCACACTGTGGAGCAGCTGATAACGATGTTCTACAGGGTTACAGCCATTGTTTGATATTGTGGAAAAACCAGTCAAACTTTGTGGTCCATGAATCTCCATATGCGTTCCCGAATTGTTCCATGAAGTATTTCACAGCCTCTTTCTCCGTCTTCTCCACTGCCAGTGTCTTTCGGATGTAGCCGATGTCGTCAAGAGACTGAAGCTCGGGGATACCGCAGGACAACATCAGCGTGAACAGCGTGATGAACAGGTGGGCGTGTTTCCGCAGGAACACGTAGGCAGATATACACAGCTTCTGGAACCTGCGGTCAGAACAATCAACACCGAATCAGGGGACAGGGATCTTCAAGATCAGATAAGAAAACGCAAACTTTACCTGTAACTTCGAATTTATTGCATATGTGCGATGGATGGATGGATGGATGGATGGATGGATGGATGGATGGATGGATGGATGGATAGATAGATAGATAGATAGATACACAACCAGACGAGTCACTGAGCCTGACCACCAAAAATCAGAAGTCGGTCCTCACAAGAAACAATGGTCTGACTCTATTCAGATTAAGCTCCACAATCTACTCCACATGTAGAACACGACCTGTTGTGAATAATGCCAGGGGTAAAGCTATTTACAAAAGCTGATTGAAATGAAGAGTTGATGGTCACAATGTTAACCTGAAACTTTCAACCACTAATCTGCAGCCAGAGTCAAGTAGAATTACCGCTGGTCTTATAGATACCAGAACAAGATCCATTGAATCTTGCCAGAAATCTACAATGTATTCCAGCTGTATGACAGCGGTCTGTAAATAAGAGAGTCTTGACCAGACTATCCAGTGATATTAAGAAGGGAAAGGTTCGCATCATGCTATCACAATATCTACTGTTGAAGTAGCTAAAAAGCCCAAGTGGTAAACACTACTTGGCAACACTTAGAGAATATAGGCCTGAGACATTGGCATTATTCTATCAACACACTGTTTACAGACTATATTAAACCTACCAAGAAAAATCATTACAATTAGAACAATGGCTGCCGTGGCAGCCATATTGCAGGGATGGGAACAGAGGAAAAAGAGGAAAAGTGTGTGTGTGTGTGGGGGGGGGGGGGGGTGGGGGGGGGGGTGGGGGTCTGGAAATTTTTTAAACATTTGATTTATTGCATTTTTAGCAATTTCATGAAGTTTGGACAATATTCACACCAAGAAATGTAATAAGTCAATTACAAAAGTCAATAAGTCAAATAAACAAAGATGGCGGATGCAGTAAAAGTTCGAAGTTAAATCAGAACTTTTAAAAAATCGGGCATGGCTACCCACCAGGCCTGGGAGTAATACTGCCATAAACTTCAACCCCCATCCCCCAGACACAAGGACAACTGTCGCAAGCTTGCAATGTCTGACCCTTTCCCCATGTTGAAGCATGCTGGAAAAAACTTACTTACATAACCCAACGTAGGATAATATCCTTCTTACCGCTCATATTCGTCCTGTTTGGACGGCTGGTCCGCACCCTTGGCTATCACACGGATGAAATCCTCAGTCAGGACAAACGGAACACGCTCTCTGTTGATCCCAAACTTTTTCTTTTTGTGATCCAAGAAATGACCAAAGTCAATGTGGAATACCTGAAGAGTAAAAGAAACATCCACTCTATAGTACCACCTTTCAATGGTATGGCACAGCTAGGATGGAACCGTCGACCTGCTCTCCAGGACAACGCTCTATCCTCAAGGCCAATGAGGAGGTCAGTTGGCAAACATTGTTCATTGTTTAACCCAACACAATATCCAAGCTGTATGATTGGTTGGTTTGTTGTTTAACGCCGCACTCAGCAATATTCCATCTATATGACTGCGGTCTGTAAATAATCGAGTCTGGACCAGACAATCCAGTGATTGATATCAAGAGCATCGATCATGATACAATGACATACATCAACCAAGGCGGCGAGTCTGACCATCCGATCGCGTCAGTTGCTTCTCACGACATGCAAAGTGGTTTTTACGGCACACATGGGTTGCTGAAGACCTATACAACCCTGGATGCCACCTTGAAGGGAGGACAAAGACAACATCAACACAAAGGAGGTATCAGGTCTTTAAAAGGCAGTTAGAAGTGATACACATAAGGAAGAGAATATATGGATGTCAACTTCTTTATTATGATGAACACAACATTTCGGAGTATATACTTACTCCTTAATCAGGTGATTTCACATTCAATTCTCTTCCTAAAAGAAGATATCATTAAAGAGTCTATGAGTCCAAAGAGTCTAACAACACGGTCATGCCCACCTGTCCTTCTTCCGTCACCATGATGTTTTCGGGGTGCCTGTCGCCGATGCCGAGCACGAACGTGGCGACACAGTAGCCTGCACACGACCTGGTGAAGGCGTCGATTGCTTGATCGTACCTGTAAGAGACATAAACAATGTCAGACTGCCTCCACAGACCCGTGTCCCCATGGATTGCCTCCTCTGACCCGTGTCCCCATGGATTGCCTCCTCTCACCCGTGTCCCCATGGATTGCCTCCTCTCACCCGTGTCCCCATGGACTGTCTCCTCTGACCCGTGTCCCCATGGACTGCCTCCTCTGACCCGTGTCCCCATGGATTGCCTCCTCTCACCCGTGTCCCCATGGATTGCCTCCTCTCACCCGTGTCCCCATGGACTGCCTCCTCTGACCCCTGTCCCCATGGATTGCCTCCTCTGACCCGTGTCCCCATGGACTGTCTCCTCTGACCCGTGTCCCCATGGATTGCCTCCTCTGACCCGTGTCCCCATGGACTGCCTCCTCTGACCCGTGTCCCCATGGACTGCCTCCTCTGACCCATGTCCCCATGGATTGCCTCCTCTGACCCGTGTCCCCATGGACTGCCTCCTCTCACCCGTGTCCCCATGGATTGCCTCCTCTCACCCGTGTCCCCATGGACTGCCTCCTCTCACCCGTGTCCCCATGGATTGCCTCCTCTGGCCCCTGGCCCCATGGATTGCCTCCTCTGACCTGTGTCCCCATCGACTGCCTCCTCTGACCCATGTCCCCATGGACTGCCTCCTCTGACCCGTGTCCCCATGGATTGCCTCCTCTCACCCGTGTCCCCATGGACTGCCTCCTCTCACCCGTGTCCCCATGGATTGCCTCCTCTGGCCCCTGGCCCCATGGATTGCCTCCTCTGACCTGTGTCCCCATCGACTGCCTCCTCTGACCCGTGTCCCCATGGACTGCCTCCTCTGACCCGTGTCCCCATGGACTGCCTCCTCTGACCCGTGTCCCCATGGACTGTCTCCTCTGACCCGTGTCCCCATGGACTGCCTCCTCTGACCCGTGTCCCCATGGACTGTCTCCTCTGACCCGTGTCCCCATGGACTGCCTCCTCTGCCCCATGGACTGCCTCCTCTGCCCCATGGACTGCCTCCCCTGACCCGTGTCACCATGGATTGAAACAAAGTAGTACCTGTCTGCATTCTTCTCCTTGATCCACCGATGAAGCTGGGAGGAGTCCATCTGTATGGCGGCCCGAGTACCCCCCCGGGACTGTATCGACGTGATCGTCTTGGCGTTCCGAACTACCTGAATGAGCCCCACATCCTTCCCTGTCGCCAAACACCCGTACGGAATCATCCTGAAATCATGATTATTTGTGATAAAAATAGGCACATATTCAAGTCTGGGTCAATGAAACCAGTTGCTCACAGCACAAGCCAGGTCAGTTTTCTAAAAATGCAGCTGTTCAATTTGCAGAGTTGCGTCCCTTAGTCGTAACAGAATCCTATGATAACGGGATCCCGGATTAGCCTTGATCAGTATTCCAGTTATATCCCGGCATGTCAGCTTGATGTCGGAGGAAAGCCTGAAGTGATGCAGGTGAAACCCACGAGTGCTAGCAAACCAAAAAACATAATCGGAGTGTACCAGGATTCAAGGAACACAACTTTGCACAGCATCTTCGTCACCACAGGCGACTGGACGACCCATGCCCCCTTGACCAGATAGAAACCGGCATTAAATACATATGACGAATCTGCTACTTACAACCCACTGGGTCCAGCACACAAACAGACTTCGGATTATTGATACAATAAATACATAAAACAGATATGACATTAACATCTTTGACATCAGACTATGACCCATGAGTATGACATCAGGACATCATTTTGTGCAATTCTTACAATCGTCACAAAACAAATGCTATTCTGAAAGATTAGGTGGTCATATGCAGATGACCTGTGAAGATCCGGGGTAGAATAGGTCTTCAGCAACCCATGCTTGCCGCAAAAGACGACTATACTTGTCGTAAAAGGCGACTAACAGGATCAGGTGGTCAGGCTCGCTGACTTGGTTGATGCATGTCATCGATCCAAAGTGCATGGATCGATGCTCATGATATCAATCACTGGATTGTCTGGTCCAGACTTGATTATTTACAGACAGCCGTCATATAGCTGGAATATTGCTGAGCGCGGCGTTAAACAACAAACAATCAAAATCATATGACGATATTCGTTCCCCCACCTGAGGTCGAGGCCTTCAGCCTTCCAGATGGTGTCCATCAGCCGGATGACCTGGAGAGTCAGCATGTCCTGTCTCAGATCTGGAACAACAATCAGGATTAAAGTAGAGCCTGTGTCTTCCTTGTCTGGTCACAAAGACCACCAGGCACTGTAGCTCACCGGAATGATTCTTGAACATTGGCAACATTATTTCACAAGGGTCGTAATACAGAGGTCAACATGCAAAAAAGTAGAAAATGTTTGAAAAACAACAAACGAACATTACTCATTGGCTGAGAAGAGGGTCAAATGTATAGCCACAATATCATTGCCATGGCAACCACAGATGTATATGAAAGTCAAAGGTTGAAGTAAGTACAAATATCCAACAAACATTTGTACATGGCATACAACACATTTGCTTCATATTAAATTTCACAACATAAGATGCATAAACCATAACATAAAGGGACCAAATGATATTCAAAATATGCCTGTAGTGGAAGCCATGTCCAAATAAAAGGTTTAAATTTGGGTGCATATCTTAGAGGTACTAAGGCTAAGGCATAGATCTTCTACAGATCTCCTTGTTTTAAAAATAGCTGCTATCTGCTTATCTGTTGTAGAAAAAAACCATTCAGCAATATTCCAGGTGTATGTTGATTGCCTGTAAATATGTCATCAAATATGGACCAGACAAACAAGTGACTGATATGATGAGCAACAGTTTAATGACACTGTATCAACTGAGCCACAAAGACTGACCATCCCATCCATTCATAGGTTCATGCTACAAGCACAGTGTTCTGGGGACCTATCCACAGTGTTCTGGGGACCTATACACAGTGTTCTGGGGACCTATACACAGTGTTCTGGGGACCTATGCCCAGTGTTCTGGGGACCTATGCACAGTGTTCTGGGGACCTATGCCCAGTGTTCTGGGGACCTATGCCCAGTGTTCTGGGGACCTATACACAGTGTTCTGGGGACCTATCCACAGTGTTCTGGGGACCTATACACAGTGTTCTGGGGACCTATGCCCAGTGTTCTGGGGACCTATGCACAGTGTTCTGGGGACCTATACACAGTGTTCTGGGGACCTATGCCCAGTGTTCTGGGGACCTATCCACAGTGTTCTGGGGACCTATGCACAGTGTTCTGGGGACCTATACACAGTGTTCTGGGGACCTATGCCCAGTGTTCTGGGGACCTATCCACAGTGTTCTGGGGACCTATGCCCAGTGTTCTGGGGACCTATACACAGTGTTCTGGGGACCTATGCACAGTGTTCTGGGGACCTATCCACAGTGTTCTGGGGACCTATGCCCAGTGTTCTGGGGACCTATACACAGTGTTCTGGGGACCTATGCCCAGTGTTCTGGGGACCTATACACAGTGTTCTGGGGACCTATGCCCAGTGTTCTGGGGACCTATGCCCAGTGTTCTGGGGACCTATGCACAGTGTTCTGGGGACCTATGCACAGTGTTCTGGGGACCTATGCTCAGTGTTCTGGGAACCTATGCAGTGTTCTGGGGACCTATGCAAAGTGTTCTGGGGACCTATGCACAGGGTTCTGGGGACCTATGCACAATGGTCTGGGGACCTATGCCGAGTGTTCTGGGGACCTATGCCGAGTGTTCTGGGGACAAAGGCACAGTGTTCTGGGGACCTATGCACAGTGTTCTGCGGACCTATGCAAAGTGTTCTGGGGACCTATGCACCATGTTCTGGGACCTATGCACAGTGTTCTGGGGACCTATGCACAGTGTTCTGGGGACCTATGCACAGTGTTCTGGGGACCTATACACAGTGTTCTGGGGACCTGTGCAGTGTTCTGGGGACCTATGCACCGTGTTCTGGGGACCTATGCACAGTGTTCTGCGGACCTATGCACCGTGTTCTGGGGACCTATGCAGTGTTCTGGGGACCTTTGCACAGTGTTCTGGGACCTATGCACAGTGTTCTGGGGACCTATGCACAGTGTTCTGGGGACCTATGCAGTGTTCTGGGGACCTATGCAGAGTGTTCTAGGGACCTATGCACAGTGTTCTGGGGACCTATGCACAGTGTTCTGGGGACCTATGCAGTGTTCTGGGGACCTATGCACAGTGTTCTGGGGACCTATGCACAGTGTTCTGGGGACCTATGCACAATGTTCTGGGGACCTATGCACAGTGTTCTGGGGACCTATGTCCAGTGTTCTGGGGACCTATGCAGTGTTCTGGGGACCTATGCACAGTGTTCTGGGGACCTGTGCAGTGTTCTGGGGACCTATGCACAGTGTTCTGGGGACCTATGCACAGTGTTTTGGAGACCTATGCACAATGTTCTGGGGACCTATGCACAGTGTTCTGGGGACCTGTGCAGTGTTCTGGGGACCTATGCACAGTGTTCTGGGGACCTATACACAGTGTTCTGGGGACCTATGCACAGTGTTCTGGGGACCTATGCTCAGTGTTCTGCGGACCTATGCACAGTGTTCAGGGGACCTATACACAGTGTTCTGGGGACCTATGCAGTGTTCTGGGGACCTATGCAGTGTTCTGGGGACCTATCCACAATGTTCTGGGGACCTATACAGTGTTCTGGGGACCTATGCACAGTGTTCTGGGGACCTATGCACAGTGTTCTGGGGACCTATACACAGTGTTCTGGGGACCTATACACAGTGTTCTGGGGACCTATGCACAGTGTTCTGGGGACCTATGCACAGTGTTCTGGGGACCTATACACAGTGTTCTGCGGACCTATACACAGTGTTCTGCGGACCTATGCAAAGTGTTCTGGGGACCTATTCACAGTGTTCTGGGGACCTATGCCCAGTGTTCTGGGGACCTATACACAGTGTTCTGGGGACTTATACACAGTGTTCTGCGGACCTATACACAGTGTTCTGGGGACCTATACACAGTGTTCTGGGGACCTATACACAGTGTTCTGGGGACCTATGCACAGTGTTCTGGGGACCTATGCAGTGTTCTGGGGACCTATCCACAGTGTTCTGGGGACCTATACACAGTGTTCTGGGGACCTATACACAGTGTTCTGGGGACGTATGCAGTGTTCTGGGGACCTATGCAGTGTTCTGGGGACCTATACACAGTGTTCTGGGGACCTATGCACAGTGTTCTGGGGACCTATGCACAGTGTTCTGGGGACCTATACACAGTGTTCTGGGGACCTATACACAGTGTTCTGGGGACCTATACACAGTGTTCTGGGGACCTATGCACAGTGTTCTGGGGACCTATACACAGTGTTCTTGGGACCTATACACAGTGTTCTGGGGACCTATACACAGTGTTCTGCGGACCTATGCAAAGTGTTCTGGGGACCTATCCACAGTGTTCTGGGGACCTATACACAGTGTTCTGGGGACCTCTACTGACGTGGAATCCCACATTGTAACAGAACCAGTCTCTCACCTCCAGCTTTCAACCCCCACCATGCTTGGGCCTAATGCTTATACCACTTGTATGGCCTAAACATCTGCCGTAAGAAAGAAAGGCTCACCATCACCGTTCTTGAACATGATTCTGTAGTCGGATTCATGCACGTCTCTCATGGGGTCAGGGTTACTCCACACCAGCCACAGGGGGCGCTTCTTGGAGGTCATGACCCGACAGTCAGCTTGTCTACAAACAGGACATACAGGTCACCATCCACAAGTACTGCAGTCATGAAGCTGATGCTATTACGAGTGTGTGTGTATGTGTGAATGTGAGGTGTCTGTGTGGTGTGTGTGTGTGAATGTGAGAGGTGTGTTTGTGTGAGGTGTGTGAGAGGTGTGTGTGTGAATGTGAGGTGTGTGTGTGAGTGTGTTTGTGAATGTGAGAGGTGTGTTTGTGTGAGGTGTGTGAAAGGTGTGTTTGTGTGAGGTGTGTGTGTGGTGTGTGTGTGTGTGTGAATGTGAGGTGTGGTGTGTGTGTGTGAATGTGAGGTGTGAGTGTGTTTGTGAGGTGTGAGCGTGTGTGTGTGAGGTGTGAGTGTGTATGAGTGTGTGTGTGAATGTGAGGTGTGAGTGTGTGTGTGTGTGTGAATGTGAGGTGTGAGTGTGTTTGTGAGGTGTGAGCGTGTGTGTGTGTGAGTGTGTATGAGTGTGTGTGAATGTGAGGTGTGTGTGTGTGAGGTGTGAGTGTGTGTGTGTGAGGTGTGTGTGTGTGAATGTGAGGTGTGTGTGTGAGGTGTGAATGTGAGGTGTGTGTGTGTGTGTGTGTGTGAATGTGAGGTGTGTGTGTGAGGTGTGAGTGTGTTTGTGAATGTGAGGTGTGTGTGTGTTAAGTATGTGTCAGTGTGAATGTGAGAGGTGTGTGTGTGAGTGAGGTGTGTGTGTCAGTGTGAATGTGAGGTGTGTGTGTGTGCAGACATCATCTGTAGGAGATGATGGATGTGGTGTGGGGTTGGGGTGGGGGGACTTACATGATCTCCCCCAGGACGTGGGCTGTATTGAGGGGGGAGATGATGGATGTGGTGTGGGGTGGGGGGACTTACATGATCTCCCCCAGGACGTGGGCCGTGTTGAGGGGGGAGATGATGGATGGGGTGTGGGGTGTGGGGTGGGGGGGGTGGGGGGACTCACATGATCTCTCCCAGGACGTGGGCCGTGTTGAGGGGGGAGATGATGGATGGGGTGTGGGGTGGGGGCGGTGGGACTCACATGATCTCTCCCAGGACGTGGGCCGTGTTGAGGGGGGAGATGATGCTCTGGAGTGCCTCCTGGTAGTCCGGCTGCTGCAGCTGCTCCTGCAGGAACTTCATCTGCTCATCCTGAAACATCCAGACTAAGTGCTAGAGACAAACAGGTGCTTCTAAACCAAGACAGAGCTGACCTCAAAGTTTGGACTCCTCAAGTGATCAATCAACTTCTACCTGACTTGCCACTACAGAGGAGCTGTAGTCAACCTGCCGTATACATCGTGTGTTGTTTGTTGTCACAGTCAGCAGTGTGTGGCAGCAGCCTGAAAGATTCATGCCAGTCCACTAGCCCACAACTATTAACTTGTACTGGACCAATGATGGTACTCCTCATAGACTCGAAGAGTTTGAGGGTAATAATTCTGAACCAATTCTCAATGCTTCAAGTTTGCTACAAATTCGAACGGAATAAAACTGACAGAAAACGTAAACACACTGAACATTTCTTCCTAGTGAAATGAAGTTTCCAATATCTCGTCTACAAACAACACATGTCTGAGACTGTGAAAGCCTGTAACTAACCGAGTCTGGACCAGTCAAACCAGTGATTGACATAAATTGCTAACCAACAAGAAGGTCTTAAATCAATGACCAACAACATGCAGAAGACGGTATCTTCAAAGTCTTCAACCATCTTAATCTATCTGAACACCTTTCACCTTCAGGAGAATGGACTGAAGACATGCTTACATCTTTGACCTCTGACTTGAGCATGTCGGTAAGTTTGGTGAGTTTCTCCAACGCCTCCACTTGTCGAGTCAGGGTCTTCAGGAACGACCCACATCCTCGACAGTAAGCCTCCAGCATCAGCCCAAACCTCAACCGAGACGACGTCTGATGCATCTCGGATCTGAAGTGAAAAGTCTTTCTGTGTATTGCCTCCTTTCAACTTAAAAATGCAGGATTTGTTTGTTTGCTTGTTTGTTGTTTTACGCCGCACTCAGCAATATTCCAGCTATATGACGTCAGTCTGTAATAATCCAGTGATTGATATCATGAGCATTGATCCACGCATTGGGACCAATGACATGCATCAACCAAGTCAGCGAGCCTGACCACCCGATCCCGTTAGTCGCCTTTTACGACAACATGGTCGCCTTTTACGGCAAGCATGGGTTGCTGAAGACCTATTCTACCCCGGAATCTTCACAGCTTTTGCAGGAAGCTCATAGACGAGTGTATGCCATTTAGGAAAGGGGATGGTGGGGTAGCCTTGTGGTTAAAGTCTTTGCCCCATTACACCGAAGGTCTGGGTTCGATTCCCCACATGGGTACGTTGTGTGAAGCCCATTTCTGGTGTCCCCTGCCGTGATATTGCTGAAATATTGCTCACTCACTCTTGCGAATGGCATAAAACCAAGGACTAAACAAATGCTTTGCGTTAGCAGCCATTGCGTTATTGAACTCTTCCCATTGTCAGGGCAACTACAGCATGGAGGACGTACTTGAGATGCCAGAAGAAGAAGTTTCCTATCCTCTGGGACAGAAGAGCTCTCTTCAGCAGGAACTTTGTCATTGGATTGTCCATATAGGGTTCATACTTCATAGCCTGGAAACATAACAAAGTGCCAATGAGAAACAGCAACATCACAAAATACCTGAATACATGACACTTTTAATGGATAGCAGTGAGTGAGTGAGTGAGTGAGTGAGTATGTTTTACGCCGCTTTTAGCAATATTCCAGCGATATCACGGCGGGGGACACCAGAAATGGGCTTCACACATTGTACCCATGTCGGGAATTGAACCCGGGTCTTCGGCGTGACGAGCGAACGCTTTAACCACTAGGCTACCCGACCGCCCCTTTAATGGATAGCAACTTATTTTATTAATTGTGACAAAATTTCAGAGATACTTCTTGCTCCTTCCTCAGGGGAGTGATGAAGACATAGCTCTGAAACATCGTGACAAATAACCAAAGAAGCTGCTATCCATATAAAGCGTCATGTATTCATGTTTTTCCAACTTTTTAATGTCTATTAAGGACTTCATAAATTACCTGTCAAGATTCATTGACTGTTTGTGTAGTCAGGATATTTGTTTGTTGTTGACCGTGATGATGTGAAAAATCTAGAGATACCAGTATTTTCTTCTACACTCTAGTTATATAACCAACCAGTCCAACATGAGCTGTGGATATAGCCACTAGTGTCTTCCCTTACTAGAGGCAACTCTACACCACAAATTACAGTGCCTTAGGGCCAAGCTTTTTTCACTTTTAGGATCATGGATTTTTCAGCCCAAAGTCCAGGTTTGGAGGAGGGAAAAAAAGAAAAGGAAGCCAGATGCATTTTTTTTTTAATGCAGAATGCCTCTGGCATACTTTATGAATATATTCTGTGCTCAAAAGACCACCATTTGTAACGATAAAGCCCCTTGTAACAATAAAAATTCTACCACTTACAACACAGACAATTGTCAAGGGAGGCTATTCATGTTCGGCTTCGAGATCAACAAAGATTGATTATGTATCTCTTTACTAGTTTACATCGGTAAATTCATGTGTTTTTTATTAAAAAGGTGATGATAACAAATAAACTAACTGACTACGTGGCTATCGGCGGGAAAAACATAATGGAAATCTGATTTTTTTTTAACATTTTCTCAAAAATTAGAGTCGGCGGGTCCGTAATCTGAAAATATAAAACACCTGGCCTTAGACAACTGTGTCACCCATGTTTCCCTCCAACAGTCAAGGGTAACCCATGATCACAGGTGTCTGGCACGGCTAAGGGAGGCAACTCAACACAACTAATTACAGTGTCTTAGACAACTGTGTCACCCATGTTTCCCTCCAACAGTCAAGGGTAACCCATGATCACGGGTGTCTGGCACGGCTAAGGGAGGCAACTCTGCACAACTAATTACAGTGTCTTAGATGACTGTGTCACCAACGTTTCCCTCCAACAGTCAAGGGTAACCCATGATCACAGGTGTCTGGTACGGCTAAGGGAGGTCACTCTGCACCAACAGGATAACTTGAGAATGAGTCACTACCTGCACAAGCTGCAGAAGATACTGAGAGAGTTTGTCGTCACGGAGACCACGGTCCAGACATTCCACGGCAAACTGTCGGACCCTCAGATCGGAGTAGGAGCAATCCAACAGTTCCAAGGCCACCTCTGGCAAAACCGAAGGCCATCTTCTCAACAATACATAGAGCTGCAATAAAAAAAAATACAACATGAATCCTACAGTCTTGTCTTGTCTGGGCTATGTCAAATATGTCATTTAACGTCAGACACATGATATTAAGAGGAATGATTGGTTGGTTTGTTGTTTAACCCTGCACTCAGCAATATTCCAGATATATAACGGCGGTCTGTAAGGGACAATCCAGTGAATGACATCGTGAGCATCGATCCACGCAGTTGGGATACGATGACATGCATCAACCAAGCCATCGAGCATGACCACCCGATCCCGTTAGTTGCTTCTTACAAGCATAGTCACCATTTACGGCAAGCATGGGTTGCTGAAGACCTATTCTACCCAGGATCTTTACAGGTCTTTTCCTCACTGATTTTAATGGAGGATGTTTACATATCGTCAGTATTTTATGCCATGACCGCCTCTGTGGTCTTGTAGTAGAGTAGAGCAAATTGTCTGGGTTTGATCCCCGGCCGCGTCATACCAAAACAAGTTAAAAGATGGTACTTGTTGCTACCCTGCCTAACGCTCGGCATTAACTAGCCCAGGCTAAAACAAGGACTGGTCAGCTCGAAGTCAGTACGCTGTGTCTAATCATCTGTTAAAATCAAAATGTTATTGCGTGAATGTGACCTAGATTTATCTGAGGAAAAGGCTTACTTTAACCCAACTGTTGCCATGGTTACTAACCTGTGCCACGTTTTCTCTGTCATTCCACTTCACAGAAGACAACAACTTGGGCAGAGAGTGGGGCATCGCTAGACAAAGTTCCCTGACACAAAAAAGCAAATATTCAAGACACTGAAACACACACAAAAACTAAACACACAATGTCCACATATATCTCAGTGGACCTGAAAATAATTGCAGACCAGTGAATGCAATAACAAGGAATGTCAGGGAGCCTGAATGCTTGGACCACTCAAGGTCACCTTTCACAACAAGCAAAGGTTGCTTGGGGCCTATTGAAAGCCCAAATCCCAGCAGGGATATTTACACACGACAGTGGAGAGATGAAGATATTGTTACAATAGACAGACACAGGTTAGGGCTGGGACGGGTAACTCGGGTACTCGGGTCCAGTGGGTACTGAGTAGGACCCGAGTACCCACAGGACTACCCAGCCCCGTGGTTAGTCACGTGATATATTGTTTAATGACAAAAAGTAACTAAAACTCTATGTTTAAACTACAAGTCACTAATGTTCGCAGGCCATTCCTTCTGGCTTTTAAATGTTTGAATAAAAACTTCAGTCAACTTCAGAGTATACACCAGATCGTTTTATACATGTATCTAAACACATTTTACCAGAGCTACGGTCAAACGTTTCCCAATCGGACAGTTTGTACCTACCTCTTGAGACCTACAGCGGGTACCCAGGTAGGGTCGGGTAATAGAGAGTGTGTGTGTGTGTGGGGGGGGGGGAGGTACCTGGGTAGTAAATTTGGATTCGTCCCAGCCCTAACACAGGTGATCATGGTGATACTTGTATTCACCAACAAACACATAATACACATCATACACATCATACACATCATATACTCTCACTTTTTGTCACTGTCAGCCTAAAGCAAAACAAAATGGCTGCTGTAAAGTCACGTTTCAAGTTTCCAAACCATGTTTCATGTATGAAGGCAGGGTTGCATTCGAGGGGAATTTTCAAGTCCACATAGTCACATATATGATCTTCATTGATCAGTAACACGCAGAGCTAAAAGTAATTTGACAATACCGTGATTTCACAGAATATAATTATCGAGATCATCTTTCCTAACATCCCCCAGTCGTTTTTAACTACCTCCTCTTCCACAGGAGTTCCTTGTCCTGCTCCGACAGATCTGACAGAGGGTCTTTGCTGATGATGTCTTCCAGCATCTTCCGGTCCCGCTCCAACTCTTGCTTTGTGTCGATCTGAAACAGGATCTACAGTCAATCCTCTGAAGCTGAGGGGGTAAAACAAGGACAGGCAGAGACACAGGGCAGTGTCAGGTGTGCGAGGAGGTAAAACAAGGACTGGCAGAGATACAGGGCAGTGTAATGTGTGTGAGGGGGTAAAACAAGGACTGGCAGAGATACAGGGCAGTGTCAGGTGTCTGAGGGGGTAAAACAAGGACTGGCAGAGATACAGGGCAGTGTCAGGTGTGTGAGGGGGTAAAACAAGGACTGGCAGAGACACAGGGCAGTGTCAGGTGTGTGAGGGGGTAAAACAAGGACTGGTAGAGACACAGGGCAGTGTCAGGTGTGCGAGGGGGTAAAACAAGGACTGGCAGAGATACAGGGCAGTGTCAGGTGTCTGAGGGGGTAAAACAGGGACTGGCAGAGTTACACGGCAGTGTAATGTGTGCGAGCGGCTAAAACAAGGACTGGCAGAGACACAGGGCAGTGTCAGGTGTGTGAGGGGGTAAAACAAGGACTGGCAGAGACACAGGGCAGTGTAATGTGTGTGAGGGGGTAAAACAAGGACAGGCAGAGATACAGGACAGTGTCAGGTGTGTGAGGGGGTAAAACAAGGACAGGCAGAGATACAGGGCAGTGTCAGGTGTGTGAGGGGGTAAAACAAGGACTGGCAGAGATACAGGACAGTGTCAGGTGTCTGAGGGGGTAAAACAGGGACTGGCAGAGATACAGGACAGTGTCAGGTGTCCGAAGGGGTAAAACAAGGACTGGCAGAGATACAGAGCAGTGTCAGGTGTGTGAGGGGGTAAAACAAGGACAGGCAGAGATACAGGGCAGTGTCAGGTGTCTGAGGGGGTAAAACAGGGACTGGCAGAGATACAGGACAGTGTCAGGTGTGTGAGGGGGTAAAACAAGGACAGGCAGAGATACAGGGCAGTGTCAGGTGTGTGAGGGGGTAAAACAAGGACAGGCAGAGATACAGGGCAGTGTCAGGTGTGTGAGGGGGTAAAACAAGGACAGGCAGAGATACAGGGCAGTGTCAGGTGTGTGAGGGGGTAAAACAGGGACTGGCAGAGATACAGGGCACTGTCAGGTGTGTGAGGGGGTAAAACAGGGACTGGCAGAGATACAGGACAGTGTCAGGTGTCCGAAGGGGTAAAACAAGGACTGGCAGAGATACAGAGCAGTGTCAGGTGTGTGAGGGGGTAAAACAAGGACTGGCAGAGACACAGGGCAGTGTCAGGTGTGCGAGGGGGTAAAACAAGGACTGGCAGAGATACAGGGCAGTGTCAGGTGTGCGAGGGGGTAAAACAAGGACTGGCAGAGACACAGGGCAGTGTCAGGTGTGTGAGGGGGTAAAACAAGGACAGGCAGAGATACAGGGCAGTGTCAGGTGTCTGAGGGGGTAAAACAGGGACTGGCAGAGATACAGGACAGTGTCAGGTGTCCGAAGGGGTAAAACAAGGACTGGCAGAGATACAGAGCAGTGTCAGGTGTCCGAAGGGGTAAAACAAGGACAGGCAGAGATACAGAGCAGTGTCAGGTGTGTGAGGGGGTAAAACAAGGACAGGCAGAGACACAGGGCAGTGTCAGGTGTGTGAGGGGGTAAAACAAGGACTGGCAGAGATACAGGGCAGTGTCAGGTGTGCGAGGGGGTAAAACAAGGACTGGCAGAGACACAGGGCAGTGTCAGGTGTGTGAGGGGGTAAAACAAGGACAGGCAGAGATACAGGGCAGTGTCAGGTGTCTGAGGGGGTAAAACAGGGACTGGCAGAGATACAGGACAGTGTCAGGTGTCCGAAGGGGTAAAACAGGGACAGGCAGAGATACAGAGCAGTGTCAGGTGTGTGAGCGGGTAAAACAAGGACTGGCAGAGATACAGGGCAGTGTCAGGTGTGTGAGGGGGTAAAACAAGGACAGGCAGAGATACAGAGCAGTGTCAGGTGTCCGAAGGGGTACAACAAGGACAGGCAGAGATACAGGGCAGTGTCAGGTGTGTGAGGGGGTAAAACAAGGACAGGCAGAGATACAGGGCAGTGTCAGGTGTGTGAGGGGGTAAAACAAGGACAGGCAGAGATACAGGGCAGTGTCAGGTGTGTGAGGGGGTAAAACAAGGACAGGCAGAGATACAGGGCAGTGTCAGGTGTGTGAGGGGGTAAAACAAGGACAGGCAGAGATACAGGGCAGTGTCAGGTGTGTGAGGGGGTAAAACAAGGACAGGCATAGATACAGGGCAGTGTCAGGTGTGTGAGGGGGTAAAACAAGGACTGGCAGAGATACAAGGCACTGTCAGGTGTGTGAGGGGGTAAAACAAGGACTGGCAGAGATACAGGGCACTGTCAGGTGTGTGAGGGGGTAAAACAAGGACAGGCAGAGATACAAGGCACTGTCAGGTGTGTGAGGGGGTAAAACAAGGACAGGCAGAGATACAGGGCAGTGTCAGGTGTGTGAGGGGGTAAAACAAGGACTGGCAGAGATACAGGGCAGTGTCAGGTGTGTGAGGGGGTAAAACAAGGACTGGCAGAGATACAGGGCAGTGTCAGGTGTGTGAGGGGGTAAAACAAGGACTGGCAGAGATACAAGGCACTGTCAGGTGTGTGAGGGGGTAAAACAAGGACAGGCAGAGATACAGGGCAGTGTCAGGTGTGTGAGGGGGTAAAACAAGGACTGGCAGAGATACAGGGCAGTGTCAGGTGTGCGAGGGGGTAAAACAAGGACAGGCAGAGATACAGGGCAGTGTCAGGTGTGTGAGGGGGTAAAACAAGGACTGGCAGAGATACAAGGCACTGTCAGGTGTGTGAGGGGGTAAAACAAGGACAGGCAGAGATACAAGGCACTGTCAGGTGTGTGAGGGGGTAAAACAAGGACAGGCAGAGATACAGGGCAGTGTCAGGTGTGTGAGGGGGTAAAACAAGGACAGGCAGAGACACAGGGCAGTGTCAGGTGTGCGAGGGGGTAAAACAAGGACTGGCAGAGATACAGGACAGTGTCAGGTGTGTGAGGGGGTAAAACAAGGACTGGCAGAGATACAGGGCAGTGTCAAGTGTGCGAGGGGGTAAAACAAGGACTGGCAGAGATACAGGGCAGTGTCAAGTGTGTGAGGGGGTAAAGCAAGGACAGGCAGAGATACAGGGCAGTGTCAGGTGTCTGAGGGGGTAAAACAAGGACTGGCAGAGATACAGGGCAGTGTCAGGTGTGTAAGGGGTAAAACAAGGACTGGCAGAGATACAGGGCAGTGTCAGGTGTGTGAGGGGGTAAAACAAGGACTGGCAGAGATACAAGGCACTGTCAGGTGTGTGAGGGGGTAAAACAAGGACAGGCAGAGATACAAGGCACTGTCAGGTGTGTGAGGGGGTAAAACAAGGACAGGCAGAGATACAGGGCAGTGTCAAGTGTGTGAGGGGGTAAAACAAGGACAGGCAGAGATACAGGGCAGTGTCAGGTGTGTGAGGGGGTAAAACAAGGACTGGCAGAGATACAGGGCAGTGTCAGGTGTGTGAGGGGGTAAAACAAGGACTGGCAGAGATACAGGGCAGTGTCAGGTGTGTGAGGGGGTAAAACAAGGACTGGCAGAGATACAAGGCACTGTCAGGTGTGTGAGGGGGTAAAACAAGGACAGGCAGAGATACAAGGCACTGTCAGGTGTGTGAGGGGGTAAAACAAGGACAGGCAGAGATACAGGGCAGTGTCAGGTGTGCGAGGGGGTAAAACAAGGACTGGCAGAGATACAGGGCAGTGTCAGGTGTGTGAGGGGGTAAAACAAGGACTGGCAGAGATACAAGGCACTGTCAGGTGTGTGAGGGGGTAAAACAAGGACAGGCAGAGATACAAGGCACTGTCAGGTGTGTGAGGGGGGTAAAACAAGGACAGGCAGAGATACAGGGCAGTGTCAGGTGTGTGAGGGGGTAAAACAAGGACTGGCAGAGACACAGGGCAGTGTCAGGTGTGTGAGGGGGTAAAACAAGGACTGGCAGAGACACAGGGCAGTGTCAGGTGTGCGAGGGGGTAAAACAAGGACAGGCAGAGACACAGGGCAGTGTCAGGTGTGTGAGGGGGTAAAACAAGGACTGGCAGAGATACAGGGCAGTGTCAGGTGTGCGAGGGGGTAAAACAAGGACTGGCAGAGACACAGGGCAGTGTCAGGTGTGCGAGGGGGTAAAACAAGGACTGGCAGAGATACAGGGCAGTGTCAGGTGTGTGAGGGGGTAAAACAAGGACTGGCAGAGATACAGGGCAGTGTCAAGTGTGTGAGGGGGTAAAACAAGGACTGGCAGAGATACAGGGCAGTGTCAAGTGTCTGAGGGGGTAAAACAAGGACAGGCAGAGATACAGGGCAGTGTCAGGTGTGTGAGGGGGTAAAACAAGGACTGGCAAAGATACAGGGCAGTGTCAAGTGTCTGAGGGGGTAAAACAAGGACTGGCAGAGATACAGGGCAGTGTCAGGTGTGTGAGGGGGTAAAACAAGGACTGGCAGAGATACAGGGCAGTGTCAGGTGTGTGAGGGGGTAAAACAAGGACTGGCAGAGATACAGGGCAGTGTCAGGTGTGTGAGGGGGTAAAACAAGGACTGGCAGAGATACAGGGCAGTGTCAGGTGTCTGAGGGGGTAAAACAAGGACTGGCAGAGATACAGGGCAGTGTCAGGTGTGCAAGGGGGTATCCATGTTCCATCTGCAGCATGGTATCTCTCATGGTAGCACAATAAATCTGGCATTAGTCTGGACAAGCACAAGCAGCCAGCCAGCCACCCACACCCATGCATGTGCATGCACATCACTATAGAAGTGCAATAATCTTGAAAGCGACATTACACCTTATTTCACCTCTCCAAATGCGAAAAAAACTGACATCATGAAGATCGATCTACGCAAATGGGATACGATGGCAGCAAGCCTGACCACCCGATCCCGTTAGGCGCCTCTTACAGCAAGCATGGGTTGCTGAAGATTGTCTGATTAGCATGGTTACAGGTGAAAGTCGTCTCCTCACCTGACTGTAGGTATCCCGGTGTGTGATGTGGTTGGCCAGCTGTTCAAAGTGGGAGTCTGGAGGGTACCGCACGGGATGGCTGAACCGGTCAAACTCCAGCTCCAGACAAGGACAATCTTTGTCTGGGTTCGAGCCTGGAACAGGTGGGGTGGGTTACAGATTTCAACATCAGAGACAATTCCACTGTTTAGACATACACAAACATTTCTCCAAGAGAAGGGGCTGAACAGGTATATTTTTCATTTTACATCACACATTTTTTTCAATAATTATTTTTCCAGTAATTTTTTGCAGATAAGGTGGAACCACAAATATGACCAGGGCTTCACACATTATATTCCTGTGGGAATCAAACCCAGGTTTTCATCTTGACAAGTGGACACCTTAACCACAGGGCTACCCAAGCCCCCGGTCAGCAACTAGAAGATATCCTCATGTATATTCCTTGCATGCCTATGCCTGCATGCCACATTGTCTTAGATAGGACAAAACAGCTATCTTATCTATGAAAATGTCAATAGTATCTAAACTGAAAAATCTTTAATGTTAAAAAATCACTTTCTGTGTAAAGTTTTAAAACTAAAGTATTTGAACATGTTTCCGTTAAAACCCCACTGAAAACACTGTAGTATTATCTGTAAATATATGTACAGATATAGGATTTACATATCCGGTACCAGCTCAACAAATCCTGCACCTGTCTTCGTGTGATGTCCTAGTTGGTTCAGACAACCTCCTGAAGCCAGTGGGTTCAGACAACAAACTTGAAGCCAAAGGGTTCAGACAAGAAACCTACTGAAGCCAGTGGGTTCAGACAACAAACCTACTGAAGCCAGTGGGTTCAGACAACAAACTTACTGAAGCCACAGGGTTCAGACAACAAACCTACTGAAGCCAGTGGGTTCAGACAACAAGCTTACTGAAGCCAGTGGGTTCAGACAACACACCTACTGAAGCCAGTGGGTTCAGACAACAAACCTACTGAAGCCAGTGGGTTCAGACAACAAACCTACTGAAGCCAGTGGGTTCAGACAACAAACCTACTGAAGCCAGTGGGTTCAGACAACAAGCTTACTGAAGCCAGTGGGTTCAGACAACAAACCTACTGAAGCCAGTGGGTTCAGACAACAAACCTACTGAAGCCAGTGGGTTCAGACAACAAACTTACTGAAGCCAGTGGGTTCAGACAACAAACTTACTGAAGCCAGTGGGTTCAGACAACAAACTTACTGAAGCCAGTGGGTTCAGACAACAAACCTACTGAAGCCAGTGGGTTCAGACAACAAACTTAATGAAGCCACAGGGTTCAGACAAAAAACTGACTGAAGCCAGTGGGTTCAGACAAAACACCTACTGAAGCCAGTGGATTCAGACAACAAACTTACTGAAGCCAGTGGGTTCAGACAACAAACCTACTGAAGCCAGTGGGTTCAGACAACAAACTTACTGAAGCCACAGGGTTCAGACAACAAACTTACTGAAGCCAGTGGGTTCAGACGACAAACTTACTGAAGCCAGTGGGTTCAGACAACAAACTTACTGAAGCCAGTGGGTTCAGACAACAAACCTACTGAAGCCAGTGGGTTCAGACAACAAACTTAATGAAGCCACAGGGTTCAGACAAAAAACTTACTGAAGCCAGTGGGTTCAGACAAAACACCTACTGAAGCCAGTGAATTCAGACAACAAACTTACTGAAGCCAGTGGGTTCAGACAACAAACCTACTGAAGCCAGTGGGTTCAGATAAGAAACCTACTGAAGCCAGTGGGTTCAGACAAGAAACCTACTGAAGCCATCGGGTTCAGACAAGAAACCTACTGAAGCCATTAACCTGAGACAGCATTCCAGAGATGGAAGCATCTCCCTGCACTGACCTGGTGATCCGATGGGGTTAACCAGGTCGTCCATTCCCTGGGGCATGGGCCACAGGTGGAGACTGATCTTCTCTGACAGGAGGCGGTCGTTGAAGTCAAACATCTGCAAGTTACCCCACGCCAGCGCATAGTGGACCTGTTGGAATAAAGAATGCCCAGTTGCTTCAGACACAAGAATAGACACAATAAATGTGAGTCAACCCACTGATGTATCATCCATCCCAGGTCTTCAGTTTGAAAAGTAAACACTTAATATCCACAAGGATAGGCAATTAATTGAGTGAGTGTGTTAGTATGGTTTTACGTTGCTTATAGCCATATACCAGAAATATCACGGTGGGGGACACCAGAAATGGGCTCCACACACTGTACCCATGTGGGGAATTGAACCCGGGTCTTCAGCGTGACAAGCAAGTGAGTGAGTGAGTGAGTGTCGGGATAGATGCTGCTTTGAACAGTATTTCAGTTATATCACAGCATTTCAGCTTAATGTGGGAGGAAAGCCCGAAATGATGCAGTCTCAGACATTTACCACTTTGGTGAAACCCACGAGCACAGGTATGATAAATAACAATGAAATATGTGTACTGGTTGGCAACAAGGAAGTCACAAGGCTGAAGCTGTTCATCTAGAAATAGCCTAGGGCAGTTCTCCTAGTGATATTAATAGCCTAGGGCAGTTCTTCTAGTAATATTAATAACCTAGGCAAGTTCTTCTTGTAATAACCTAGGGCAGTTCTTCTAGTAATAGCCTAGGGCAGTTCTTCGAGTAATATTGATAACCTAGGGCAGTTCTCCTAGTGATATTGATAACCAGGGCAGTTCTCCTAGTGATATTAATAGCCTAGGGCAGTTCTTCTAGTAATATTTATAACCTAGGGCAGTTCTTCTAGTAATAACCTAGGGCAGTTCTTCTAGTAATAGCCTAGGCCAGTTCTCATAGTAATATTAATAACCTAGGCAAGTTCTTCTAGTAATAACCTAGGAGAGTTCTTCTAGTAATAGCCTGGGGCAGTTCTCATAGTAATATTAACTCACCTAGGCAAGTTCTTCTAGTAATAACCTAGGGCAGTTCTTCTGGTAATAATCTCGGCCAGTTCTTCTAGTAATCACCTTGGCCAGTTCTAGTAATAACCTGGGCTAGTTCTTCTAGTAATAACCTAGGCAAGTTCTTCTAGTAATAACCTAGGCCAGTTCTTCTAGTAATAACCTTGGCCAGTTCTAGTAACAACCTCGGCTATGTTCTTCTAGTAATAACATAGGCAAGTTCTTCTAGTAATAGCCTAAAGCAGTTCTTCTAGTAATAACCTAGGCAAGTTCTCCTAGTAAAAACCCAGGGAAGTTCTTCTAGTAATAACCTTGGCCAGTTCTAGTAACAACCTTGGCTAGTTCTTCTAGTAATAGCCTAGGGCAGTTCTTCTAGTAATAACCTAGGCCAGTTCTTCTAGTAATAACCAAGGCAAATTCTAGTAATAACCTCGGCAAGTTCTTCTAGTAATAACCTCGGCCAGTTCTTCTAGTAATAGCCTAGGCAAGTTCTTCTAGTAATAACCTAGGCAAGTTCTTCTAGTAATAACCTAGGGCAGTTCTTCTAGTAATAACCTTGGCCAGTTCTAGTAACAACCTCGGCTAGTTCTTCTAGTTATAACCTAGGCAAGTTCTTCTAGTAATAGCCTAGGGCAGTTCTTCTAGTAATAACCTAGGCCAGTTCTTCTGGTATAACCTATGGCAGTTCTTCTAGTAATAACCTCAGCCAGTTCTAGTAATAACCTCGGCAAGTTCTTCTAGTAATAACCTCAGCCAGTTCTTCTAGTAATAGCCTAGGCAAGTTTTTCTAGTAATAACCTCAGCTAGTTCTTCTAGTTATTGCCTAGGACAGTTTTTCTATTAATAACCTAGGCCAGTTCTTCTGGTACGACTCGAGGCCAGTTCTTCACTCCAACCACAAAATAATCAGATGTTTGGATATTTCATAATTTAAACTTAATCTTTATAACAATCCTACTTTTTTGTTCTTCCTCTTGGAGACGGAGCATATAGAGAGACAGAGACGAGCACTGCGAGGAATATCTGGGATCGGCAGGAACTCCAGCCACTGGTCCCAGCGTGGATTAGTCGAGTCCACCTGCTGGGTGTTCCGGGCCTCACAAAGAGGCTCCGTCCCGTGATACACACACGCCTTCACGTAAATCTGAAGGAAGAAGAAAACAGAAGATAATAATGATGAGGACTCTCCTTCACATGAAATACCACTGAAACAGGGACGGCAATACAGATCGACTGGTACTCCAATCTCTAGCCTGAATGTCATTGTACAAGTGTTCCTACATTCCTTCTGAGTGAGTGAGTGAGTGAGTGAGTGAGTGAGTGAGTGAGTGAGTGAGTGAGTGAGTGAGGTTTTACGTTGCTTATAGCAATATGCCAGAAATATCACGGTGGGGGACAGAAATGGGCTTCACACAATGTAACCATGTGGGGAATCGAACCCGGGTCTTCAGCAAGACGAATGAACGCATTAACCACTAGGCTACCCAACTGTATCTCCTCCTTGAATACAGGCCCAGGAGGTTCATAAAACTGAAGACAGCTAGGGAATGAGTTTGCACAATGACTCAATGTTTGGAATTTAAAACTATATCTCAACTGAACATGCATCATTTGTTTGTTTGTTTGTTGTTTAACGCTGCAGTCAGCAATGCTCCAGCTATATGACAACTGTCTGTCAATAATCAAGTCTGGACCAGACAATCCTCCTGTGATTGACATCATGAGCATCGATCCACGTAATTGGGATACGATGACATGCATCAACCATGTCAGTGAGCCTGACCATCCGATCCCGTTAGTCGCCTCTTACGACAAGCACAGTCGCCTTTTACAACAAGCATGGGTTGCTGAAGACCTATTCTACCCCGGATCTTCACGGGTCAAACATGCATCATGCCGCCACCTGAACATGATGATTTGGTGCAAGTAGACAGGTGTTTTGTTTTGTGACCATTATGCTGAGTAACTTGATCGACACAGCGCAAGTAGACAGGTGTTTTGTTTTGTGACCATTATGCTGAGTAACTTGATCGACACAGTGCAAGTAGACAGGTGTTTTGTTTTGTGACCATTATGCTGAGTAACTTGATTGACACTGTGCAAGTAGACAGGTGTTTTGTTTAGTGACCATTATGCTGAAATACTTGATTGACACTGTGCAAGTAGACAGGTGTTTTGTTTTATGACCATTATGCTGAAATACTTGATTGACACTGTGCAAGTAGACAGGTGTTTTGTGACCATTATGCTGAGTAACTTGATTGACACTGTGCAAGTAGACAGGTGTTTTGTTTTATGACCATTATGCTGAAATACTTGATTGACACTGTGCACGTAGACAGGTGTTTTGTGACCATTATGCTGAAATACTTGATTGACACTGTGCAAGTAGACAGGTGTTTTGTTTTATGACCATTATGCTGAAATACTTGATTGGCACTGTGCAAGTAGACAGGTGTTTTGTTTTGTGACCATTATGCTGAGTAACTTGATTGACACTGTGCAAGTAGACAGGTGTTTTGTTTAGTGACCATTATGCTGAAATACTTGATTGACACTGTGCAAGTAGACAGGTGTTTTGTTTAGTGACCGTTATGCTGAAATACTTGATTGACACTGTGCAAGTAGACAGGTGCTTTGTTTAATGACCATTATGCTGAAATACTTGATTGACACTGTGCAAGTAGACAGGTGTTTTGTTTTATGACCATTATGCTGAAATACTTGATTGACACTGCAAGTAGACAGGTGTTCTGTTTTATGACCATTATGCTGAAATACTTGATTGACACTGTGCAAGTAGACAGGTGTTTTGTTTTATGACCATTATGCTGAAATACTTGATTGACACTGTGCAAGTAGACAGGTGTTTTGTTTTATGACCATTATGCTGAAATACTTGATTGGCACTGTGCAAGTAGACAGGTGTTTTGTTTTATGACCATTATGCTGAAATACTTGATTGACACTGTGCAAGTAGACAGGTGTTTTGTTTTATGACCATTATGCTGAAATACTTGATTGACACTGTGCAAGTAGACAGGTGTTTTGTTTTATGACCATTATGCTGAAATACTTGATTGACACTGTGCAAGTAGACAGGTGTTTTGTTTTATGACCATTATGCTGAAATACTTGATTGACACTGTGCAAGTAGACAGGTGTTTTGTGACCATTATGCTGAAATACTTGATTGACACTGTGCAAGTAGACAGGTGTTTTGTTTTATGACCATTATGCTGAAATACTTGATTAACACTGTGCAAGTAGACAGGTGTTTTGTTTTATGACCATTATGCTGAAATACTTGATTGACACTGTGCAAGTAGACAGGTGTTATGTTTTGTGACCATTATGCTGAGTAACTTGATTGACACTGTGCAAGTAGACAGGTGTTTTGTTTTATGACCATTATGCTGAAATACTTGATTGACACTGTGCAAGTAGACAGGTGTTTTGTGACCATTATGCTGAGTAACTTGATTGACACTGTGCAAGTAGACAGGTGTTTTGTTTTATGACCATTATGCTGAAATACTTGATTGGCACTGTGCAAGTAGACAGGTGTTTTGTTTTATGACCATTATGCTGAAATACTTGATCGACACAGTGCAAGTAGACAGGTGTTTTGTTTTATGACCATTATGCTGAAATACTTGATTGACACTGTGCAAGTAGAAAGGTGTTTTGTTTTATGACCATTATGCTGAAATACTTGATTGACACTGTGCATGTAGTAGACAGGTATTTTGTTTTGTGACCATTATGCTGAAATACTTGATTGACACTGTGCAAGTAGACAGGTGTTTTGTTTTATGACCATTATGCTGAAATACTTGATTGACACTGTGCAAGTAGACAGGTGTTTTGTGACCATTATGCTGAAATACTTGATTGACACTGTGCAAGTAGACAGGTGTTATGTTTTGTGACCATTATGCTGAAATACTTGATTGACACTGTGCAAGTAGACAGGTGTTATGTTTTATGACCATTATGCTGAAATACTTGATTGACACTGTGCAAGTAGACAGGTGTTTTGTGACCATTATGCTGAAATACTTGATTGACACTGTGCAAGTAGACAGGTGTTATGTTTTGTGACCATTATGCTGAAATACTTGATTGACACTGTGCAAGTAGACAGGTGTTTTGTTTTGTGACCATTATGCTGAAATACTTGATTGACACTGTGCAAGTAGACAGGTGTTTTGTTTTATGACCATTATGCTGAAATACTTGATCGACACAGTGCAAGTAGACAGGTGTTTTGTTTTATAACCATTATGCTGAAATACTTAATTGACACTGTGCAAGTAGAAAGGTGTTTTGTTTTATGACCATTATGCTGAAATACTTGATTGACACTGTGCATGTAGTAGACAGGTGTTTTGTTTTGTGACCATTATGCTGAAATACTTGATTGACACTGTGCAAGTAGACAGGTGTTTTGTTTTATGACCATTATGCTGAAATACTTGATTGACACTGTGCATGTAGTAGACAGGTGTTTTGTTTTGTGACCATTATGCTGAAATACTTGATTGACACTGTGCAAGTAGACAGGTGTTTTGTTTTATGACCATTATGCTGAAATACTTGATTGACACTGTGCATGTAGTAGACAGGTGTTTTGTTTTGTGACCATGATGCTGAAATACTTGATTGACACTGTGCAAGTAGACAGGTGTTTTGTTTTATGACCATTATGCTGAAATACTTGATTGACACTGTGCAAGTAGACAGGTGTTTTGTGACCATTATGCTGAAATACTTGATTGACACTGTGCAAGTAGACAGGTGGTATGTTTTGTGACCATTATGCTGAAATACTTGATTGACACTGTGCAAGTAGACAGGTGGTATGTTTTGTGACCATTATGCTGAAATACTTGATTGACACTGTCCAAGAAGACAGGTGTTTTGTTTTATGACCATTATGCTGAGTAACTTGATTGACACTGTGCAAGTAGACAGCTGTTTCTACACGTTTAATGGTTGCAAAAACAAAATGACTACTAAATTACTGCTTATTGCCATGAACACACTGACTAACATCTTGGCAAGGCTCTAACTTTTATCTGGGGTGGTGGGGTAGCCTTGTGGTTAAAGCATTCTCTCATCACACCAAAGGCCTGGGTTTGATTCCCACACGGGTACAATGTGTCCCCCGCCATGATATTGCTGGAATATTGCTAAGATCGGTGTTAAACCCAACTCACTCACTCACTCACTCCAAGCCTTATCTTCACGGTAAGACATTCTTAGCCTCATCTGGGCAGAGAAAATTGTAAACAAGATCTGGGGATAGAATTTCAGTAGATGAGCTGACACAACATCCGCCGTACCTTGCCGAGCTCCTTGACGTTCACATACGTGGCACAGTTCATCTTAATCCTGAGCATGGCCTGAACGTCCCAGAGGGACACGGTCTGCTGGTTGTTGATCTCATTCAGAGCCTGAATACCTGAAAAAACAAAAACAAGGGAGGTAACTCTCTATGTTGGGACATGTAAAGCAGGGCCTGTCAATCAAAAGAATTGTGACAGTTCTTAATTTGATTATTATGAATAGTGAGTGAGTGAGTGAGTGAGTGAGTGAGTGAGTGAGTGAGTGTGGTTTTACGCCGTACTTAGCAATATTCAAGCCATATCACGGCAGGGGATGCAAGATATCAGACTCACACACTGTACATGTGGGGAATCGGACAGGGCCATGACAAGTGAATGCTACCTAACTGTCTCTTGATTATTACGAAAAACATCAAATAACATGAATTAGTGAGTGAATATGGTTTTACGCCGCCTTTAGCAATATTCCAGCAATATCACGGCGGGGGACACCAGTAATGGGCTTCACACATTGTACCCATGTCGGGAATCGAACCCGGGTCTTCGGTGTGATGAGCGAACGCCTTAACCACTAGGCTACCCGACCGCCCCTCAAATAACATGAATACACACACCCTCACAATTATTATTAGCATTATTATTGGTCACGGTTTGCCTAGTCTTGGTTCAAACTTGGATGTTACACTAAATATGGTAAACTTACAACCACACAACTTCTGAATGTCTCCTCACACAGTCACACTTATTTCACAAATGGCGACGTACCTCGTACGGAATATGACGGAAGGAAGAACTCGTTCTCGTGCAGCGAGTCGAACACACTCTCCTTCAGCAACAGCATCAGCTGCGGGATCCTCTCGTTGGCGATGCACTCACGGATCGGCTGCCGAAAACACATAATTTTGTAGAATTTTCCTATTCGGAATATTCTATAAGTAATACGTTACCACTGTTATACCGAGGCTGTTGTCTCCCACAACTGCTGCTATAGCGAAATCTACCACAGAGATCTCAATTACCTCATGCAGCACGTGCGTAGCCACCTAGCTGCCATGTGACACCCTTCACTCTTGTCTCCTGCGAGAGCAAGTGCTCGGGGGACGGACGGGCGGGCAGCAGCCCAGTGGTAACGTATTACTTATAGAATATTCCGAATAGGAAAATTCTACAAATTACATTAAGTAATACGTTACCACTGTTATACCGAGGCTGACTACCACAGTAGGCGGTGGGGAGCACCTACAACCCGAATCCTGACTGCTAGCGTTCCTTCCGACCAGCGGAAGTAAACACCAAGGCGGAAGCACTCGATGCGCATGCACCTAGCTAGGCGTTACCCTATAGGAATACCAAAGCACTGTCAAGCGCATACCGTAAGGCTCAATCGTCATTGCCAAAACGATTGGTGACTCCAAACGGCCCCACTGGATAGGTATTTCATCGCCGCAGCGGATGAGAACACTGTATCCGCGTGAGCTTAATCTTAGATCAGGTTAAACAGTCGAAAAGAGGGAAATTAATTTCCTTCAGACCGTATATCCCAGAGCAAGCCTACTTAAAGTATGCATTAGGCGCGTGACCTAATTCCAGTATTCGTAAGCATGTATCACAAGGTTGGAATACACGACAGACAATTAAATGAATAATTGTCAAAATACAAATAAGGATAAAACACACAAAAAGCCGCCTCACCTGTGGTGTGAGTGCGCTGGTTTGCAGGACCCCCACTCCTGTACCCACGGCGTGGGAACATTGGAGACGACCCAGATTGACCACCGTGCAAGGACTGACGACTGCGGAGTTTGGAATTGCGCTGGACACACCCCCTAGATGACCGCTTGTGCCGCGATCAGCGGCCCAAGACGGTGCACCCCCTCCACGTCTTCATCAGAAACCTTTCTGAGGTAATGATTGGCAAAAACCGAGTCAGAACGCCAGTAACAACCTCGTAATATTCTGTGAACAGAGATATTCGAGTGTAGGGCAAATGTTGCCGCTAGCGCCCTGATCTCGTGCGGGTTTGACCCCGCTACCGGTAACCCCCGAGACCGGTACGCCAGATTGATGACAGAACGAAGCCACAACGCAATCGAGTTGCGAGTTATGTCAACCGTGCGATTAGGGTTACACGATATGAACAGACGGTCACGCCCTTGTCTACGTTCATTCGAAGCCTTAAGATAATACTTAAGGGCCCTAACCGGACACAGCGCTCTGTCCTCAGTATCAGCAGGATGTAAGATTTCTTTGAGGGATCTTACAGTGAATTCTCTCTCCGTTTGCCCGACTCTCTGATTCTTGGCGACGAAGCCCATGAGCAGGCCCAGGCGGACCGCTCCTTCGTCACCCCTATCGAATCGTACCTTGGCGACATCGAGTGCATGAATTTCGGATACACGTGCCGCCGTGGCAAAGGAGAGGAGAAATGCTGTTTTCCAAGTCACATGCCGGAACGAAGCACTATGCAAGGGTTCATACGGAGCTTCCGTAAGTGATTGCAACACTAGGGAAAGATCCCAGGCCGGTGCCCGAAGGCGGCCCTTCTTAAGATCGTGCTGTTTGAAACCCTTGATAATACCCCGTATCACCGGCTCTTTGGAGAGACTGGTACCCATAGCAACGTCCCGTACCGTAGCAACGGACGAAACATAGTTGGCAATGGAACCCCCGGAGAGTTTCCGGGTCTCTCGCAAGTGAGACATGAAACGAGCAATATCCTGCACAGATACCTTATCTGGCGAAGGAATGTGATGTTTACAACACCACTTCGTGAAAATAACCCAACGTGCATTATACACCTTCTGGGTAGAATCACGATGCATACTAACGTATGCCCGAGACGCCCGGCGAGAAAAACCTTTACTCCTCAGACGCTCGGTGACAACATCCACGCGTGCAGATTGAACTGCCCTGCGTTTGGATGAAACTGACGGGTGTGAGGGTGGATCAAGAGATCCGGTCTCACAGGCAGTGGGAGTGGCGACTGCGTGACCTGGGTCAGCAAGTCGGGGGTACCACGATCTGTTCGGCCACATGGGCGCGATCAGTAACATTCGACAGCGAACTCCTCGAAGCCGGCTTAGAATGTGTGGTATCAACGCTGTCGGCGGGTAAGCATAAGCGTCCAAGCCCGTCCAGTCTAACGCGAGAGCATCGTGATCGATGGCCCTCGGGTCCGGGACTGGTGATACAAACAACGGGAGTTGATTGTTGAACCGTGTTGCGAACAGGTCGACCATCGGACGACCCAAACGTTCGCACAGCCACTGAAACACTACTGGGTTCAGCATCCACTCTGTGGGGCTCGGATCCTGAGGCCTCGATAGAGCATCGGCCAGTACGTTCCGCACACCTGGGATGTGACGGGCGCGTATCTGGCACGGGACACTGTCCACCAGAGCGTAAAACTCGAACGTGAGATCGAGTAGCGAGTGACTGTGGGTTCCCCCCAGTTTGTTCACATAGGACACTACCGTCGTGTTGTCGGTCGCCAGCATGAGCCGGGCGTCGACGAGACGATGCTTCCAGTGATTGACTGCGTTGATCACTGCCTTGAACTCGAGACAATTGATGTGAAGACCTAGTTCGTCTACGCACCACAGCCCCGAGCTCACCTCCCCCTCTAGATGGGCGCCCCAGCCCACTAGAGAGGCGTCTGTATACAGGTTCAACGTGGCCCGGTAGGGCCGCATAGAGACTCCTGATAAGACATTGTAAGGGAGCGTCCACCACTCCAGATGCGGTCGGAGCCGATCCGGGAGGGCGACGGTCGCACTGTTCACCTCCGTTGCTAACAACTGGATTAAAAACCGTTGCAGCGGGCGGAGTTGGAGACGACCCCGTTCGGTGCAGTCCTGGGCTGATACAAGTAGCCCTAACAGCTGTTCCCAAAAGTGAACAGTCTGTTGCACCGCTAAGACTTTGGCAATCATCGCCTGAATTTTGTGCCACCGGTCTGGGGGGACAAATAGGCGATGGGACACCGTGTTGAACCGACCTCCGATGAACTGCAAGTTCTGAGAAGGGGTTAACTCGCTCTTGGGGAGATTGACAATCCACCCCAATTGCTCCAAGAGCCGACGTGCGAAAACGAGATGGCGTGACAGGGTGTCCGTCATTCGATTTGCTACTAGCGAGTCGTCCAGGTACGCGAAGTACCGGACACCCCTCCGGTGGAGGAACCCCACTATGGGGGTGGTTAACCGGGTGAACAGCCAGGGAGCGGATGAAAGACCGAATGGGAGTACAACCCACTCGTAGTGCCTGCCTTGAAAGACAAACCTGAGATACTTGTGATGATCCGAGTGAATCGGAACATGCAGATAAGCATCCTTCAGGTCGATCGAAGCTAGCCAGTCGGCCGGCATGATCAGTGCTTTCAGGTCCGTCAAGCTCAACATTCTGAACTTGGGCGGCTTGCGCAGGTAGAACTCGTTGAACGATTTCAAGTTGTGAATCATTCTGAGTTCGGCACTGTCCTTCTTGGGAACGAGAAATATCCTGGAGTAAAACCCCGGTGTTATTTCTGGTAGAGCTAACTCCCGAACTGCCCTCTTCTCCACCAACCTGCCGATGGCATCGGCGAGGAAGGGAAGATCGGTTTCCGAATAGAAACCTGCCGACGGGGCAACGGTGAGCGGCGGATTCGCTTTGAGATCGAGCCGATAGCCGTACCGAATCGTGTTGACCACCCACGGGTCGTCGAACACTTGTTCCCAATTCTCCCAATAAGTCTGGAGTCTGGCTCCCACTGGGGACAGAGAGGGGGGCCGGACGGGCTGCGGCAGGCGCAACTGTCCAGGGCCAAGTGACTCGGGTTCGCCTACGGGCCAACCGAAGTTGGCGCTGTCGGCATACGAACCCCTCCAATGAGAGTCACCTGGAGGGGCCCTTGCCGTCCTTAGACGACTTGGGCTTCCCCCAGTTCCCCTTCTTCCCGCGAAAGGGCTGCTGAGAACCCTTACCGGAGCCCTCAGAGCGGGGCTTCTTCCCGGAGGAAGAAGGACCCGACCCCTTAGGCCTGCCGGACGCAGCATCCTGGGGCGCGCTCCGCTTCGGAGCGGCACCCAGGCGCCTATGCAAGGACCCCACAAGATCCAGTGTGTGCCGAGAGGCATCGGCAGACACAGCGGCCTGTTGTTCCTTCAGAACCCCAGGGATCTTGTTATTAAACAGGGTCCGAGCAGACCAAGGCTGCGAAAGGAGCACCTCCTGATTGGCAGCGTCCAACCCTGAAGCAGCCAGATACGACTGGCGCCGAAGAAAATGGCACGTGCCGGAAACAAAGGCCGAAGCCCCGGCAACGTACTCCAGGGAAGCATTCAAACCGAGCAAGCAGTTGTAAATGCGCTGGTCTCGGTCCGTAGGAGAACCTTCGACCAGACTGGCCGCTGCAGCCAGGTATGTGTCTCCGTGAGACAATGCCAGCATGGAGTGTCGAGCGAGGGTGTCCAGCTGTTGCAAGGTACCTTGTGGTACCGTGGCAACCGGTGGGGCACGGACCCCCAAACGCTCCACATGGGCTTCCGCAGAAGGACCAGCCTCGGGAAAGGCAAGGTCATGTACTGGGAAAGACCCTTTTCTCCACGACGGGGGAGGTAACGGGAGACCCCGACCGGAGGCAGCCGTGAAGGCCTTCTCCAAAGAAGGCTTAATCCCGCGCAGCAAGGTTGATGCCGGGAAAGCCTTGTCGGACGTCTCGTCGTATACCTCGGAGGAACCCACGGAACCGTGGATTCCCCGCGGTATCGGCAGGGGCTTTGGCATGTCCTCGAAGAGGTCATACACCATGGCCACGCGGTCCTTAACCGATAGCGGAAGCAACGGTTCGGGGGAAGGACCGGTAACCACGGCAGCCGCCGCCGTACCGGTGGACCCCGCGTCCGAACCCGCGGCCACCGAAGAGGCCGGGGACGGAACAGCCAGCGGCCTATCTTGCGATAAGGCCGCCAGCTTGGAGTCCACAAGTTTCGACAACAATGCGGCGACGGAATCCCCAGACAGCCCGAGGGCCGCAAGGGGATCCGCCGCAGCCGAGGAGGTGGTACCCGCACGGGGACCCCGACCGGACGAACCGGCCACCACATTGGTGGAGACGGACTGTACGTACAGCCGGTACCGCTCAAACTCCGCAGGCCCCAGACCTTCACACAGGGTGCACCGGGTGTCCCCGCAAGGAACCCTGCACCGCGGGCAACGATCGTGGGGATCCCGGGACGACAAAAACTTTCTGCACACCCCACAACTCCGAGGAGCAGGGGTAGAGGGGGTGGATACTGGGGACATATCCATGTCAGACATTGATTGTTTGCTATAAACAAAGAACAAAACATGGTTACAACGCACGCACCACAATGATTCACAAACGAGCATTTTCACAAGAAAATAAACGAGCAATGTGAACATATAACATACACATATAACTTTTATTAAAGAAATAAGTTATGTTAACCCCCAAAACATACAAGAACAGGGGAAACGTAAAACACAACGTGCATACGCGAACCCCGCAAGTATATAGAAAAAAGGGCGGGAAAAATTTTCCGTTTGGCGGGAAAATTATAACCAAGCGTAGCTACCGCAACGCCCCATAAAAGCACAGTTTATTAGAGAATAAACTATAATAAATATCACCAAATCTTCAGGAACGCTTCAGCAGGAGAAAACACGTCTTGCTTAGCAGACGAAAGAGACAAGAGTGAAGGGTGTCACATGGCAGCTAGGTGGCTACGCACGTGCTGCATGAGGTAATTGAGATCTCTGTGGTAGATTTCGCTATAGCAGCAGTTGTGGGAGACAACAGCCTCGGTATAACAGTGGTAACGTATTACTTAATGTAATAAATCAGTTTTCGCCATCACACACCTCAATGTCTTTAACCACTATCCTGAAGGCCGAGTCTAGGAAACTTATTCCGGTCTTGTATCTGTCGATGCTAGTGCATATACTTAAGCCAAATACAACTCTAACATAGCACATGCAGGGATGTGAGCAGGTTTTCCCCAAAAAAAGAGGAAAAGTCTAGCGGGGTTATCCAGAACTTTTTAAAACATTTGATTGCATTTTAAGCAATTTTGTGCAGTTTGATTGCAAAAGTCAACAAGTCAAATAAACAAGATGACAGATGCAGTAAAATTTCGAAGTTAAATCAGTACTTTTAAAAACTCAGGCATAGCTTACGCACACCTGGCTACCCGGCAGGTCTGGGAGCAATACTGCCATAAACTTCAACCCCCATCCCCCAGACACAAGAACAACTGTCACAAGTGTGCAATGTCTGACCCTTTTCCCATGCTGAAGCATATTGAGGACTACTGTTTTAAAAAACGCGATTTTCCGCGTTTCCGCGGAGATTTCACATCCCTGCACATGCATTGCTAAGATATTTGTTGGGTCTATGGTGAAGATTCAAAACGCTTTGGCAGAAACTGCAAGAGGACAGTTTTCACGTGCCTACACACTGTCAACTGACCTTATACTGGCTGATGGGACAGTCCTCCAGGAAGAACTGGTCGCACCCACACACTTTGAGAACGTAGGCGTGACTGTACTCCTCGATACACCGCTGCGTGTGCTCCTTGGACATCATCATCAACCGACTTCGTCGACGGATGGTTTCCGCGATCACGTCCGTTGGTGATGCATTGTGGGCAACCTTCACGCTGTACTTGGACCTGTTATTGTCCTCGGCCACTACCCACACACAGATTATCACAGAGTTATCTGAAAATGAAGACGGAGGCTGTGACTCACTGGAGTGGTGGCATAAAGCTGCCAAGATCTGTCATAATGTCCCCTTATAGTATTCAGGTTTTTATCCCTGCCACTAAACTCAACTAAATGCAGTTGGAGAAGGAAAAATTATTGCTCAAATTTGTCAGAGATATACAAGTTACCTCCACAAACATTATGTATAACATTGTTTGTGTGAGTGAGTATGGTTTTACGCCACTTTTAGCAATATTCCAGCAATATCACGGCGGGGGAGACCAGAAATGGGTTGCACACATTGTACCCATGTCGGGAATCGAACCCGGGTCTTCGGCGTGGCGAGCGAACGCTTTACCCACTAGGCTACCCGACCGCCCCAACATGAATTGGGAAATTTGTAATCCCAATCTGGGAATTTTTGCAAACATTTGCTGAACATGCATAATACTTGGGCCAATTATCAGCCTCTGAACAGGTGTAGATAAATCCCTGCTATCTCACATCCTTTCATTGTCCTGATCCCAACACCCTCACCAGCACACTTGTTCCCGACCATCTTTACTTGCGTAATTACACCACATACAATTTGAAGTGACTAATGTTTTAAAATTTGGAAGAACATCTAACAGTAACAATGCACATATTGTGGCCGTATCATCAATGACACGTTCCTGTAATTCAAGTGAAGGATAAGAGTCTTTGGTATGAACATGATAAATAGTGGACGTCATCCTATTGTTCTCCGGCGGGATTAAATCTCATAAACAGGGATGCTATAATATCCACGGGATTTTAGCTTACAAGTTAGCTTACAACTAGGCTACAGAGGTGCTGATGAATCACAATGATCTTAAGAATGTCCTTTTCAAGCACCGTAAGGCAGCAACAGATATTTAACACCCGTTTCCTGAGGTTCATGGAAACTATGTTTGAAACATAAAAATATTGATAAATGTTCTTCTAAGTATCTCTTTTCGGTTTATAAGTTAGATAAAACCCTTCCCCTCGGTTTTATCCTGCAGATGCGGGTTTTAAATATCATAAAAACCCTTGGACGTGCTTTAACGCCATACTCCAGCTATATTCCAGCTATATGACAACAGTCTTTAGCTAATAGTCTTGACCAGATAATCCAGAGATTGACATCAGCATCGATCTACGCAATTGGGATACAATGACATGCATTAACCAAGTCAACATGCCTGACCACCTGATCAAGTTTGTCGCCACCTGTGTTTGTCTACACATGCTAAACAAGTGGAATGAATGGGGTGGTCTGACTCAGGGACTTCACTCAATGAGTTCCATCATACCATGGTATCAACCACTGGATTGTCAGGTCCAGACTTGAATATGGCAGTGGAACGTTAAACAACAAACAAAACATCATATACCATGTATACTCACCATCACCAAATTTTTTGAGTTTTTCAGTTAGATGTGGAGGCAGCATTTCATTTGATTCAATATCCGGAGGATATGCATACATCGCTCGACTAAGTATGTTGTCCTTCTCTCGCTGGTCGATCGTCTCCTTGCACACTCCCAGAATGTTCCGTCGAAATGTCATCACTTCTAGATCTTTCATCTCATTGAATTCATTCACAGGTTTACCAATCAACATGCCTGAAAATTGCAAGAAAAATTAGCATTTCAGAATAAAGGCAACATAGTGCTTTATCATCCTTACCTTTTACAAACAGACAGTACATAGTGCTTTAGCATCCTTACCTTTTACAAACAGACAGTACATAGTGCTTTAGCATCCTTACCTGTTACAAACAGACAGTACATAGTGCTTTAGCATCCTTACCTTTTACAAACAGAGAGTACATAGTGCTTTAGCATTCATACCTTTTACAAACAGACAGTACATAGTGCTTTAGCATCCTTACCTGTTACAAACAGACAGTACATTGTGCTTTAGCATCCATACCTTTTACAAACAGAGAGTACATAGTGCTTTAGCATTCATACCGTTCACAAACAGACAGTACATAGTACTTTAGCATCCATACCTTTTACAAACAGACAGTACATAGTGCTTTAGCATCCTTACCTTTTACAAACAGACAGTACATAGTGCTTTAGCATCCATACCTTTTACAAACAGACAGTACATAGTGCTTTAGCATCCTTACCTTTTACAAACAGACAGTACATAGTGCTTTAGCATCTTTACCTTTTACAAACAGACAGTACATAGTGCTTTAGCATCCTTACCTTTTACAAACAGACAGTACATAGTGCTTTAGCATCCTTACCTTTTACAAACAGACAGTACATAGTGCTTTAGCATCCTTACCTTTTACAAACAGACAGTACATAGTACTTTAGCATCCATACCTTTTACAAACAGACAGTACATAGTGCTTTAGCATCCATACCTTTTACAAACAGACAGTACATAGTGCTTTAGCATCCATACCTTTTACAAACAGACAGTACATAGTGCTTTATCATCCTTACCTTTTACAAACAGACAGTACATAGTGCTTTAGCATCTTTACCTTTTACAAACAGACAGTACATAGTGCTTTAGCATCCTTACCTTTTACAAACAGACAGTACATAGTGCTTTAGCATCCTTACCTTTTACAAACAGACAGTACATAGTGCTTTAGCATCCTTACCTTTTACAAACAGACAGTACATAGTGCTTTAGCATCCTTACCTTTTACAAACAGACAGTACATAGTGCTTTAGCATCCATACCTTTTACAAACAGACAGTACATAGTGCTTTAGCATCCATACCTTTTACAAACAGACAGTACATAGTGCTTTATCATCCTTACCTTTTACAAACAGACAGTACATAGTGCTTTAGCATCTTTACCTTTTACAAACAGACAGTACATAGTGCTTTAGCATCCTTACCTTTTACAAACAGACAGTACATAGTGCTTTAGCATCCTTACCTTTTACAAACAGACAGTACATAGTGCTTTAGCATCCTTACCTTTTACAAACAGACAGTACATAGTGCTTTAGCATCCATACCTTTCACAAACAGACAGTACATAGTGCTTTATCATCCTTACCTTTTACAAACAGACAGTACATAGTGCTTTAGCATCCTTACCTTTCACAAACAGACAGTACATAGTGCTTTAGCATCCATAACTTTTACAAACAGACAGTACATAGTGCTTTAGCATCCATACCTTTTACAAACAGACAGTACATAGTGCTTTAGCATCTTTACCTTTTACAAACAGACAGTACATAGTGCTTTAGCATCCATACCTTTTACAAACAGAGAGTACATAGTGCTTTAGCATCATTACCTTTTACAAACAGATAGTACATAGTGCTTTAGCATCCATACCTTTTACAAACAGACAGCACATAGTGCTTTAGCATCCATACCTTTTACAAACAGAGAGTACATAGTGCTTTAGCATCCTTACCTTTCACTAACAGACAGTACATAGTGCTTTAGCATCCTTACCTTTCACAAACAGACAGTACATAGTGCTTTAGTATCCTTACCTTTCACAAACAGACAGTACATAGTGCTTTAGCATCCTTACCTTTTACAAACAGAGAGTACATAGTGCTTTAGCATCCTTACCTTTTACAAACAGACAGTACATAGTGCTTTAGCATCCATACCTTTTACAAACAGACAGAACTGGAACGTATAGACAGTTGAAACAGACTATAGCCCATGCCCCGATACCCAGGAGTTATCCCCCTTGGCCCCTAGGAGCATCCCTCCATGATGGTCCAGAAGGAGATAGGCTTTGGTAACCCTGCGCTTGTGTCAAGCCACGTTCTCTTGCGGCTCCCGCTAGAGGAACCTCCTTGGCAGGGGACTCAGGGTGTTGGTCCTTCCTGGGGGACCGGCACTGTGAGTAAAATGAAGAACCACGTCCAAAGAAACTAGGGCTCTTGTAGAAATAGGAATCCTGGCCAGGAAAAACAACGATAAAAACAGATTTAACTGCTGTATAATCTCTCAACTCATTGCGAGGTCACATTGGCCCTGACCTAGCCCCGAAAAGACCTGAAAAATCGTCGTACGGGTCTCAGACTTTGCCAGACGAGTTTTTAGGTCACCTGACCGACCATAAGCCCAAAAATTTTCGATTTGGAGCAAGGACAGTTGAGGCAGTACTGGAGTGAGGGGGCTTGGTGGAGGAACTGGCGCTGCTGAAATGGTGGAGAGCAAAGACCATGCGGGACAGATGGGAAGAAACAAACGCGGGAGGGAAGTCCCCACTAGCAAGCACACGATGTCGTCCACAGCTGGAGAGGCGGCGACAATGGATGGTCAAACAGAAAGAAGAGCAAAAGCATCAACTAAGGAGAACGAGAAGTGGGATCCCAACTGGTCATGTGGCAGGAGAAACCACGTCGAGTCAGGATCAAACGGTCCGTCTGTGGGGCAAACGCCCAGTCCTGGCGAAGTGCAGGGCAAATGATCAGCAACCCCGCTGGGGTCAGGTGTGAAAGAGGAGGTAATGCCACAACGAAGGCCCAAATGGTGACGATCACTAAGGGGATCACTTAGGAAGAGTGTGGTGACTCTGAGGCGCCTGATGCCAAGTGTCATGTCGCCAGAGGCGAAGGAAGGGTCGTGATGATGAGACGATTGGTCCTGGCGCCTGCAATCATGAGCTTGTCAAAACGATGATCTGGAGATTGGACTGATGACAGCTGGCCATCGTCTGGTGACAACTAGCGATAGTCTGGAAACAACTGGCAAACAGATGGCAACAATGCATGCTGAGGTAATCCGGGTGATCGTCAGGTTTCAGGAATGGTGACCGTTTGTGAAAGGTTGGGAAGCTAAAGCACTATGTAGTGTAAGGTAAAACTAGTATAAACACTATGCATAGTGACAAAAATATTTTCTACATATGTTCTTGAATTTTATTATAAGCTTTGAACATTTATATAAAGTACTCAAAACAAATTCAAACACACCCACAATGGAAGACTGGTTATTGAAATACCCCTAGCCATGACAGACTAACTGTAGTCATATGAAAAAAATCAGGCATTCTTTCATTTCTTTTGAGAAGTATACACGATATAAAAAGGACAATCTAACATACCTATTTCATAATTCAACATTTTTTCTTCTCGGTTTCCAATTGGTTCCATGACTTTGAGGGTGGCTTGAAACAACCGCAAGTCACAAAGTCTCCGAGTTTCATCATAAAACTCCTCTCTTTCAGCATCCTGGGTAATTCCTACAAAAATGTACGACTCGGCACTCAGAAGATGACCATGGAGGGGATATTTCTTGGATTCTATCCACAGATCAGTTTTGATTTTCTCAAGAGTTGCGTCCCTGTTGCACAACATCGGTACAATGATGCCGGTCGGCAGGAGACAATCGACGGGCACCTGTGAGGGCATCAAGTGATGCCCCCATAATTCCCCTGAGCTCGGTGGCATCACTGGCACTTGAACCTCAGTCAGGAAAACATATGGATCCTAGGTCCCTGTAATACAAACAAACAAACATGAAACCATGGAAACAGCAACAGTAAGTCAATGCAGTTCCCTTTTAGGACAAGCCATGCTACCTATCTTAAAACAAAAAAGGCCGTCATAAATTAATGGAGATTTTGATCTCCAACCACCCCAATTATCTCACGACCATCAAATTATTTCTCTGTCCAAAAGTATCTACAGATTAAGAAAATCCATTTGAGTGAATCCTTCTTTATGATGAGTATGAGGAGAATACCTCCGCGGTCTAGTGGTTAGAGGAGAATACCTCCGCGGTCTAGTGGACAGAGGAGAATACCTCCGCAGTCTAGTGGACAGAGGAGAATACCTACGCTGTCTAGTGGATATAGGAGAATACCTCCGCGGTCTAGTGGATAGAGGAGAATACCTCCGCAGTTTAGTGGATAGTGTCTGCCCAGAGAGCGGAAGGTCAGTGGTTTGATCCCCTGCCACATCATACCAAGAGACGTTAAATAATGATACTTGTAGTTACCTAAGCTGGGGCTCGGCATTAAGGGAATAAAATGAGGACTGGTCGGTTCGTTGTCAGTATTCTGTGTCTGAGTGGGGAATCCATGTTAAACTGTGGCATGGTATCTCACTAGCACTATAAAACTGGTATTAATTGGGACAAGCAGCTAAATCATTACCTGCATTCCAAGGAAATGTGAAATTGACAGAGGCTTAAATCCAGGACAGGACTAAATCATTTAGATAAACTTTCATTGAGAGCATGAATGGAATTATCAAACTATTAATATTGTGATCTACTACTTAAAAATTCCTATTTGAAATTTGAACAAAAATCGCTTGGTCTCAAAATCTATGCTGCCATTTTCCATCTTGCCATTTATTATTGGGAAGGTTTTCGGTGTATCCTGATTGAGGTATGACGTATAATTCGAATGGTGTAGGGCCTACCATGCCTCGATCATGTCAATATGCCTGTGGTAAACCCCTAACCTTTATCATGTTAAAACCCTAAACTTTATCGTGTTAAAATAACCCAACAAGACAGACATGAAGCAATATCCGGCAAAATATATAACAAGTTAATCTGACAAACATAAAAGCAAGAATATTACATCAACATGACAACAACAAAATACATCATAGTAAACCCGAATCACTTCATCGTGCTTACTGTTCTTTGATTCAGAGAAATCAGTTCATTTGGCGTTCATACACATGGCAGGAGCACTACGTGACACTACTGAGACCGTTGTTTTTGTCCTAGAATAACTTAGACACTCCCGCTAAGCACGCGCATGGAACATCAAGGAAAACAGTCTGTTTTGGTAAACAAACGGGCGCGCTGCAGTCAGTGCGTGCGTAAAAACGATCCACACTGATCGATTTCTTGGGTTTAGAATATCCGCAACTTACTATATGAACCATCCGGTGCAATTAGAAGTGTGTACAACGATGACATCTTAATGGCAATATGCACAGGATATCACATGGCTATTTTTTGCTTCACTTTGTCAAATTCTCGTCTCCGAACTAAATATAATTCAGACTTCCGGTTTTAGCAGCTACTATTTATATTACGACTTATGTTATTTAATGCAAATATTAAACACAATAAGTATTATCACTGGGACATTTGTTTAAACTTATATTACACTTATAAACACTGATGACTTAATATATAAGATAGGTTAGTTTCCTGAGTTTGTGTTCTGAAAAATACATATTACAATTTCTATTTTAGATTGAAATAGAAACAGTGTTCATATATCGTAGTTGAGGTAAATTTATTTTGTGACAACCGGTGTAACATTCATTTATGTCTCCTATGAGAATATGACTTGAGCGACAATGTTTGCATTATAAAATATTGAATACGAATGAGTGAGTGAATGTTGTTCAGCGCCGCTGCAGGCAATATTCCATCTAGTGTGGATCTTGTAAACCATGCAGTGACTGAAAGCACGAGTAACGATCTATGCAGCTGCGGCAACCGTACGTAGGATCCCTATATTTACGATTTTGATTTTGACTTGTGAGGCTCTCCTTAATTTTAATTTTGATATATTTATGTCGCTACGACGACAAGTCAATATCTAAAGCGTTTATAGGGAGCACAGATATATAGCAGCTACGTACGGGGAATGCAGAAGCATGCTGTCAGTTCTACAGTGAACAATGTTGCACTCTTCTAACAGCTAGATGGATTCGTATAGATCTCCAGATTGTGTCATGAACGGTGAAAAATCGATAAAATACTTATCCTCAAGTTTATTTGTGAAAATCTTGTACCAGCTGTACACTGATACGACGCAAGGGTTCTTAAACTGGATGCCAAGATAAACTGATAAATGATATGTCGGATTTATAGAGTAGGGGGTTGGCACCCTCTCAAGTCTGAACCAGACAATCCAGTGATTGACACCATGAGCACCGATCTACGCAATTGGGATACGATGACATGCATCATCAAAGTCAGCGAGTCTGACCACCCGATCCTGTAAGTCGCCTCGTACGACAAGCATGGGTTGTTGGAAACCATTTTTAGCCCGTATCTTCACGGGGAAGAGAGGCCAATGATTGATATCATGAGCAATGTACCACACTTAAGTGCTATTTCACGATATCCTGCACAATAATCGGACTTCGACGAGACAAACCCGTGATTAATAATGAGAAGACAATTTCAGCGGCGGCTCCAAGGGTGCTCCAACACACCATCCCCGACCTCACGTAACTGTTCAGACGCCATAACACATTGCTAGCAAGAATGGAAAGATGGCATCATACTTCTTTATCGTTACCAACGGTGAGGACACCCACAGGACATGTACTATACTAGCCTAGTGGTTAAAGCGTTCGCTCTTCACGCCGAAGACCCGGGTTCGATTCCCGACATGGGTACAATGTGTGAAGCCCATTTCTGGTGTCCCCCGCCGTGATATTGCTGGAATATTGCTAAAAGCGGCGTAAAATATACTCACTCACTCATTCACTTGTCTGACATGGGCCCTCTATGTGAAAATGTCAAATATCCCAGAGGTACGCCCGCACAGCACAATGTTAAGATGCCCCATTGTTTTTGAAAGTGTTGGTCTTTTTTTACATTTAAGGGCTAAAAGCACAAGGCCCCACACTAGAATTATCCCTGGTATATAATATTGCTGTTATGTGCTTGTTTCCGGTTGAATTATCGGTTGTCGTGGTGAAAAATGCCATCAGGCTATGACGTTAGTGGGCTAGTAAATTATTTCAGAAACATGCAGATGTTACATGTTATTACCGATCAACGTAACGTCAGCTGTAACAATTTCACGTGCCACTAGGGAATATGTCACACATGCAGGTTTTGCGAGAGTCAGGCTGTGGTTGTTTATGATGCAGACAGATGTGTAAGAGACACCCCATTTATGGACTACTGAGCAAGGTGACGCTATGTTGTATATTCTCCACGAAGAGCCGCAACTTGGTGTAAATCCTACTGACCTTTTACCTGGGTAATAACGAGTCTATATTCATGGACCATTTGTAGTTGTAATAGCAGTAGTGCTACGAGTAATAATGAGTGTATATTCATGGACCATTTGTAGTTGTAATAGAAGTAGTGCTTCGAGTTATAACGTGTGTATATTCTTTGGTCATTTGTAGTTGTAATAGCAGTAGTGCTTCGAGTTATAACGAGTATATATTCTTGGATCATTTGTAGTTGTAATAGCAGTAGTGCTTCGAGTAATAACGAGTGTATATTCATAGACCATTTGTAGTTGTAATAGCAGTAGTGTTTCGAGTAATAATGAGTGTATATTCATGGACCATTTGTAGTTGTAATAGCAGTAGTGCTTCGAGTAATAACGAGTGTATATTCATGGACCATTTGTAGTTGTAATAGCAGTAGTGCTTCGAGTTATAACGAATGTATATTCTTGGATCATTTGTAGTTGTAATAGCAGTAGTGCTTCGAGTAATAATGAGTGTATATTCATGGACCATTTGTAGTTGTAATAGCAGTAGTGCTTCGAGTAATAACGAGTGTATATTCATGGACCATTTGTAGTTGTAATAGCAGTAGTGCTTCGAGTTATAACGAATGTATATTCTTGGATCATTTGTAGTTGTAATAGCAGTAGTGCTTCGAGTAATAATGAGTGTATATTCATGGACCATTTGTAGTTGTAATAGCAGTAGTGCTTCGAGTTATAATGAGTGTATATTCTTGGACCATTTGTAGTTGTAATAGCAGTAGTGTTTCGAGTAATAATGAGTGTATATTCATGGACCATTTGTAGTTGTAATAGCAGTAGTGCTTCGAGTAATAATGAGTGTATATTCTTGGATCATTTGTAGTTGTAATAGCAGTAGTGCTTCGAGTTATAACGAGTATATATTCATGGGTCATTTGTAGTTGTAATAGCAGTAGTGCTTCGAGTAATAACGAGTGTATATTCTTGGATCATTTGTAGTTGTAATAGCAGTAGTGCTTCGAGTTATAACGAGTATATATTCTTTGACCATTTGTAGTTGTAATAGCAGTAGTGCTTCGAGTAATAATGAGTGTATATTCATGGACCATTTGTAGTTGTAATAGCAGTAGTGCTTCGAGTTATAACGAGTGTATATTCATGGACCATTTGTAGTTGTAATAGCAGTAGTGCTTCGAGTTATAACGAGTGTATATTCATGGACCATTTGTAGTTGTAATAGCAGTAGTGCTACGAGTAATAACGAGTGTATATTCATGGACCATTTGTTGTTGTAATAGCAGTAGTGCTTCGAGTAATAACGAGTGTATATTCATGGACCATTTGTAGTTGTAATAGCAGTAGTGCTTCGAGTTATAACGAATGTATATTCTTGGATCATTTGTAGTTGTAATAGCAGTAGTGCTTCGAGTTATAACGAGTGTATATTCTTGGATCATTTGTAGTTGTAATAGCAGTAGTGCTTCGAGTTATAATGAGTGTATATTCTTGGATCATTTGTAGTTGTAATAGAAGTAGTGCTTCGAGTTATAACGAGTGTATATTCTTGGATCATTTGTAGTTGTAATAGCAGTAGTGCTTCGAGTAATAATGGGTGTATATTCATGGACCATTTGTAGTTGTAATAGCAGTAGTGCTTCGAGTAATAACGAGTGTATATTCATAGACCATTTGTAGTTGTAATAGCAGTAGTGCTTCGAGTTATAACGAGTGTATATTCATGGACCATTTGTAGTTGTAATAGCAGTAGTGCTTCGAGTAATAATGAGTGTATATTCTTGGGTCATTTGTAGTTGTAATAGCAGTAGTGCTTCGAGTAATAACGAGTATATATTCTTGGATCATTTGTAGTTGTAATAGCAGTAGTGCTTCGAGTAATGATGAGTGTATATTCTTGGGCCATTTGTAGTTGTAATAGCAGTAGTGCTTCGAGTAATAACGAGTATATATTCTTGGATCATTTGTAGTTGTAATAGCAGTAGTGCTTCGAGTAATAATGAGTGTATATTCTTGGGCCATTTGTAGTTGTAATAGCATTAGTGCTTCGAGAAATAACGCACAGGAGCAGTCGTACTGGCAGGTTTGATTGTTGTATATAAGATAGCTACGTGATAAATTGTAAACAACAATGAAAAAGGAAGCGCGGTTTATTTCACGATCAAACATTTTCTATCAGGACGTCATTTCTGGACATTCGAGCATGCGCTCGCAACTTGATGACGTCGTAAATTGGACGACGTTATCCTTGAGAGGGAAGTGTCAAGCGAGTTGTTCCCCATAGATGTAGCTGGACAACACTGATGAATGCAATGGCCGAACGATCGCACCCAAAAGTGGGAGAGATATGATAATCGGTATTTGGAGGAAAGGTTTCAGATAATCGACGTGAAAATTGTGAAAATATCGGAGAAATACCAAACGTAAGCCGCCTGTTCATGAAACAGACTTGTCCGACAATGCCGAGGTCGGATTGTATTCAGATAGTCATCATTATTTAAAGAGGGGTAAAGGAAAAGTAAATCAAGGCATGCAATTGTATTAAGATCCTTAAAGAGGCTGTACAAAATGTTGATATATCAAATAGGAAATAAACGACCCGTGGTCGTTGTTTATCGTACAATAAAACACTGAAGGGAGAGTTATTTCTTAATTAACGCCGCACATCAACAATATGCTAGCTATGTGGCGGTGGTTTCCAAATGAGCGACTCTGGGCCACGCAATCTCGTGCAGCGATCAACGTATGGTCATTACTGCACGGGGGGCGATCGGGTGGCCCAGTGGTTAAAGCAATCGCTCGTCACGCCCGGGTTCGATTCCCGACATGGGTACAATGTGTGAAGCCCATTTCTGGTGTCCCCCGCCGTGATATTGCTGGAATATTGCTAAAAGCGGCATAAAACCATACTCTCTCACTCATTACTGCACGGAACGTAGTCTGTACAGACCCGTGACGTAGTGACGACGTCACCCACCCCGTCCGGGTACAGTGTCTGGCAGTCAACCAAGACCACCCGATCCGTTAAATCGCTTTATTCGTGGGGTTAATAGCACAAAACTGGATAAAAACTATAGACAATATCACCCATTAGGGCAGAAAGATGTGCATATATAGACAATAACCTTCCGATATTTAGACATGTGTGTGTTTTGCCCCAATGCTGATTGGTCAGTTGATGCGACATGACACCACAAGGCTTCACTGTTGAAAACAATAGCATATGACGTCATTTACTACACACGACGTCACAAAATGATAACATCACTTCTTAACTATAGATTGACATCACAGAAGTTTCTCGACAGGGTTGGTATTTCGTATGTCTTTCTTCAATTTTTATTGAATATATATAGACCAAGTTTAAAATTTGAAAAGGAAAGTAGGCCTACGATAACGAAGTTATAGCTCCAGAATCTCTGTAAGGAAACTAAATGTGAAAAGGTGTAAACCTAATTCTAACATTATTTCACGGGAAGTTTCGTAATGAAGCACCGGGCAAATCAACATGGCTGCGTATTGTGTGCACTTCTGAAAAAGAAGTCTTTGCACCAGCGAATATTTACGTTTTGCCCTTTAACAATAGATTTTAGACCACAGTGGTGGTCCCCAATATGGACCCTAATTGGAATACAGGTAATGATAGTGCATGCTTGTTTTCACGTACTTGTGACATGATGTGAATTCGCTCCCAACATTCTGTCTAGCGACAACTCCGAAGCACGAGACACCTAGTTGTGAGTTAGGCTTGTTCAATAAAGAGTGAGAGGTTAGCAACAGGAAGTAACTGGATAAAAATTGCACAACTTGCTTCAACATACATTGGATTAATTCGTTAAGAGAAGTGAGATAGCTAACCCACACCCTAACTCAAACCGCGGGGACCGTAAAGGAGTGCCTAACCCAAACAATAGTAAATGGGTGTTTGACTGGCAAGGGCCGTGCCCAAACCTGAGGTTTGTCAAGAAGTTTTTGATCGTAAAGCGGTACCTAACCCTAACGATCGTAAGTGGTTGCTTGATTGGAAAGGCCAGTACACATGCATTATACGGGAGGCCCAACCTGCCATTTGTTTGATGTCACTGATAAAGTATTTTGTATCTACTTTGGTAATTAAACATTTCATTGACTTACGAAAGCATTTAATTAAAACCCCCTGTTATCTTAGCGAGGTGACAAAAATGGCATCTGAAAAACATAGAACATAGGGCATCCAAGGGCTATGCATATAGTTGGGGAGTAACCTACCCTATCTATCCTACCTACAACAAACAATCAAACAAACTTTCAAATGTCGTCATATAGCTGGAATATTGCTGAGTGCGGCGTTAAACAACAAACCAACCAACCAATCAAGTGTCATGTTGGTGTGGAAATACAGCCTTTACTGTGTGACTGTACTTTATCATGTTTGGTAGCTATGTAACCATGGTAACACAACCTGTTTTGTTGCAGCCAACTATGCGTACGGCCCGGGGTATGTGGCCAACTTCCAGTATGATCCTGCACAGATGGCCTACATGCAACAGCAGGGGTACGACATGACGGGGCAGTATGCTGCGGCACCATACACCGAGCAGTACAGCACCGGTCAATATGCCGCAGGCCAGTACGACGCCTACGGTAACATACAGCAGTATGAAACCTACCAAGGCTATGGCAACCCTCAGGTTAACAATATGTACATGTCCTTCAACACTCAAACTCCTGGGACTTTCCCAGCGAAGCCTGATGAGAACACAGGAACGATTGCCTCATATTCCACTGCCCAAACTGATGCCCCAGGCTGCTACCCAGGGCTGAATGCCAATAAGGCTGCCACCGAAACAGCCCTGGTTGCAACAGCCTCCAAAAAAACTGAAGAATCGCCTCCCCCACCCCCTCCAGCAGGGTCCCCACCCCCGCCCCCACCTCCCCCTCAAGGAGACTCAACTCCCCCTCCTCCCCCTCCCAAACCAAGAGCCAAACCTAGTATGCACAAAGTCTCCATCAACATTTCGTCGTCGTTCTCGAAAGCTCTGACATCTCAAATCCAGTCGGGTCCTTCAGGATCATTGCCATTAGCTTCTAAAACAAATGTAAAACCCCAAATTAAAAAGGCCCCTCCATCTAAAGATCCTGGACCATCTAAAGTTGCTGGAACATCTAAAAATCCTGGGGCATCTAAAGTTGCTGGATCATCTAAAAATCCTGTGGCATCTAAAGTGGTTGGACCACCTATTGTGGCCGGATCATCTAAAGTTGCCGGACCACCTAATGTGGCCGGATCATCTAAAGTTGCCGGACCACCTAATGTGTCTGGATCATCTATAGTGGCTGGTCCACCTGATGTGTCTGGATCATCTATAGTGGCTGGACCACCTGATGTGTCTGGATCATCTATAGTGGCTGGTCCACCTGATGTGTCTGGATCATCTAAAGTGGCTGGACCACCTAAAGATCCTGGACCATCTAATATGGCTGAATCATTGAAAGTAGTTGAAGAATCTAAAGTGACTGAACCATTTAACGTGGCCGAACCACCAAAGGAAGCTGGACCATCGACAGTGACTGAACCATCTATAGTGTCTGAACCGTCTAAAGTGGTTGGACCTTCGAAAGTGGTTGAACCACCTAAGGCGACTTTGCCATCAAGAATGATCATACCCTCTAAAAAGTCAATACCTGGTAAGAAGATTGTACCCGCTAAAAATCCGGTACAAGAGGAGGGAGAAGAAAGTGAAGAGGAAGAGGAAGAAGAGCAGCCTTTGAAGAGAGGACAGAGTAGAAAACTGACATTCCAAGAAAAACGTATGAGTTCACTCTCTGCACTCCTCTGTCATTTCGAAGGCGCAAGCAGCCAACCTCAACAGGAACCAGAAGAAGAGGAGGAGGAAGAAGGTGAGGAGGAAGAAGAAGAAGAAGCAGAAGCCCCAAAGCCCCAAAATAAAAATGTTGTGACATTTGAAGAAAAACGAGCTAGTTCTTTGGCTGCCTTTCTTGGCATGGTTCAAGAAACAGAAGGTATGGAGCCGACAGCCATGACAACAGGTCCCCCGGTAAAAAAATATCCCAAGCCCTCTAAGGGTCCCGAAGTCGTTCCAGATATGACCCCGCCACCCTTTATGATGTGTCCTGTAAGTTCTGGTAAAGGAATTGGGGATTCTTCAAACCCCATTGCTCTATCAACACAGGCCATGCAATCGTTTCAGCAGAAGAAGGTCAAACAAGTTAAGGAAAACCTAGTTGAAAAAGAAAAGCAGACCAACACTCAGTGGAACTGGTTAGGAATCCGCAATGCACATGGAAAGAAGATGGACGCTGCCCACGTGACGGGACAAGGGGGCGGCAACCCGCATGGTTACGGCTCCCAAGTCCCTGGTCTCACAGCCAGTGGGAAAGACAAGAGTGAATTTAATTTCTTTTATAAAGTTCCCAAAGAAGCTTATTCCTGCCCCGAAGATCTACGTGGCGTTTCCAAAAAGAAAGCTGTTCGTTTGGAAACGTTGGTGAGATTGCGTTACTGTAAGCTGTGCAGCATTGTGTTTCCGAATACGTTTTCCGCTAAGCAGCATTACGAGGGGAAGAAGCATTATATCAAGCTGCGGACGTACATCCTGAGCAGCGAACGCAAGGATGAGGATGGGAATCCCATGTGTTGTAAAGTGTGCAATGTGATATACTCAGATGAACACCATAAGGAGGTGCATGTCAATGGAAAGCCTCATGCCAAGAGAGTGCTGACTCTCAAGCAGAAAGGCATCATTCCATTCGATGCTCCGATTAATGACCCCATGGTGAAGGGACCGGCGTTCAAGGACGAGAGTGATGACGAAGATGAGATTACACTGGGGGATGCTCAGGTAAGCTACGATTGTGGTTCAGTGCACATGACACAGTTATCACGGACCTACCATTCGGTGTCTGAAACTCGGGGGAGAAAGCTGATAGCCTTAAAGGTCAGCACATATCAACAAATGTAGGCCCAGTGAAAAAAAATGTAGGCCCATTGGAAATAAATGTAGGCCCAGTGAAAAAAAAAAGTAGGCCCAGTGGAAATAAATGTAGGCCCAGTGGAAATATATGTAGGCCCAAACATTTTAGCTGAAACAGGGACACATACTCTTGCAATATAAATAACAAAACACAACCATTTAACCAGAAGCTTTTACTGTCATCACACTGAGGCCTCAGAGACTGGGTGGTGATAGGTGAAGAGTACATTTTTCAGGAAATTATCAGCTTGTAAAATATCTTTGCGATTACATGTCAAACACCATTTGAAAGGTCTAAAGCTACTGTTTATAAATATGAAAGTTATGATTATCACATTACTTAAATAAACTGTTGGTCATAAGCATGATAAGGGCCTGCTGAAATTTACACATCTTAAACATTATCATGATTATTTCATGTTTTTTAAATCTTAAAATGTTCACTAATTTTGGGAAAAAACAATAGAGTGATAAATAAATGAGTAAAAAAATATTGGTTACCCAATGAAAAATGTAATAACCCAATTAAAATAGAAACCCTAGAGTAAAAACTGAATTGCTCAAAAAGTTATCTGGAGCTCTGTATACATGTTCCTTCTCCATGTTCTCCCTGACGCGAGATCTGCGCTGGGCCTACAGGCAGGTGCTTGTTTCAAACACTGGGTTTGTGCGTTGTGCTCAAGAGCTCCCTATACACACTATACACGTTCCTTCTCCCTGACGCGAGATCTGCGCTGGGCCTACAGGCAGGTGCTTGTTTCAAACACTGGGTTTGTGCGTTGTGCTCAAGAGCTCCCTATACACACTATACACGTTCCTTCTCCCTGATGCGAGATCTGCGCTGGGCCTACAGGCAGGTGCTTGTTTCAAACACTGGGTTTGTGCGTTGTGCTCAAGAGCTCCCTATACACACTATACACGTTCCTTCTCCCTGATGCGAGATCTGCGCTGGGCCTACAGGCAGGTGCTTGTTTCAAACACTGGGTTTGTGCGTTGTGCTCAAGAGCTCCCTATACACACTATACACGTTCCTTCTCCCTGATGCGAGATCTGCGCTGGGCCTACAGGCAGGTGCTTGTTTCAAACACTGGGTTTGTGCGTTGTGCTCAAGAGCTCCCTATACACACTACACACGTTCCTTCTCCCTGACGCGAGATCTGCGCTGGGCCTACAGGCAGGTGCTTGTTTCAAACACTGGGTTTGTGCGTTGTGCTCAAGAGCTCCCTATACACACTATACACGTTCCTTCTCCCTGATGCCTACAGGCAGGTGCTTGTTTCAAACACTGGGTTTGTGGGTTGTGCTCAAGATCTCCCTATACACACTATACACGTTCCTTCTCCTCAGGCGTGGGACATGACGACCATCAACTCCACGGAACGGATGTGCCCGATCTGCAAGGTTGGCTTTTCGTCAGTGTACTCCGCCCTCCAGCATTACCACGGCAAGCTGCACGACAAGCGGCTCAGCGGCGCCGCCACACAACGCAAACTGACCGTTGATGACATCATCATACTGGGGTAGGTACAGAAAGTGCTTAGGGCGGTTGGGTAGCCTAGTGTTTGAAGTGTTCGCTCGTCACCCCGAAGACCTGGGTACAATGTGTGAAGCCCATTTCTGGTCCCACCACCGTGATATTGCTGGAATGTTGCAAAAAGCAGCGTAAAACCAGACTCATTCACAGCAAGCTTTTGACCAGTCCCCAGTCCGCAGTCCGCAGCAAATGTCATTCCCAATTCATGACACAATGTATTAATATATAACTAATACCGTATTCGACGTAATAAGCGCCCAGGGCGCTCTCAAAATTAGAAATAGGGGGCTATTATTAGAATATTATTTTGGTAAAAAAACAGAGTAGAAAGATAGTAAATTTCGTGGTTTATGCTGACAGTTTTAAATTTTGACATACGACAGATATATTTTTCCAGAATTTATTTGCCCATAATTAAGGGTGAATATTACACACAAGTGCGTATTATACACGAATAAATAAGTCTTGTATACATTGAGTATTCGGAAGGGGTGCTGATTGGGATTGTTCACTAGCCGCTTATTAGAGCGGGGCACTTATTATGTCGAATACGGTAACTAATTTTATGTCTCGGTAGAAAGTGTATTCATTTATATCAAGGCCAATAAATCGGAATAGGTTTTAATGCTTTGTTTTATATTTAATGCAATCTCAAATTACCCCTGAATTTAAAAAAAATACAAAGTTTTAAGAAATCCCTATTTTGAACAAAATAATGATTTTTTTCTCAATTTGCCTGCCATGGCCACTTCGTTATAAATCCTAGATAAGTCCTTGGTTTAGTGGACATGCACATATTTAAAAGGGCACATCAGAGACTTCTTGTTGTGTGTCCTTCTGCTCCGTATCGGTGGATCAATGGTCGTGTTTTTTGCAATCACCTCCGTGGTCTACATGGTCTAGGTGACATGCACATATTTAAGAGAGCAGGTGATATCGACAGTGAGAATGATTTATTTCAACTTTCTTTTTGTTGTAGTTTTCTTATATGTATGTTTTAGTCACATGTTAAGTATTTGGGCATCATTCATGTGTAAAATTTGATAGAAAAGCTTGAAATTAATTAACATTAGTGTATTGATTGATAAGAAAGGCAAATTCTGTGATTTTTCTGTAGGAAGTTTCATTTTCTGCAAATTGCAGAATTCCTCTTGGACTGGGTAATGATCGTTATTTTCCACTTCCAGAGCTGATGAGGTGAAGTATGAATGCATTGTGTGCAGTGTAAGCCTCAACTCACGGGAGAGCCTCAACGAACACATCTGTGGCTACAAACATCAGACCAAACTCAAGTCTCGCCAAGTCTTTGCAAAAGCGGCAGGAAAACCTGGCACGAGAGGGGGGATGAGAGGTGGGGGGAGAGGTGGGGGCGTGAGTGGCCGAGGTGGTGGACAGAAAACTTCTGCTTACCTTTCCCGAGGAAAGGCAGGAATCATCCAGCCACGCCCTGCAGACAGGGGGCAAGGGGGGCGGGGAAGGGGCAACTATGGCCATCAGGCAGTATACCAAACAGGCCACCATGGTGGGTACCAGGCGGGAAATCAAGCTGGCTACCAGGGTGGGTACCAGGCACAAAATCAGGGTGGGTTCCTGGTTGCAAACCAGGGTGGGTACCAGGCAGGAAGTCAGGGTGGATACCAGGGTGGGTACCAGGCAGGACAGCAGGGCGGTGCTGATGGGTCCTACAGTGGTGGCTATCAAGGCTACGATGGCGGCCTTCAGATTGGTCAAGCACAGAGTGCTGGAAATGCTGTAAATAAAGGTATGTTAAGTAAAATTGTCTTTGTTCAAATAAGAATTGACTTCAATAATCGTTTTGTATTTAGGCTTAAATAGGAAGTAGAATTGGTTCTCAGGCAGTGACTTTTGAAATTATAGTGCTGGCTTATTCAAACTAGTATGTAACCAAATAAGCAGTTGTGTACCATCAACCTGGGAAACGGCCTCCCTACATAAACAAGCATACAAACTCATATTGCCGCCATGACCATAACACGAGATGTGCAGTAAAGCAGTGCACATGTAAAGGAAAGTAATTGCTTGCTATATTGATTTTAAGTATTAGGATTTTTATATTTTTTTAAAAGTGGAAATAAAAACGAAACGTGCGGCACTTTATGATGATGCGGGCTGTGCTTGAGAACAAAGACTATTATTTTTTTTTAGCCTTATGGAGGTTTTGGAGTGTGCACACTCGTTAAGTGTATAACTCCATAAACGGAAAACATATTCAAGTCAACTCTTAGTTAATACATCAACAGACTGCTTATTGAGTCTTTAACACAAAAATAATGATGTCAGTGATGTCATTCAGTGCGATCATGCATCACAAGCCACGCCCATTCTATTATCAACCAATCAGGAAACAGTAGTCTGTTAGTAGCCAAGGCCTAATTTATTTCTAGTGTATGGACACATCAGCAAAAAAATAATTGCTTGGTTACTGTCAATTGTTTCACATTACTGTGCAATATTCTCTCTCTCTCTCTCTTTTCTATCTCTCTCTCTCTCTCTCTCTCTCTCTCTCTCTCTCTCTCTATTTCTTTCTCTCTTTCAAATTTCTAATTGCCACATAATGTCTCTTTTGTCTCCATTTGTCTCTTTTAAACTCATTGCACTCATGCACTCTCAGATATTCATTAGAGGACATGTTATCATCGGTCTAATGTATGGATGGGTATTGGAGGTTTAAAGTGTATCACAATATTTTGCGATGCAGAAGGCCGTATTGCAATACGTATCACGATATATATTGTATAATTCTAAATTTCGAATTCTGAAGCAATCTGAAACATTAAGGTGTGAATTGAAGTTCATAAATGGTTGGTTGTTTGTTTGTTTTATTGTTTAATGCCTCACTCAGCAATATTCCAGCTATATGAAGGCGGTCTGTAAATAATCGAGTCTGGACCAGACAATCCAGTGATTGACATCATGAGCATCGATCCACGCAATTGGGATCGATGACATGCATCAACCAAGTCAGCAAGTCTGACCACCCGATCCCGTTAGTCACCATTTATGACAAGCATAGTCGCCTTTTACGGCAAGCATGAAGACCTATTCTACCCCGGAATCTTCACGGATCGTTCATAAATGGAACAAAACAAGATGCTGGTACATCATAATATATACATATTCAATAAATACGCAGCCATCATGCTCGCTCCTGGGCAGTGAAGGCATTTAGCAAGCAATGTTCCAGCTATATGATGGCAGTCTGTAAATAATCAAGTCTGGACCAGACAATCCAGTGATTGACATCATGAGCATGGAAAAAATGAACCTTAATTTACCGATATGCCAACAATACCGCACACCCTTAGTCAAATGTCTTCTGATTGGTTGTAGGTGTGAAGCGCCCCTGGGGTCAGAGCCAGCCACAGAACCCGGCAAGCACCTGCAACCCATACACACAGTTCGTCCAGTTCCAACCAGCCAGCAAAAAGTTCCAGACTCAGGATGGGCTCATTGTGACAGGGCCTCAGGGCCAGGCCTTCATGGACCTGGGGTACTGAGGGCCTTCATGGACCTGGGGTACTGAGGGCCTTCATGGACCTGGGGTACTGAGGACCTTCATGGACCTGGGGTACTGAGGGCCTTCATTGACCTGGGCTACTGGACCTTCATGGACCTGGGGTACTGAGGACCTTCATGGACCTGGGGTACTGAGGACCTTCATGGACCTGGGGTACTGAGGGCCTTCATGGACCTGGGGTACTGAGGACCTTCATGGACCGGGGGCACTGAGGGCCATGGACCTGGGGTACTGAGGGCCTTCATTGACCTGGGGTACTGAGGGCCTTCATGGACCTGGGGTACTGAGGACCTTCAGGGACCTGGGGTACTGAGGGCCTTCATGGACCTGGGGTACTGAGGACCTTCAGGGACCTGGGGTACTGAGGGCCTTCATGGACCTGGGGTACTGAGGGCCTTCATGGACCTGGGCTACTGGACCTTCAGGGACCTGGGGTACTGAGGGCCTTCATGGACCGGGGGTACTGAGGGCCTTCATGGACCTGGGGTACTGAGGACCTTCATGGACCTGGGGTACTGAGGGCCTTCATGGACCGGGGGTACTGAGGACCTTCAGGGACCTGGGGTACTGAGGACCTTCATTGACCTGGGGTACTGGACCTTCAGGGACCAGGGGTACCGAGGACCTTCATGGCCCTGGGGTATGGATGGCTTTCCTTGTGCATAAGGGAATTTGAAAACATGGACGAATGCCCTTTGAATGTGAAGTCTTTCTCTTTGAAACAAAGATTGTGAAATATGATCTTCAAACAATGTTTAATGTGAGAATGTTCCTTTTGTGGAATAATCCATATGGGATTCATCAACATGCCGTTGAAAATGTTGTAAATATCTACAACATGCAAAATGGTGGGCACAATGGCTACTGTGTCGGATGCTACACGGGTTGATGACCTGGGATTAAGGTGTGTGTACCCACAGTGTGTCAAAACTATTCCTCTGCTCCAGGCAATTATTGCGGCCCTCGGGTAGAAAAGCCCTCTCTCTTTAGTCCCTGACAAGTAGTTTGTTACTTGTTAGAAATCCAAATAATAAATGGGGTAACCATGGTAACATAAGGCTAAGATGACATCTACAAACTGTCAGATTTATTGGATTTGGTACCAATCTGATCTTGAAGACATCTTGTATCACAGGGGGCACGGGTGGCCCAGTCGTCTAAAGCACCGTGATTCGCTGTGCGGAGTTGCGTCCCTTGGACACGCCAGAAACCTATGATTGTGGGTTCGAATCCCGGTTCGTCCCAATTATGTTTCTAGGTTTGTCAGCACCATACTCGTGCTCATGGGTTTCACCGAAGTGGTAAACATCTGAGACCTGCATCACTTCGGGCTTTCCTCCCACATTAAGCTGACACGCCGCGATATAACTGGAATACTGTTAAAAGCAGCGTTTAACCCAACTCACTCACTCTTGTATCACATTAGAAATTAAACTATGGGGAACTATCGTGTTTATCAGCATGATAAGGTTTGTTATGATCATTTCAAGACAGATATGTGTGACTTTCACCCTCAATTAAGAGGCTTGTGTGCAGCATACTTGAGACAGACAAAACAAAGCTGGTGGTTGAAGTATGTCTCATCACGCCGTGTTTGATTCCGCACATAGGTACAATGTGTGAAGCCCATTTCTGGTGTCCCCTGCTGTGATATTGCTGGAATATTGCTAAACATGCATAAAGCGGCGTAAAACCATACTCACTCACCTCGGAGACACTATTCTTGTCGACACGTTTGTACATTGTTCACACATTCAAGTTTTACGTTTTGTTTGCTGATGTTGTTATTGTATATCTGTTTTCACACAGTTTTCTAAACAGTTATTTGATGTCATCCCAGTATTTGTTGTTTTGAAGAAAATATTTATTTCTCAGGTCTAGAAAATGTGTGCATATTTTCCCTTGAGTATTTAAAAAAATATATGGAATATATTTCTGGTCATGATCAACTATGTTTGAAAGGAAAATGTCATTAAGAAGCTAATTGCTTCCAAAGCTAACATTGGAAATATAATTTGTGAGCAGGGATCCGAGAATTCTTTGCCAATATGGACATTTGTGTATTGGTCACGCCCACCTCATATTTGACAGTTCCTGATGGACTTTCATGTACGGATAAAATGGAACAAGGGTCACTTTCTTAACATATACCATACTTTGTTGAGTATAGTGCACACTTTCTTTTCCTTTTTTCACACCACAGTGAGTTTTGATGTTTTTTCCCCCCGACACAAACTGAAGACCATACTACAAAATAGGAAGGTGTGAAAATGTTACTTGGTGAAACAGTATTTCTATTGTTTGTTTGTTTGTTGTTTAACGCCGCACTCAGCAATATTCCAGCTATGTGACGGCGGTCTGTAAATAATCAAGTCTGGAAGGGACAATCCAGTGATTAATATCATGAGCATCGATCCACGCAATTGGGATACGATGACATGCATCAACCAAGTCAGCGAGCCTGACCACTCGATCCCGTCAGTCACCTCTTCCGACAAGCATAGTCACTTGAAGACCTTTTCTACCCCGGATCTTCACGGGCAGTATTTCTATTGCACCGGTCTTCTGTCTCTATGAATTTTACCGTTTTGAAAGAGTAAAGAGAGCTTTTTGTCAAGTGATTATGGTTTTCAGTCTCACACCTCCATGTACTGTGCAGTCTCTGATACTGTTTGTGTTTGAGTTCAGTGAATACTTGGAAAGGAGGTAATTGTCAAATATTTTGGAAATATTCACCGATTTGTTCCTCTAATGAAATTGTTTACTTCTTGCTATTTTTGCCCCTGATGAATATTTATTTAGACAATGTACTGTTGTCAGACATGCATTTGTGTGTCAATAAATACAGATGAATCACATCTTGTTTGTATTTTTACCTTTGGTTAACAAGTCGTCAACATCAGTACCCCACAGGTTCCTCCATCACTGTTTGTTTGTTGGTTTGTTGTTTATCGCCGCACTCAGCAATATTCCAGCAATATCACGGCAGTCTGTAAATAATCAAGTCGGGACCAGACAATCCAGTGATTGACATCATGAGCATTGATCTTTGAAATTGTGATACGATGACATGCATCAACCATGTCCGCAAGCCTGACCACCCGATCCCATTGGTCGCCTCTTACAACATACAATGTGGCCTTTTACGGCAAGCATGGGTTGCTGAAGACCTATTCTACCCTGGATCTTCTGGGTCTGCAAAACCTGTGAATGCATATGGCCGTTGTTGTGTAGGTGTGTTGTATGTTTCAGTAACCCAATGAACAAGCCTACCAAGGAGAACCAGCAGAAAGCAACCAAATTGTCGACTTTGTACACACTTTGAGTGAGTGAGTGAGTGAGTGAGCAAGCATGGTTTTACACCGTTTTTAGCAATGTTCCAGCAATATATGGCGGGGACACCAGAAATGGGCTTCACACATTGGACCATGTCGGGTATCATGACGAACGAACGCCTTAACCACAAGGCTACCCGACCGCCCCGTACACACTTTAAGTAGACATAGCTACAAGTGCAATCATTGTAAGACCTGCCACATTTTCAATGGAGACCGCAACAAACTGAATTAAATGTGTGCGCTCTCGTTTTATTGTGGTCTGCATGATTTACTGTGTTTGCTTCCAGGGAAAAGTGGCAGGTTTTAATCTTTACGATGTACATATATGAGGATTGATTTGTTTGGAATTTGTGTTGTTTCTATTTATGGTTTATTATGTACATTTTCCACATTTCGATTGCTCTCTGCTGGTTTTTATTGGTAGGCCTGAATAAAAGGAGGACATTTATGGATGTCAAAGGCGCTTTACTCCATGCATGAAATTTGTACAACGCATCAGCATGTTCCCGAGGCAAGTGAGTTAACTCACTATAAAAGTTAAGTTTCCACCCTTGCCGAACTAGGCTGGAACTAGTTATGGCAGGCCTAAAGTGATTTGATGCACTTTCTAAAGTAAGATCCATCTTTTGACAACATTACCACTGGTGGCTCTATGATCAAGGGAGGGGGAGGGGGAGCTGCTTGTACTAGTCCGGACTGATGCCGATTTATAGTGCTAGCCCACTGAGATACCATGCCACAGTTTAACATGAATACCACACTCAGACACAGTATACAACTCCGAGCCCACCAGTCCTTGTTTTAGCCCCTTAATGACAGGCGCTAGACAGGGTAACAACAAGTACCATCTTTCAACGTCTTTTGGTATGACACGGCCGGGGATTGAAACATGCACTTTCCACTCTCCGGGCAGACCACCACCAAGGGGACACAACTCGATTTGCAACTCCTGAGAACACGGAGTGAATTGGAGGTAGACAAAAGACAACTCTCCTGAAAATCAATCAGAAAACAAACGTCAAGCTACATGCAACTCAAAAGAAGCAAAGACAGACCAAACAAGTTCGCCTTGCTATGTTTATTTATTCAAGTAACATTTCCATGTGTATATAATACTGTTGATACACACTGCAAGATGCAGGTCACTAATGCTCACAATCCTGTATTGATAGTTCTGAGGATCATCCAATGGAAGTAGTACCTTCATACCTATCTTTCACCTCAACACACTTGGAACAGGTCCGTCCACCTTACTGACTTAAAAGTACAAAATACGGCTTGACTAATGACAGAAAGCTGAATTTAATCTCTTTCGGTGATTTTCAGAATCTTGCGTGGCTGTTTTTTTAGCAGGAAATTGTCTTGTATGATATACAAAGAACCCAAGAAATATATCCGTACACAAGGGTATTTTCTCTCAAATTCTCTCAAATTAAAATGAACAATTTGGAATCAATTTTTCAATCATTATCAACAAAACAAGTACTGTTTTGTCAGTTTACACATTTGCTCAGTTTAAACATAGCAGAGTAAGAAAACACCGGCCCAGGCTGAAAATCTGTTGAATGCAAGTCTGGGCATCATACACTGTCCATGCATGTGTAATATACACACACTGCATATAGAAAAGACTCTAATGCTGTGCCATATCGGCCCCCTAACACTGTGCCATATCGATGATTGTCGAATAACGCACAAGTTGTACAAAATTCACAGATTTGTTTCTCTTATGAAATTTTGGCTCCTTAAATAGTGAGACATTTGACCACTACACATAATTAACAAGATATAGGCGTAAAAATAAAACAAATACCACATCCTTCTCATGGCCAGTATTAGTGCTACCCCTCTAACGTACATGACCTAAGGCAAGATGTATGAAAATAACTTTACAAAGTGATTGTTGATTGTTTGCTACAGGATAAACATGAAGGTACGAGAACGAAAGGGTGGTCATTCAAAAGAGACTTCAGTGCATGTACTTACAATGCTACACAATGTCAGAAACCTACAGGAGATGTAGCACCATAGACTAAAAAAACTTAAATGTCAAATAGCAAAAAGACTTAGCACTATACAGTTTGAAATCCAATGTTTAATTATTCAACAGTAAGAGTGAAACAATTCCAGATATAATACAAAATATGAAAAACACATTCAATACAAAATATTCTAGGAATTAAGTCCATGACAGTTAGTTGAAAATAGTTGACCAACACATGACTCTTCGTGTGGACATACAGTATTCTCAGGTATAAATGGACAGTGATTGTAATGTATTTCCGTTTTCCCCAAACTGAGAGTTCACAACACTGATAACGTCGTCAAATATACAGAAGTGCATGCTGGGTAATGGCAATAGCATTTACGACATTGCTCAGTACGTCTGACTTTCTTCGATGATACACTCTCAGGTTTATGGTATTATCTGTTGCAACGAAAACCAGCCACTGAAGCAAAGAGCTAAGACCATAAAAATCTACTACTTGATGTCTTTATTGTTATAACTAACCAACAGCTTACATTTCCTCCTCCTACAGACAGAAACGACCAACAAGACTGACTGTGTAACACTGTACAAGCGCCGAGTCCCACTCAAGCCAGGTACATTTTTCAACATGCCCAAATAAACAATTACTCAAAAACAGTAAACAGCTTTAACCAAAATATATATTTGTTACAGATAAACAGGTCAGAGTTAGGTCAGACAAACAAAGCGTTGCTGTCTAATATTACCCTTATTAATTTAGGAACACTTGCAAAAAACAATTAATTAATTCAAATTTTATAAGTTGTGTCCAGAGTTATGTCCCTTGAGGACAAGATCTTATGTCAATCGTTGGCTTTTTAAAAAAAATAATGAAAGCACATTATCCCTAACACATCTTATAAATTCACTGCAGTTAATATGGTCTCAGCTCATGAAAATAAATATCAGGTATTACAAACAGTAAATGATTTCACTGTGAAAAAATGAAACTTCAAACAAAACATGGGGGCAAAGAGCCCAACAAATCACAACAGAATTATTAGAAAATGTTTGACATCAATCATGTTTTCAAACAACTGTTTTTCACATCAAGTGAAGTATTACGTCATGTGAGATGTACAATACAAAACGGATGACGTGATTTGGCATAAAATGTTAATCATTGATGAAATGTATATCTATAATTTAATAGCATTATAACTATGTACACTTCAGTCAAAAATCATATCTCATTTTTCATTTCAAAGGCAACAATGAATACAATGCTGATCTAATTATTTGTAAGGAAAATATCAGCCTGCGGAATTCAAACATTTGATTATTAGGCACTGACTCTGAAAGACAGGAAAACGCAGGCAGTGCGTCTTAACGATTATTTCATGAATATGTTTACAAAGGTGTCATAATGTCCATATTTCTCTCTTAAAGGAATGCCTGAGATGGTTTTAGCAAAATTCTTGTCATATTCATAGCCGAGGAATATGAAAAAACAGGCTTCACACTTTGTATCCATGTCGGAGTAAAACCCATGTGTTCATGATGGACTAGCACTAAATCCACTCGGCTATCCGACCACCTCTTGCTAATGATAGACTGACTTGACATATCCGACAGTTCATCAAATAGTTGAAAAACACAAGCTCAAGGAACCGCGTCCATTCAGATGATATATGTTACAAGTTTTACAGACCATTTTTCAGTATGATTAGATTCCAAAAGTATGATATAATGTACTGGTTCTATCAAAGTCATCTCCTTCCCCATGTCGGTCAGCATCCCTACATAGTATTGTTTCATATGCTGTCTCAATCAGAAATGAATACCGTATTCGACGTAATAAGCGCCTAGGGCGCTCTCAAAATTAGAAATAGGGGGCTCTTATAAGAATGTTATTTTGGTGAAAAAAAACAGTTGAAAGATAAATTTTGTGGTTTATGCTGACGGTCTGAACTGCTTATATATGACATATATATTTTTCCAGAATATAATTGCCCATAATCAAGGGTGCATATAACACACGAGTGCGTATTATACACGAATAAATAAGTCTTGTGTACATTGATCAGTCGGAAGGGATGCTAATTGGGATTGTTCACTTGCCAATATATTAGCAAATATCGCCGTGGGCGCTTATTAGAGCTGGGCGCTTATTACGTCGAATACGGTAAGTAACAAAATATGAAATGTTCATGTTTGGTCAAGTAGTTACTGTTGTTGGTAACAGATACTCTTGGTTGACCGCTATTGTCTTTCTTCATGACAGTACCAAAGTGACGATGAATGTATTGAAACGAAGAATGAGATACAGGTTTTAACTACCAAACATTGACAATGGAGTGTTAGTTACCATGGTAACAGAGCTAGGGCAGTGTATGTGTGCTACAACTGCCGACTGGCGTTACTGTCATGACAAGGAATGAAATTCAGGCAATTGTATATACAGCAGTTAATGAAGCTACGACCTGGGATCACGTGGTCCTCCGAGTGAGTGAGTGTTTGTTTCTTTGTTGTTTACCGGCGCACTCAGCAATATTCCAGCTATATGACAACAGTCTGTAAATAATCAAGTCTGGACCAGCAACCCAGTGATTGACATCATGAGCATCGATCAATGCAATCGGGATACGATGACATGCATCAACCAAGTCAGTGAGCCTGACCACACCTCTTACGACAAGCATGGGTCGCTGAAGTCCTATTTTACCCCGAAACTTCACGGATCGAGTGAGTGAGTATGGTTTTTCGCCACTTTTAGCAATATTCCAACAACATCACGGCGGGGACACAAAAAATGGACTTCACACATTGTACCCATGTGAGGAATTGAACCCGGGTTTTCGGCATGGCGAGCAAACACTTTAACCACTAGGTTACCCCACCGCCTCAGGTGGTCCTCCGAAACCACAGCGCAGTGGTTACCAGTAATATGATCATCTCATATGAAATGAAACTTCTGTGACCTTAAAGATGGATCACATGATCCACTAACTTGTAATGGCATCAACAACTGCAATTTGAAATCCCACAATCCACTGATGTGAACCTTCTGTGTTAGGTCAGGGTTGAGGTGAAAGTAGTGACATCATGTGCAGGACCACATCTGTCACTGAAATGTCATGAACAACTGTGGTATCAGGGGAGGAGATCCATTCATGTCGACAAATCATACAGTTGAAACTATCTGTCACAGGATAACATGATCAACTGCAATGTTATGAACTGTGGTATCAGATGAAACAATCCATTGATGTGTGTGCACAAGATCATAGACAACTCACAGCAACGGATCATGTGGTACCTCACAGCAATGGATCATGTGATACCTCAAAGCAATGGATCATGTAGTACCTCACAGCAACGGATCATGTGATACCTCACATCAACGGATCATGTGATACCTCACATCAACGGATCATGTGATACCTCACAGCAATGGATCATGTGGTACCTCACATCAACAGATCATGTGGTACCTCGCAGCAACGGATCATGTGATACCTCACAGCAATGGATCATGTGATACCTCACATCAACAGATCATGTGATACCTCACAGCAATGGATCATGTGGTACCTCACATCAACAGATCATGTGGTACCTTGCAGCAACGGATCATGTGATACCTCACAGCAATGGATCATGTGACACCTCACATCAACAGATCATGTGATACCTCACAGCAATGGATCATGTGGTACCTCACATCAACAGATCATGTGGTACCTCGCAGCAACGGATCATGTGATACCTCACAGCAACGGATCATGTGATACCTCACAGCAACGGATCATGTGATACCTCAGATCGACAGATCGTGTGATACTTCACAGCAACGGATCATGTGATACCTCACAGCAATGGATCATGTGATACCTCAGATTGACAGATCATGTGATACCTCACAACAACGGACCATGTGATACCTTCAGAGCCCTTAATTAAGTTTACAGTTGATACTTTTACAGGATCACGTGATACCCAATGGACATAGCCACAGCATCTGATCAGATGATAGCCTACAGTAAATGTATAATGCACAGAAAAGGATGCTGTGATCCTCAGACTACACAAGCATATAGTTGAAACCACAGCATTGATCACATGGTCGCCTACAGTAAAACCTGTGGCTTTATGGCATGTACAGCTGACAGCCGACACCCACAGCTGCAGCTGTGTTGACCACAGCAATGAATGACAGGATCCATCATCAATATGATATGAACAATATTTACGCAATAGTTACATTAGAAAAAAACAACACACACACATGAAAATGTAAAGATTCTAAAATTAGATACTCTGGTTAGTTGTTAATGCTTGTCCACCTCTGAGGTCCTATTCGGACCTAAACAACACAAGTGAGAGAATTATCACAAAACAAGCCAGGCTTTTTAATTACTTCCCATTCTAACTGAACTGCCAAACTAACTGTTGGTAGAGACATACATCTATGTACCGTTACACGTTACCACTGGAATGTCAAAACAAAGGACAATAATTGACACACACCAATGTATCCTGAAACACTAAATCACCATAAACTAATAAATCTGCTGAATAAGCAAATTCTCCTTCACATTATTCTTGGTCTAAGCATAACTATTGTGGGTTCTATTACCAGCTGAAGTTCTTGTACCTCATTGGGCGAGACCAAGCTTACTCCATGTTCTATAGACTCAAGAACTTAACTATGCAAGTTGGATAGAAGGCTGCTTGTTTGATAGGAGGTTCTGACCTCGACGGGGACTCATCTAGACCTGCACAGAAGCTCAAGTCTCCAGCAACTGGAAACAAACAGCTCCTAGTACACGTTGTCCTAATTACAACCAATGTTAAGACTTTGTAGAAGTGACTCGTTGATCACTCACAACAGTGCCAATATACAAAAAGTGGCTTTAAAGCTTACTCTTACATTATCCCGAGTATTACATTTGAACTGCAATGTTCTCCGAACGGGAGGGAATTTGATGCAATTTGACCTCCAAGGGTACATAGTTCGGAATCCCCAATAAATCCCTGGTTGAATAACACAACTACTTAATGCAAATATTAGAATGTTATTGGTACTGTACTAAATAGCTTCAGAATCAAGCAGTTTATAGTGTTATATTAAAGTAACACATTAAATATGGGAGACAAGTAGCTTCAGAATCAAGCAGTTTATAGTGTTATATTAAAGTAACACATCAAATATCGGAGACAATGATCACAGTTTATTAAATTGGGCTGGCCTCAATAAGCATGAGACAGTAATAGCCTTTGCAAGCATTACTACATTGTGTTGGCAGGCATTAGAACCCACAACATGTTCATAGGAACGTTCTGTAGCCTGGGTCATGTTCTACAAAGCTGTATGTCATCTTTGCTATAAGTTTATAGTCATTTGTTAGTCATTCAACACATCACAGCTTCAGATTATTGAAGGACAGTCTGTTGCCTGTGTTCTGTAAGATATAGGTGCTGTGACGCACGTGATGTGCAGATGTGCCTCACAAGAAACAAAAGACTTCCTGTAAGGTACTAGATGACTTGCACTCTTGGACATGGATGTCTGCAATATTCCACCTGCATGTCGCGTTCTGTAAATAATCGAGTCTAGACCAGTCAATCCAGTGATTGACATCATGAGCATTGATCCAAGCAATTGAGATACGATGACATGCATCAAAAAGGTCAGCGAGTCTGACCACCCGATCCCGTTTGTCGCCTCTTACAACAAACAAAATCGGGCGGTCAGACTCGCTTTTATTACTCTGTGGAACAAGACCCAAACTCTTTCATCGGACAAGTTATGCTTACAAAACACAGATTTAAGGATTTAAAGATCGGCATGGTAGCCACAACTATTGCCATAAAGAGATTCGACCTGACTAGATTCAAACTAAAGTGGTTTAAACACACGGGGTAACCAACAGGCACCTCAGAGACCAATCACAGTATCACGTCACCCCATGTAACCATGGTTACCTGGAATCACCAAATTTACAAAATCCCTTTGAGCTGGTGAGACATTGGAAGTACACTTGTGAAAAAGGATTCACCTTCGTCAGAGACATGTAGTTCTCAGACCTGATAAATGTGGACTAGTTCACTTCATCGAAGCTTGTCATCAAGAATCTGTCCCATTTCCATTTCTGATCCATATTTTCAAAAACAATAGATTTGGCATCTATTGTCTCTTGTGTAGATGGCAGAGGGTGTATGTTGACATTGTTTCTTTTTTTTTCTGCAAGGTAATGATCTTTTGTCTTTTAATAGATAAAATGTTCCCAGTTGAAATTGACCATCAACATCTGAATTTCAACAGGATCGTAATGTCTATTTGTTGTTATATGACAAGCTATATGACGGTGTCCTGTAAATAATCGTGTCTGGACCATATAATCCAGTGGTCGATATTGTGAGCAGCAATCCAAGCTGTCGGGTTACAAGGACACACAACCAAGTCCCCGAGTCTGACCAGCCGATCTGTTTGTCGCGTTATGAACAGCACAGGTTGCTGGGGACCAATTTAACTCGGAATGAGTGAGTGAGTGAGTTGGGTTTAACGCCGCTTTTAACAGTATTACAATTATATCACGGCGTGTCAGCTTAATGTGGGAGGAGAGCCCGAAGTGATGCAGGTCTTAGACGTTTACCACTTCGGTGAAACTCACAAGCACGGGTATGGTGCTGACAAACCTAGAAACATAATCGGGGCGAACCGGGATTCGAACCTATAATCAATGGTTTCTGGCATGCCCAAGGGACGCAACTCTGCACAGCGAATCGTGGCGCCTTAGACGACTGGGCCACCCGTGCCCCCAAATCTAACTCGGAATCACCACAGGGTGGAGAAGTAATGATACCTTGACAACATACACCGATGTCACTGAAACAATTAAATGACAGCATTCTGAAATACATACCAATTACTTCCTGACAAGAAAGGACAGCCCCATCAGGATTCCACTGTATCTGTATTTTTGAAAAAAACTTGCGTAGGAAGGGAGACAACTCTATGCTAAGGGTTGTGAAGCACAACAGCTGTTGGATACATATCTGACAGTCTGTACTTACAGACAACGCCTTGAATATACATGTATACACATTTTGCTCATATGTTGACAAATTTCAACATTTTTTGCGCCTAACCTGTAAGATTATGTAGTGATACTCAGTTTAGGCTGAATATTCCAGTGTTCAAATCTAATAATCCTTCGGTGATAAACAGGCTTGAAATCCAATAAACAAAGCTACCTTAGACATATCAACAGATATATGTCAGAAATAGGTACCAGATAAAGCTCAGAACAAGTGACTATAGGTCTTTGGCCATGATATCTCAGATCATTCAGGATATAAAAGATGACAATTCATAACACATTGCTGGTTAGTAGGAACTGGAACATGAGCAAGTTTCACATGGGACTAACACTTTCACTGTAAATGTTTGTGATGTACTTGTGCAGATTTTCAAATGAAGAAGTGACAGAAATCATGTGACGAAATAAACCCCAAACATCAATGTTACTTAACTCCCTTAAAATAAACAAATGAATAACATATACTACTCAAAAGAAGTTAAGGAACCCTCGATTCTTTCATATTACGATAGTTACTCTTTCATGGCATGACCAATTAACTGAAGTAATCTGAAAGAATCTGGTGTTCTTTAACTTCTTTTGAACAGTATATATAATATTGTGACTCAAAGCAAGAGATTATGGCACTGTTGACTCCTATGTTGGAGTGAGCTCAAGTTTAAAGCCAAAGTCAGTTACAAAACAGGGTCACCTCACTGAGCTGGACAGGACCCAGTGGTTGACAGCATGAGCATGGATACAAAACCCTGGAGTACAATGACACAATTCCTCCGGGTAATTCCTCAGTCAGGGTTATCTCATTCAAGTTCTATCCAAACACAGTGGCCATTCCCCCCATCAGCGTTAGTCCTCGCCAAACTGCACAATAGTTAAGGTATCATAAGGACTAGAAGAAATTTGTCATTTTAAAGGTTTGGCTACATGTTATCATAAGGACAAGGGGACGAAAAATGTTAGTTTCAACAGCTGCCAATCCTCATTATTTCACCACTTAACATAAGTGAGATAACTTTAACTCCGATCCTTTAACACAGACTTACGATAGTCGCAGTGTTAAGATGACTTTGTGCACATGGGCCCAACTCTGGTACAGACACACTGGTGCGTGAGCTGGTGAGACATTGGAAGTACACTTGTGAAAAAGGATTCACCTTCGTCAGAGACATGTAGTTCTCAGACCTGATAAATGTGGACTAGTTCACTTCATCGAAGCTTGTTATCAAGAATCTGTCCCATTTCCATTTCTGATCCATATTTTCTGGTACAGTCACACTGGTGTGGGAGAGCATGTATCAGCACTTTTCATCACCAGTGTTAACTGTGAACCTGAATCCAGATCCCAAGGTTTCCAAACTCTAGAGTCAGTGAGTGAGTGAGTATGGATTCACACCACTTTTAGCAATATTCCAGCAATATCACGGTGGGGGACACCAGAAATGGGCTCCAAACTCTAGAACTGCATGAGGAACATATTCTGGAATGAATCTACAGGAACATAACATATTAATGGAAGCAATATGGAAACTGTCTTCAGGGAGACACTGTTTAAGCAAGGGCTCCCCTTCTAGCTACTATCACAGGCAAACAAATATACAAGTAAAGACAATGTCATTCCGAAGTCAGCTACAGCTCTATAAAGGAGGCGTGTCTGCCATGATGTTACAGCAAGCAGGTCCAACTTATCTTCTCAATATCAACATCAGTGAGTGAGCTGGGTTTGCCACCGCTTTGAACAGGATTTCAGTTCTATCTTGGAGTGTCAGCTTCATGTGGGAGGAGGGTCCCAAGTGTTGCAGGTCTTTGACAAATCCTATGGTGAAACCCATAACCGTTATCACTATCCTGAGTATTACATTTGAACTGCAATGTTCTCCGAACGGGAGACAATTTGTTTTGAACAGTATTTTAGTTCTATCTTGGAGCGCCAGCTTTATGTGGGAGGAGGGTCCCAAGTGATGCAGGTATTTGACACATCCCATGATAGCGAAAGCCATAACCCTGGATATGGTGCTTACAAACCTGAAGACATAATCAAGGAGAACTGGGATTCTTGCTCTAAATATTAGTGAGTGAGTTGGGTTTAACACCACTTTTAACAGTATTCCAGTTATATTGCGGCGTGGCTTTAAATATTAAAATAAAATCGAGCAGTTTCTAATAGTGTGACAAAAACACTAATATAGTCCCCTTAACTATTAACATACGGGTGTTACATCTTAAGATGCCGAGGCTAACATTCCAAGGTCACCCCACCAGGGATAAGATTCTCCATTGTATGGCTGTAAAACTGGGACACTGTCTATAGGTAATTAGGGCAGGACTCGATTTCAGGAACTCGATGTAACTTGCACCAGGTGTTCGTTGACATGAGAACCAAATTGACCAAACAAAACTAGCTTGTATCCTGGTCTCAAAGTTGAAACACGGCAGTCTGCAGCCAGTGTCACCTGAATGAATAACGCGTTGCTGTAACCCGTCATAGGAAAATGTCTTTATTAATACAGTTTCCTAGATCTGTTCGGGTTTGTCCTTCCATAGCCTTGGTGAAGGAACACAAATCACCAGCAGCCTACACATAAACACTGTTGGATCTGTTGGATCTGTTGGACACAGAGTGAGTGAGTGAGTATGGTTTTACGCCGCTTTTAGCAATATTCCAGCAATATCAAGGCGGGGGACACCAGAAATGGGCTTCACACATTGTAACCATGTCGGGAATCAAACTCGGGTCTTCGACATGACGAGCGAACGCTTTAACCACTAGGCTACCCGACCGCCCCCTGTCGGACACAGACTCATAGCATGCATAGGGGACCACACGTTTAGTCCAGGAGAGGTCAAGATTAGTGAAACAATAATATCTAGTTAAGGCCCATCTGAAACAATTTTTAGTTTGTTTGAGTTCACCAATTGTTAGTACAATGTTGTGTGATCAATACCCCATAACATATGGCAGCTTACTGATGAGAGAGTGTGAGTGAGCGAGTACTGTTTTATGCCACTTTAGCAATATTCCTGCAATATGGGACACCAGAAATGGGCTTCACACATTGTACCCATGTGGGGAATCAAACCCGGGACTTCAGCGTGACAAGTGAAAGCTTTAACCACAAGACCACCCGACCACCCCGCTTCCGGATGACCACAGCTTCCTGTAAGTGCAAGCAAGTTGTTTGAAAAGTTAGTTTGAATGAGGATGCTTATATTATTACATAGTAAATTTCATCATTTGTTCCACAATTTCAGTCTGGAATCCAGAGTGAAGCAAGTCCACATTAATCAAATATTGCTTGCTGATAAATTAAGGTAGTAAAATTGGAGGCGAAAATTTGATCTGGTATTGACAGGGATTTACAGACTCCACTGTATGATACATATCATATTGCGCTGTAAGATAAAAATCATATTGCCATCTATCTAAAATGACACATATCACATCATTGCAGCTCCAGTAATGACGTTTTCAGTCTGATAAATAAATGAAGTTATTGCATTGTTTTGCGCATACCGTATTCTTTTTAAATATGGTACAAGTGAACTATTCTCTAAATGTCTGCTATTGGTTCAGCAAGTGGGGTTGAGAAGATGCAAGAGAAGACAAAACACACCAAAATGCCATCAGACTACGAGACATACAAATCTAGACATTTTACCAATATTGATTTGGCTCAGTTTGGCATTGTAAAAATATGACAGTTGGGTTTAACGCCAATATAAAAAAGACAAATATTCAAATATTTTACCATGTACACACTAGCCCCCAGGAGGAAGATTTATTCTTCAAACTACTTGATGAAGGAAGTCCCCATAAATACTCTTTGTGGGCGTGTCAAAAAAACTGCAAGGACAATAGTGATGCTCACATCTTTGGAACCAATACAGAAATAATTATCGACATGTTTGAAAGGATCTATGATCTGTATTTATGAAATACAGTTGAAAGCCTATGTTGAAGTAGAGGGTATAGCATTTTCAGAAATGACATGACTGTCATTGAGGGTATCAGATGTTCATGATGGTTGGTACATCAGTGAGTGAGTTGATCTTAACACCGCTTTCAACAATACTCCAGTTACACCACTGCCTGCTGGCTTATTGTGGGAGGAAAGCCTGAAGTGATGCAGGACGTTTGTCAATTTGGCGAAACCCACGAGCACGGGTATGGTGCTGACAAACCAAGAAACATCTGGGCAAACCGGGATTGAACACATGGTCATAAGGTTTCTGGCCTGTCCAAGGCATGCAACTCTGCACAGCAAATTGCGGTGCTTTAGCTTACTGGCCCACCCATAACCCTGGCTCATGTGTGAGTGGGTAGTACCTCATAGTTGGCAAAAGTACTACATTGCATCAGTCTTGAAACATGAGTGAGTTTGCTTTTATGCCAATTTGGACAGCTTGAAGTGGGAGCAAGTCTAGATGTTTAATTACCATTTTGGTGAAACCCACAAGCATAGGTATGGTGCTGACAAACCTAGAAACACAATCAAGGAGAGTCTGGGATTATAGTGTACATCTGCCTTATACCCCGCAGAGTAAACGCCCCTACTTTGAGAAAACACCACGAGGCACTTCAATCAATTCCACAAGCTAAACACCTGACACAATGTTCCTGTAAACTAGGCTACAGACGGGATGTCAGAATACAGCTAAATGTAAAGCAATGGCTTCATCATCCTGACACTTAGAGACGCTGGTCATCGAACAGTTTTGATGCTAGTGTATGGCAAGCTTAACATGACAAGGATAACATTGGGTAGTGTGTGAAGTGAACAATGAAGTTAACAATACATCAAGCAATATCCCAGCGATGGAGACCAGAAATGGTTCTGATGTGGGGAATCAAACCCAGCTGTTCCGGGTGACCAGTGAAACACATGATCTACTAGGCTACTTGGCTACAACATGAGTACAGGTCACACACTGGGAACACTAACACAGCCCTCCTCAACAATACAATCACAAATAATGGGAGGACTGGTCTTTTTTTCAAAATATTTTTAACATATTCATCAAATTTCTAGCTAAGTGCAAGTCTTTGGTGATAATTATTTGTGTAACATTTTTGACGGCTTGTCACCTCTTCTAAATATTAGAGAGGAATACCACGATGGAAGTAACATACAAAATACCCATTCAAACTTGTACATGACTACTTATATAGAAAAAGTTATTGAAATATACAAATAAATTTACTATTAAAATATATCTTACCAGATATGATTTTTATCAAAATTACATGACACTGGTAATAGTACAATGTTGATAATTACATGTAATTTATTAGGGGTGGAACGATATGGTGATGTAAATTAATATTACAATACACATCTACTGCAATGACAAGGCTAATAATAACCACTGTATCCTACTTGTAAGGAAAAGGCCTTCCTCTTCTTATTAGTTGGTTAAAGATGCTTTTCTCAACACCCTTGGTCGAAATAAAAATAAAAATATAATTATATATTATATAATTGAATTACTGTTTTGTTTTTGTTGGCATATAGGGTGCCTGGATGAGAAAATTAATTTTTTTAAATTTGCTTATACCATTTTGCAAAATTTTGTGAATGGGACAGGAATATTAATATTTTTATAGCATTTACATGGCAAACAGACTGGAGTACTGGTGTAGCATAGAATAATATTTCAGAAAACAATCAGGGGCTCAGTGAGCCATGAACAACTTGACTCAGTCAAGCAGGGAGAACAATTTGTGACTTATATTCATATGTATGTTTATCAGGATCATAAAAAAACCTTGAGGCGGACATTTTCTCCCACATCCTGTTGAATCTGTATACAAGGGGATAAACTTAAATGTACTAAAATTGTCAGCAAACAAAATTGATGATGTTTTTCAAAATATTATTTCTTGTTAATGAGTGAGTGAGTGAGGGAGATATTTCCCTCCAGTCGTAGCAATACTCCAGCTGTTACAGGACTGGGCCCCGTTACCACAAAGCCATCGTAACACTAAGACAATCATAACTCACATACTTTAACATAGGCTTACGACAATCGTAGCGCTACGATCGCTTTTTGGAACGGGGCCCTGAACAGTAATACGTGTGGGCAATCACACCACGTCATGTCTGCCACGCTCGGATATTTCACTCACTACTCCACCATCCAACAATCTGCAGAGTGAGTGAGTGAGTATGGTTTAGTGCCACATCCAACAGTATTTCACTTATACCATGGAGTGCCAGCTTGAAGTGAGAGGAAAGCCAATAAGCCTAAATGTTGTAACTACAAGCTTAATCAGAAATTCATAATTATATTTATTTTTAAAAAATCGAAGTGTATTCAGTGTATAAGAGTCCCATTTCCAAATGCCTGCATCATCAGTTCCTCCTGTTTATACAAGTCCGTGCCATCACTACAATTTGGACTGAAACTAACTAAATTATTTCTCCTAATCTAACAGTAACAGATGCTCTTATAGTCATTTTTGAAGTATATCACTTATGGGCCAACATATCAACATCCTCTCTGAGATAAGTTTACTTCCCAAAACAGGGGGGTTCTGGACCCCCTGGATCCCCTTCTGGATCTGCTTATGCTACTCAAAATTTGGTAAGGAACAAAACAGTCAAATGTAGTGGGGAAGGAGGAAAGAGTCCAAACTCCCTTGACCCCTCACTGGATCAGCCTATGCTACTCAAAACAAGTCATCTTTAGTCAAAGGAGGGAGTCCGGACTCCCTTGACCCCTCACTGGATCAGCCTATGCTACTCAAAACAAGTCATCTTTAGTCAAAGGAGGGAGTCCGGACTCCCTTGACCCCTCACTGGATCAGCCTATGCTACTCAAAACAAGTCATCTTTAGTCAAAGGAGGGAGTCCGGACTCCCTTGACCCCCCACTGGATCAGCCTATGCTACTCAAAACAAGTCATCTTTAGTCAAAGGAGGGAGTCTGGACTCCCTTGACCCCCCACTGGATCAGCCTATGCTACTCAAAACAAGTCTTCTTTAGTCAAAGGAGGGAGTCTGGACTCCCTTGACCCCCCACTGGATCAGCCTATGCTACTCAAAACAGTCATCTTTCGTCAAAGGAGGGAGTCCGGACTCCCTTGACCCCTCACTGGATCAGCCTATGCTACTCAAAACAGTCATCTTTCGTCAGATGTACAGCCCTCATATTGTTCCACCCCACAAACATACTGAACATTACAAACTCTCCATTGACGTCACACTGACAATTGGCAATGTGTATTTGGCTGCAAACTTAATCAGCCACTGAATGAAATGGTTAGGATATTGAATGAACAAAACACTTGGCAAATTCTAGGCAACACCACAAGCGATTAAATTACCTCAACAAGTTCAAAATGTAAACAAGAACAACAAAAGTCAACATCAAACCTTACATAACTTACTTCTCCTCTCACACAGATGAAGGAAATAATTTATGAAAGGCATCAAATATCGGAATATTTCACAGGTAACAACAGTATGCAAAAGCTGATATATTTTGATTTTCTTCACACAACTGATTATCAAAGCCGCTACACAAAGTTGAGAAGAAGCACTACTGGCTGCTCTATTGTCCATAGCTCCTGATCAGCATCCAGGACAAACACAACCAATCAGAGTACCATATTCGACGTAATAAGCGGCCAGGGCAATCTCAAAATTAGAAATCGGGGGCTCTTATTAGAATATCATTTTGGTGCAAAAGAGGAGTTGAAAGATAAATTTCGTGGTTTATGCTGACAGCCTGAAATGTTTATATATGACAGATATATTTTACTAGAATTTAACTGCCCATAACTAAGGGTGCATGTAACACACGAGTGCGTGTTATACACGAATAAATAAGTCTTGTGTACATTGATCAATTGGAAGGGGTACTAATTGGGATTGTTCAGTGGCCAATATATTAGCAAATATCGCTGTGGTCATTTATTACTTCGAATACAGTAGATACAATGGACTCCGGACAATACAGTCTTGCACATATCAGTGCTACCACAAACATAAGCTTGATTTGAGGGGGGGGGGGGGGGGGGGGGAGAGAGAAAGAGGAGGAGGAGGAGGAGGAAGAGGAGGAGCTATGTAACACAAATGTTGGGGTCTCTATGTGTTTGTCAGCAGTCTCTCCTCAACAAACCCTATGGCATTTTAAGGCCTTTTCATTGATCACTTTGCAAAATTTTATACCAGACTTATTTGGACATTTAAACAATCTTACTTAATTTCAATGTCATTATATGTCTCCACATATCTCCATTTGTACTCCAATTACACTATCTAGGCGTAAGGGTTTCCAAATTTTATATATCAATGAAGTCACAGATTATTCTTTGGATACATGATGCCATCATCCATTAATAGAGACAACCGTTTTGTGTTGGTTATTTAACAGCACAGTAAACAATGGTTCAAAGGCATTTTATGTAATATAAGGCTTTTTCATTTCAGAATCAAACTTTTGGCTTTTGCAAGGCCAGAGAGCCTTCGTGAACCTTGACGAGACTCTGCACTGAGGGATTGAAACAGCGTCAGGAGGGGGCGAACTGAAGGCCGACAGAGTGGGAAATTTACTACCCTCTCATGGTATGAATGAGTGAGTTGGTTCTAAAATGCTTTGAACATGACTCCAGTTATATCATGGCATGTCAGCTTGATATGGGAGGAAAGCCTGAAGTGATGCAGGTCTCAGATGTTTACCACTTTGGCGAAACCAACGAGCATGTGTATGGTGCTGACAAACCTAGAAACATCATCGGGCAAACCAGGATTTGAACCCACGATCATAGGTTTCTGGTGTCCCCAGGGGAAGCAACTCTTCACAGCGAATTGCGTCACATTAGACAACTGGGCCACCTGGGCCCCCTGGGCCCCCTTAGGGTATGACAGCACACGACAGTGTCAGTAGCCACGATAGACTTGGGCCGGTCTCCTCACACTTGAAGCCAATCTGTAGCCAAGAAACTGCTTTGTTGGAGCATGACTACAAGAGGTCACATAGTACTACTACTACCGAGGAAGTCAACCATTCAAATAGCTATGGTAACCAACAGAATAGGTTTAAGTGAGTGAGTGAGTGAGTGAGTGAGTGAGTGAGTGAGTGAGTGAGTGAGTGAGTGAGTATGGTTTTACGCCGTTTTTAGCAATATTCCGGGAATATATTGGCGGGGGACACCGGATAATGTGCTTCACACATTGTAAACATATGGGGAATCGAACCCAGGTCTTCGTCTTGACGAGCCACACTGGTTTATGACAAGAATGGGGTACATGGGTGCCATTCAATATCTTAACAGAACTAATGAATGCATAAGCATCAAAAGTAAGAGTTTCACGGTGGGAAAAGTGCTGTTTAGGGTACAGGAGTCCATTATATCACAACAGTAGATACCAACCATGTGCATGACATCTTCAATATCAGTAAAAACGTTACAAAATATCTGACCAAATTAAAAACACTGTACATTAAGATTACCCCAACTTATGAAATAATACTGACATCACATGACCGTCATGTGACAATCTTTGGTAAAGTACTGATAGAGAGCTAGTCTATCTGAATCTGCATTGATAAACAGTACATGAAATGTTATGGCACCAAAGTATTTTGAATTATGTACACATTTTCAAAGATAAATATATCGTTAGGAAGAGACTTCTATTTTCAATCTGAACATGAAAATACAGATGAAATTGTCTAAATCAATAAGATAATTCTACATGATGAAATTATTCTCATAAAATGGAACATTAGGCTTATAAAAATAATAGAACTGGTTCTCAGGCAATAACTTTTGAAAATATAGTGCGGGTGGACATTTTTTTCGTTTTTTTCTTGTTTAAACTTACATGCAACCAAATAAACAGTTGTGTACCACCTAGGAAAGGGCCTCCCTACATAAACAAGCATACAAACTCCCATTGCCGCCATGACCAAACACGAGATGCGCAGTAAAGCAGTGTGGATGTAAAGGGAAGTAACTGTGTGCTATTTTGGATTGCATTGTTTTTAAGTATTATTATTTTTGTAATTTTTTGAAAATGGAAATCAAAACGAAACATGCGGGAACTTTGTGATGATGTGGGCGCTGGCTGAGAACCAAGACTATTATTTTTTTAGCCATATACTTATTGCTTCCAATCACTTACCATCATCAAATAGCTCTGCAGCCATTTCAAAATATTACTGAGCAGTGCTATAGTGGGACAATTGTGCACAATTCGGTGCCACCTCCAGGTGAAGGCGTTGAAATTAATGTCTTGCGCAAACTAAGAAAGTATTGTTTGTTAATTAGAGTCAAAGTTGAGTGACTTGTCAAGCACACAAAGTGTTGCCGAAAGACTTGAATCAAAGGTGCTGGGACTGCAATTCTCTGAGCCTTGTCCCGTACTCAAAGATCTAATCTAATTATCCAAATACTGATCAACAGAATACATATTCCTAAGGGCTGGGACGGGTAACTTGGGTTTCCGGGTCGGGTGGGTACTGAGTAGGACCCAGGGTACCAACACGACTACCCGGACCCGTGGTTAGTCACGTGATATATTGTTTAATGACAAATATTATCAAGCACTCTGTGGTTACACTACAAATCATGAATGTTCACATTTCTTTCTGACTATGGACCCATTCTTTCTGACTTTTCATATGGTTGAATAAAGATATGACTTCAGGCAACTTCAGTGTATGGATGACCAGATTGTTTAATACATGTGCCTTAATACGTTTTGCAAGGGATATGGTAAAAAAATTACCTATTCCTTGGACCTATCCCTTGAGACCTACAGCGGGTACCTGGGTAGGGTCGGGTCATAGGGGGGTGGGTACTCGGCTAGTAAATTTGGAATCGTCCCAGCCCTAATATTCCTGTTAATTGTCACAATACTGTAGCGGACATATTGTTATACAAAATAAGCCATCTTACAAGTTCAGGGCAAGAAATAGTATTCTTGCAAAATTTACAATACAGTGAAGAGCTGAAAGGTTCTCAAGAGATACTAATGTTTATCAAAATGACCTTTTGTTATTATATTAGAAGAGACAAAAAAATATCTTCCCCTTCATTTGTAAACAACATACTGCAAGTACATAAATTTACGTCCTGTAATCTTAGTTAAGTTTTCATTTACAACAGATTCATAACAATTTACTTACACTTATACAACAGAGACAAGTTCTATATTTATCATCACTTAAATGACACAACAGTACATATGCTTCTGCCATCTATATGTGTAGCCTATGTTGGTAAGTTCCACTTCATATACCTACAAGTCTATCTGAGGACTGAACAGAATAGTGAGTGAGTGAGTGAGTTGGCTTTTATGCCACTTTTAGCAAAGATTAACACATTGTACCTATGTTGGGAATCGAACCCGGGTGTTTGGCGTGACGAGCGAATGCTTTAACCACTAGGCTACCCCACCGCCTACTGAACAAAAGAAGGATTGACAACATGATTACTGAAATGAAGTATATTATTTCACCAACACACGCAAAAACAACACAAGAACGCTGATCTCTTTTCAGTCCATCAACTTAGTAGTGAGTGAGTGAGTTGGGTTTAACGCTACTTTTATCATTATTCCAGTTATATTGTGGCGTGTCAGCTTAATGTGGGAGGAAAGCCCGAAGTGATGCAGGTCTCAGACGTTTACCACTTCGAAGAAACCCACAAGCAAGGGTATGGTGCTGACAAACCTAGAAACATAATCGGGACGAACTGGGATTCAAACCCACAATCATAGGTTTCTGGCGTGCAAAAGGGAAGCAACTCTTCACAGCATATAGGAACACCTTAGATGACTGGGCCAACCGTGCCCCCTCATCAACTTAGTAGATAAACATGTGCTGTCAACTCGGCAATGTTATTGATCAACAGTCAGCGACAATTCTAGTTGTGGAACAGAAGCAACTTAAACTGACAAATGTTCCTTGAAATGTGAGTCTTGCTAAATATAGGATATATCTTTTGACAACTGAGACTTTAAACATCTAACAATCACACCTTCACGTGTCATAATTAGTCCAGAATCTTTTGAATCTTACAGAACACTTCACACTGAACGAATTATACTGCGATAGTCAAACTTTTTGCAAATGTTTTTGAAAATTGCAGAAAGGCAGCAAATTCCATATTTAATTCATCAAAGTCACACAAGGTTCAACATAAGTAAATATTCTTAAATACATCAAGATGTACAGATGTATGTCTGCACAACATGAACACAGCCATCTCTGTTTAACACGTCTATGTAAAGCAATGAATGAGGCTCCTGAAACACTGACGACACTGGCAGAACGAAGGCCACAGCTTCCAGCCTCCAAGTGTTGTCAGTGCTATGACAGTTGTAACTCTCATTCTTCTGCATAGACTTACGCCAGTTGTAACTCTCATACTTCAGCATAGACTTACGCTAGTTGTAACTCTCATACTTCAGCATAGACTTACGCCAGTTGTAACTATACTTCAGCATAGACTTACGCTAGTTGTAACTCTCATACTTCAGCATAGACTTATGCTAGTTGTAACTCTCATACTTCAGCATAGACTTACGCCAGTTGTAACTCTCATACTTCAGCATAGACTTACGCCAGTTGTAACTCTCATACTTCAGCATAGACTTACGCCAGTTGTAACTCTCATACTTCAGCATAGACTTATGCTAGTTGTAACTCTCATACTTCAGCATAGACTTACGCCAGTTGTAACTCTCATACTTCAGCATAGACTTACGCCAGTTGTAACTCTCATACTTCAGCATAGACTTACGCCAGTTGTAACTCTCATACTTCAGCATAGACTTACGCCAGTTGTAACTCTCATACTTTGGCATAGACTTACGCCAGTTGTAACTCTCATACTTCAGCAAGACTTACGCTAGTTGTAACTCTCATACTTCAGCATAGACTTACGCTAGTTGTAACTCTCATACTTCAGCATAGACTTACGCTAGTTGTAACTCTCATACTTCAGCAAGACTTACGCTAGTTGTAACTCTCATACTTCAGCATAGACTTACGCTAGTTGTAACTCTCATACTTCAGCATAGACTTACACTAGTTAAATTTATCAAGATTGCAAGAAAACAGTGACAAGACAAAACAGGTAACTGACAAATTACCAAATATAGTGTTTTCCTACTCACTACTTATCACAATCATACAAGTAAAACTGTAAAAAACTTAAACGTTTCATTTAAACCTCATCAACAGAAAATCTTATATCGACACATCATACAAAAAACTGAAACCGTCAATCATTATTTTGCACAATATCAGTTATTATTTGTTGGCTTCAAATTTCTCACAGATCTTTTTTACTTTCAACCAAATGTTACACACATTGGCAAGCGCTCGTCTCTGGAGAACATTCACTTTTCAATCGAAATGGAATGGCGTTCTCTAATGGTAATGTTGTCACTGTTTGTTGTGAGCTAACGCAGTATTACCATGACAAGACCACATGAAAACAACCACATTGCTTGAACTGAACAATATGGTACAAACACAACTGAGATACACGACTAAAACGTATATGGCGCCAATTCAAAACATAATTTAGAATTATAGCTGACTGCAAAAGTACATACTTTGATTTCACCAAAACGGGGCAGATTTCTGATCTGTTAATATAGGAAAGGGGCACAACTCTAGGTGACATATGAACTCTTCAGTCTGGAAGTCTGAATCGTCTGCAAGCCTTGACCTTCACAACAGTTCAGTGTTTGAATTTGTTTTTTTCAACCACAAATGAAAGCACTACTGACCAGGCATGTCTATAACACAGACATGCGACTGGACTATCCATCCAACTGGCTAGTAGGTGTCAGCACTGTCCGAGGAATTGCGCTGCGTTGCATGGTTAGTTTTGTGGCGTTTGCTGGCAACGTGTTGTGCAAACTGGCTCTCCACATTCAAGGTGACGTTACAACATGAACAGTAAAATTTTCCACTCGGTGTGCGGTAATTTGAGAAGTCTTGACGGGGACGCTTTGGTCCCGATGGCTGAAAATTCCTTGCATTGTCATCAGATCCTTGCCAGTTGCCTCCCCTGCCAAATGGCCTCTTGAATCCTGAAAATGTAAATTTCAGTTGCACTGTTTACAGCTCTGATATTCAAATACAGACATGTCCTAGCTGTAATGTGATAGGTGATATTCAATCAAGGTCAAATGACAAGGTCACATGACAGCGGCGATGGTCCATGTAAAAAGTGGGATTTGAGAGCAAAACAATTTTTCTCTTCACCCAAGACCATCGCTATGCGCTGTCCTATATTGTCGTAAGGTAAGCAGCAAATGCATTAAGGATTTATGAAGGATAAGTAAAAAACTATTATATTTTATATATATATATGATTTAATGATTGCTGTTGTACACCTGTTCCCCTTTATTAAATACAATACTGTAAACTTTATAAACATATAAACATATAAACATTAATAAACATGATAGACGATCACCTACCCCCTCCTCCTCTTTCCCCAGTGTTGGAGAATTCCACCCCCCTGCCCCTCCCAGCACTCCACCAGTCTCCAGCTACCCACCGCCCCCGCAGGGCTCCCCCCGTCCGCTGCTGAAGACGAAGCTTGTGTTTGTGTTTGGCCCCATTCAGATGCATGTTGAGCTGATCCTGTGACGTGACGTGGACACAGCACATCACACACTCAAACTGAGTACCCTCACTGAAACAAACAACACCATGGCCGTCACACATGGAAATAGAAATTATTTTAAGACATAAAACTGGCATGGATAAGTGGGTGAGTGTGTGAGTATGGTTTAACGCCGCTCTGAGCAATATTCCATCAATATCACGGCGGGGGACACCAGAAAATGGTCTTCACACATTGTACCCATGTGGATTGTGGGGAACTGAACACGGGTCTTCGGCATGACGAGCGAATGCTTTAACCACTAGGCTACCCCACCGCCCCTGTCACGGATAACCACTTCTATCTTGTTTGTAGCATCGTTTCAGGGCCACACCTTCCCATTTACTTACATGCACTCAGCAATATTACAGCTATATGATGGTGTGTCTGGACCAGACAATCCAGTGATTGACATTATTATTATTATTATTATTATTATTATTATTATTATTATTATTATATTATACATTTTTATACCACAGGTATCCAGGTACTAGTATGTGCTCAAATGCAGTTTTATTTGTTCCCCGACCAGTGGACCTGTTTGCATTCCAGTTATTATTCTCAACTCCCTGGGGATCATACAACCCAAGCTGTCTAGAGGCGCAAGAAGGTTTTTACATCCACCTCACATATTGAGTACCCATTACCTGCTGCACTGGATGTATATACTGTACACTAGGGGTAGTGACAACACTGTCAAGACCTAAACATTGTTGGTCCCAAGGCTTAAAATTACAACCTGGTCAATAGCGGGATACGATCTCAGCACCTGGCGCTTGCAAGTCTGGTGCTTTTGACCGCTTACCCACACCGCCCCCAATCATGAGCATCAATCTACGTAATCGGGATACGCTGACATGCATCAACCAAGCCAGCGAGTCTGACCACCCGATCCTCTTATGTCAAGCATGGGTTACTGACAACTTGGAAAACACGTGAGAACATTTATGGTGCGTACCCCTTGACAACCGTGTCGCTAGGCAAGGAGATGGTGGTTGCTGAGGCAAGTCTCACTTTCTTGGCATGATTCTTGCCTTGATAATGCTGGGTGGATTGTTTCACCGAGGTGAAGGACACGTCGCAGATCTTACAGTAAACTTCTTCATCCAGGGGCGTACTTTCACTCTTCTGCAGACATAGGGACAGGAATTAGACAAATACACACACAAGTATAACGAGGGGAAACAATCAGCTGGGTTAAACTCTGCTTCCAAAAGTATTTCTGTTATATCACAGTGTTGTAGGTTAGTGTTCGCAGACAAGTCATTGAGTCCCGTCTATGGTGCATTGGATCCTATGACCATCAGATCCTGGCACGACAAAGGGACACAACTCTACAAAGCAGATTGCACCCCTTGCATTGCATGATAAAAATTAACAATTATCCAGATCTCCCTGATGGTCAATTCTGTCTCTGTCGCTGAGAGTCAAGAGCGAAACACTTAAAATAGTACCTGAACCTTTCTATATGCATAATAATCCGTTACTGACCCAAACAGACACTGTTATCAGTTTGCATGATCCTTCCAAGAAACATCATATCCTGATACATGTTACCTTACCACTTGTTCTGGATGTTTGTGGCCTATAATAAAGCAAGTTTAACTTTCAAGTGTGACATTGCATTGATATCTGAAAATGGAGTTTGATCATTTTGCCGATTGCCTCCGACCAATTTTCTATTATTTCAATTAATCCGAACACAACCAGACACAACAAACACAGCCAAGGTAGGTGATATACACATGATTCAAGATGTCACTATTCTATGCCATTAATGCTTGCATTCACAGTTTCAGTATACAGTAGACATGTCACGGTGTCAACATATGCAGGATGTACACACCAACAACACACTGTTTGTATCATGTAATTAGAGAGTGAGTGAGTGAGTGAGTAGGCTTCTACACAGCATTTAGCAATAGTCCAGCAATATCATGGCGGGGACACCAGAAATTTTTGAGAAGTGTATTGTGTAATATAAGATTTCATTGACTATATGTAAGTCTAGGATGATCTGCTGGTTGACCACAGGGTGAACGACCAGTGATGTATCTTGCCTCACAGGCCAATACTCAGCCCCAAGTCTACAGCCAATGTCATGACGTTCATGACGAGCAAACGCTTTAACGAGCAAACGCTTTAACCACAAAGCTACGCCACTGTCCCCTCGTAATTACAAAAACTTGGATAACCTTTACTTCAAAATTACTAATGCAGTCATAATCAATATTCACTCACTCATAAAAAAGACAACTGAATACATAATTTAACCTGCCAGAAATTCATGGTTTATGTAATAGTTTCTCTGCCTACTGTGAACGGGGTAAACTGCTTGGGAACAACATGTTGGGAATAACATGATCCGGGGCAGACACGAGCACAGACTCGTCATCTAGCCTGGTCATAACTCCATCAATGTTGCCAAATCAACATACAAAACATACATAGCACTTCACTTCAGGCATCGGTACCAGTTAAAACAATCAACAAACATCACATTACACAATGATTTAATAACACATGTTGGAGAACTGCATCCCATCTGTCATAAGTCTATGATAAAGTATGGGATTTACAATCATCCTAGCGCTAAGATCGCTTTGAGGAACGGGGCCCTGGGCCAAACTGATATCCAGGGTATGGCCACAGGCTTGTGTCGTTGCATGAATATTTCGAGATCAATTAATATCACGAGTCTCAGAAATGCACTATCCACTCTGCCTCTACACAAGGCCAGATACTGTGTACAGCACTGCTCGCCTTGTACCGTTGTTCTTAAACTGAAATAACGAATCAGGCACAAAAACTTCATATCTACCTAGTCAAGGGTGATTATTCTATTGATTCCAATACAAAACAGCTCCAAATTCTTTATTTTATCAACTGAAAGCTGTCGACTCGCCACTTTGAAACCAAGTGGGCACAAATGGCTGACAGATCCGCACAGAATGGGTGTGTGTCAGAAAGCAGCTCTGTAGGCTTAGCAGACAAATTTTCAGAAACTGCATGAGCTACCTGCAATTAACGATGGTAACTAAAAATATTGACCGATCAGAGGGCTACTTTCCGACACACACCCATTCTGTGCGGGTCTGTTGGCCATGTGTGCCCACTTGGTTTCAAAGTGATGTAGAAATATTTAAGCAACGACACAAGGGCCTGTGGGTATGGCTGCTATTGTGGCAATGCTGGGATCATACACTCTAACATTGTCCGAAGTTCCACCTTCAAAATGGTTAGCCGTTTTCAGAAGACTGAGTGAGAAAGTAGAGTTTTCTGCATGTTTAGATAAGTTGGGGCACCAAACACCATTTGGGGAATCAAACTCAGGTCTTCGTCATGAAGAACTAACACCTTAACCACTCAACCAACCCATTCCCCAAGGACATCTTTCAGGAACATCTAAACCTCTGAGTCTAATGCTGAAACATCTCCCCATTTTGTCATAATTAGCAACCTCTTTTTCCTTATCCTTGGCCCCAGCAGGACTGTCCGATGTTCCAGTCGCAGTGCCTCCAGCTGATGTATCTGCAGTTGTTGCTGACGTTGACGAGGATGCGAGAAACATCCGCAACTTCTTCGCATGGTTCTTCCCCTCATAATGCTGCTGAGCCTGAGACGTGGCATTCAGGTTGACACTGCACAATCTGAAACAAGCATGGAAAATATTTATTTTAGGAAAACAAAACCAATCTAGATATATATATATATATATATATATATATATATAGAAATGCAGGTTTAGCCAGCTCTAGCTAGCTCTATTCCACATGAAATCAGCATTAGGATCAGGAAAATTACTTGTTTTAAATTTGAGAAGTGTATTGTGTAATATAAGATTTCATAGACTATATGTAAGTCTAGGATGATCTGCGGGTTGACCACAGGGTGAACGACCAGGGATGTATCTTGGCTCACAGGCCAATACTCAGCCCCAAGTCTACAGCCAATGTCAGCAGAAATTCCCAAATGGGAAATGAAAAATTCCCAATTCATGTTAATATAGTTTTAATAATATATACTAATGTGATGGCTTGGTCAAGGTGATATGTATTTCACTGATAACAGAACCAGTGAAGGAAAAAGTTAACTATAAAAAGATCCCAATCTGGGAGAAAATAACTTTTTTCTCAGTTTGGCTTCCAAAGGCACTTACCTTTTTGGACGTAATAAGCACCCATCTCTAATAAGCACCCACAGCGATATTTGTTAATACATTGGCTAGTGAACAATCCCCATTAGCACCCGTTCCGATTGATCAATGTACACAAAATATATTTATTCGTATATAATACATATACGTAACAACAAAAGTTTCTGTGACACCAATATTTTAGTGTATTTTTCCAACAAGTAAAGTTTGGTTTTCAATATTGTAGTACATGTAAGGAAACAAGTCACAAAAACGCAACTGCTACAGAAAAGCATGCATTCCATGCAAAAGTTGACTTTTATGCAAGCCCGATGCATTTCACTACCCAAGAACGGGTATAAAAACATGTGCATTAGTGGGATTCCATATGCATTGTTTAGCATCGTTCTGACAACAACCACTCAGAAAAACAACAAAATTACGCAATTATTCAACATTACAAAATGCCACGCCTGTCCGAAAATGAGCGTCTGCGAGCCATTGGTATGCTTGAAGCAGGATCGAGTCAACGTGATGTTGCAAGACAATTTAAAGTCCATGGAAACACCATTTGGTGTTTATGGCATCGTTGGCAACAGACGAATGCAGTCAAAGACCACTCTCGGAGTGGCAGACCACGCGTAACCAATAATTGACAAGACAACTGGATTCGAGCAACACACCTATGAAATCGATTCCAGCCAGCAACAGTGACTGCAAGAAGCATCCCTGGCCTTTGACGAATATCTTCACAAACCGTACGTCGTCGCCTCAGATGTGCAGGCAATGTCGCCAGAAGACCCGCCAGACATCCCATTTTGACAGGAAACCACTGTCAAGCACATCTACAGTGGTGCAGACAGTGTCTACGCCGGACAGCCCTGTCTGTACTGACGTCGAGGTGAACGTTACGTTATCATTGTGTCATGGAAGAAGATCAGTTCTGGGGCGGCAGCGTTATGGTATGGGGTGGGATTACAGCAAGACAAAGGACCCGTATGATAGTGCAAGAGGGAAATCTCAATGGACAGCGCTACCGCGACGAGATCATCGGCCCCGTTGTTCTACCGTTTTTGCATTGTCATGGCCCAGGCAATACGTTTCAACATGACAACGCCCGGCCTCATATTGCTCGACTTGTTCAGGATTCTCTTCAACAAAACAACTTGAATGTCATCCACTGGCCAGCTCGCTCCTCTGATCTCTCACCAATCGAGCACATGTGGGATGAGATGGATCGGCGCCTTCGACATCAACCATGTGTTCCACAGACACTCCAGGAACTTCGAAACGTTTGTAAATTGACACTTTGGCATGTTCATGTTTTTTATGAAATCACGCATTTTCTGTAGTCAGTATGGCAAATTAAACCATTTGAACACAGACAGGAGTCTTTTATCTATTGCAAACCGAAATTGTTTCAGATTTGGTAAAAAACATAACTTTGCATTAAATCTTATTCAATGTCACAGTAACTTTTGTTGTTCAGCATATGTTATATGCATCATTGATTATAGGAAATTAAATTTCCGGAAAAATATATCTGTCATATATAGACATTTCAGGGAGTCAGCATAAACCATGAAATTTACGATCTTTCAACTCTGTTGTTTTTCAGCAAACCAATATTCTAATTAGCATGATTTAGAGCCTCTTATTTCTATTTTGGAGAGCGACCTGGGTGTTTATTACATCGAATACGGTAGTTTTGAATCAAAGATACATCCCTGACTGCATGGTAATAATTAGTGTTGGAAATGGTTGTAAAATCATGATTGAAGACTGGCAACCAAGCCATCATCAAATTAATTGGTTAGTGTCATTTGCTGTTCAGTGTTCAGTAAAACTAGATCACATCTTACAAAGAAAACTTACTTGCTTCATCACTACATTCTTAAAGACAACAACACTGGCCTCGGTCATCCTTTCTCCCTTTTCTCAAGTACAAAGCAGTGAGTAAACCTCACTAAGAAACAAAACTATCTCAGAGCTGTACGGAAGCCTTCTAGGGCCATTGGGGGTTTTCTTTCTTTCTTGAAATTTCAAGATACTAACTTGAAATTGATGTTATGTTGAAATTTCAAGTTAGCATGTATCTTGAAATTTCAGCTTAGCATCTTGAAATTTCCACATAACATCTTGAAATTTCAAGAAAAAACCCACTAAAACATATGGTCCTAAAAGGCTTCCGTAGGGTGGAGAGAGGGGGCAAAATCATTTTTGTTTCACTGTAGGAAATTGTGAGAGATAATTTGTTTTGGGGACCTTCCAATCAATCTTTGAACACCACCAGTATTAATACATGCTAACAGATCTCCAAGGTAATGTTTTTTGCTGACAGCCAAGTACTCATGCTAAAGTTTTTAGAAGCCATATAGGATATTTTGAAGCCAGTAACCATGGCAACATGATGAAAATGACTAAATATACCCAACCATTGAAAACATTATGGATAACAACTTCTGCTTTATTGCAAAGAGCGACGTTTCGATGTAGATACTTAAATCATTATCAAGATGGAATAGGCCAACCAATTGATGAGAACTATATATATATATATGTTGGAATACCAGCAGAATAACAGTAACAACAACATGTTTTGGATAACAAATAGGTTTATCCTCACTGATTAGCACAAATAATGAGATGAAGCCAGAAGTACAGAAAGCATAATTAGATGAAGCCAGAAGTACAGAAAGGATAATTAGATGAAGCCAGAAGTACAGAAAGGATAATAAGATGAAGCCAGAAGTACAGAAAGGATAAGTAGATGAAGCCAGAAGTACAGAAAGGATAATTAGATGAAGCCAGAAGTACAGAAAGCATAATTAAATGAAGCCAGAAGTACAGAAAGGATAATTAGATGAAGCCGGAGTACAGAAAGGATAATCAGATGAAGCCAGAAGTACAGAAAGGATAATCAGATGAAGCCAGAAGTACAGAAAGGATAATTATATGAAGCCAGAAGTACAGAATAGATAATGAGATGAAGACAGAAGTACAGAAAGGATAATTAGATGAAGCCAGAAGTACAGAAAGGATAATCAGATGAAGCCAGAAGTACAGAATAGATAATGAGATGAAGACAGATGTACAGAAAGCATAATTAGATGAAGCCAGAAGTACAGAAAGGATAATAAGATGAAGCCAGAAGTACAGAAAGGATAATTAGATGAAGCCAGAAGTACAGAAAGGATAATTAGATGAAGCCAGAAGTACAGAAAGCATAATTAGATGAAGCCAGAAGTACAGAAAGGATAATCAGATGAAGCCAGAAGTACAGAAAGGATAATCAGATGAAGCCAGAAGTACAGAAAGGATAATAAGATGAAGCCAGAAGTACAGAAAGGATAATTGGATGAAGCCAGAAGTACAGAAAGGATATTCAGATGAAGCCAGAAGTACAGAATAGATAATCAGATGAAGACAGATGTACAGAAAGCATAATTAGATGAAGACAGAAGTACAGAAAGGATAATTAGATGAAGCCAGAAGTACAGAAAGGATAATCAGATGAAGCCAGAAGTACAGAAAGGATAATCAGATGAAGCCAGAAGTACAGAAAGGATAATTAGATGAAGCCAGAAGTACAGAAAGGATAATTAGATGAAGACAGAAGTACAGAAAGGATAATCAGATGAAGCCAGAAGTACAGAAAGGATAATCAGATGAAGCCAGAAGTACAGAATAGATAATTAGATGAAGACAGATGTACAGAAAGCATAATTAGATGAAGACAGAAGTACAGAAAGGATAATTAGATGAAGACAGATGTACAGAAAGCATAATTAGATGAAGCCAGAAGTACAGAAAGGATAATTAGATGAAGACAGATGTACAGAAAGGATAATTAGATGAAGACAGATGTACAGAAAGGATAATCAGATGAAGCCAGAAGTACAGAATAGATAATTAGATGAAGACAGAAGTACAGAATAGATAATTAGATGAAGACAGAAGTACAGAAAGGATAATAAGATGAAGCCAGAAGTACAGAAAGGATAATAAGATGAAGCCAGAAGTACAGAAAGCATAATTAGATGAAGCCAGAAGTACAGAAAGGATAATTAGATGAAGACAGATGTACAGAAAGGATAATTAGATGAAGACAGATGTACAGAAAGGATAATCAGATGAAGCCAGAAGTACAGAATAGATAATTAGATGAAGACAGATGTACAGAAAGCATAATTAGATGAAGACAGAAGTACAGAAAGGATAATTAGATGAAGCCAGAAGTACAGAAAGGATAATAAGATGAAGCCAGAAGTACAGAAAGCATAAATAGATGAAGCCAGAAGTACAGAAAGGATAATTAGATGAAGCCAGAAGTACAGAAAGGATAATCAGATGAAGCCAGAAGTACAGAAAGGATAAGTAGATGAAGCCAGAAGTACAGAAAGGATAATTAGATGAAGCCAGAAGTACAGAAAGGATAATTAGATGAAGCCAGAAGTACAGAAAGGATAATTAGATGAAGCCAGAAGTACAGAAAGGATAATTAGATGAAGACAGAAGTACAGAATAGATAATAAGATGAAGCCAGAAGTACAGAAAGCATAAATAGATGAAGCCAGAAGTACAGAAAGGATAATTAGATGAAGCCAGAAGTACAGAAAGGATAATTAGATGAAGCCAGAAGTACAGAAAGGATAATTAGATGAAGACAGAAGTACAGAATAGATAATGAGATGAAGCCAGAAGTACAGAAAGGATAATCAGATGAAGACAGAAGTACAGATAGGATAATCAGATGAAGCCAGAAGTACAGAATAGATAAAGAGATGAAGCCAGAAGTACAGAAAGGATAATGAAATGAAGACGGAAGTACAGAAAGGATAATCAGATGAAGCCAGAAGTACAGAAAGGATAAAGGATTAAGGTGTTGTTTCAATCTTGATTGGAAACTAATTAAAAGTGTATTAATAACAATTATTATGTTATAATATCTTTACAAGCATATTATGCCTACATAACCATGAAAACAAAAGGAAAAAGATGACTGTATCACCATGATAACTGGTGATAACTTGGCATGTTATCATGGTTATCTGAAAAGGTAACATGGGCGCATGAAATAGGGTTTGCAGGATCTTGACAACAACGTTAAGTTGTAACTCTTGGTGAGCACCAGGGATCTGAAAACCGGTCTGTTCACCGGTCATGTCCGATTATGACTGAAAAATGTCCGATTTTGAAAAGCACAAACCAGACATTACCAAATTTGCCAACCGGACCATTTTCGAGAAAGTACTGACTGGACATTACAATTTGAGGCCGGATATCATAAGAAATGATATGAAATAAAGAGGTGCAGCCAGACTGACGTGTGTTTGTTGTTGGTTAGTGTGTGTATACACGACTTGCAAGGGTGACCGAGTGCTATCAGTCAACATCGTATTATGTGCATTAAAAAACTACATCATATTTCTTCAGGGAATTCAGGTGATAACAAACTTCAATTGGTCGATAAAAATGTGAGACATAAGATAAAATATCAGTAGACATTCATGAGGATTTACCATTTAAATTATATTTCCAGTATTTCTAGGCATTGTTTAATCTGCAGAAATTAAGATTACCATGCATATTTTCTCGTAAACTAAGCCGGAAAGAGGTATCATGTGCACACACTTTCTACCATTCTACCGTTGATTCCGTTAAAAAATACACAATAATATAACTTCAAAGAATATTGATACAACAATTGGAAGAATTGTATTTGAACGATTATCATGATTATTTTATTTGATTTATTATATATTTCAATATCGTGTTATTTCAGTTGCAGCATTTACTATGTATACTTAAAGTACTAATAACCATAAGAGTAGCACTTTGCAAAAGCTGATTCTACTGCTGGATATTTTTTAACTTAGTGATAAATATTTGAATCTAGTGACCGCAAATCATGAATTCCATTTATGAAGGGATACAGTTCGATCCACCAAAAGCGCAAGTGAATTGTAACAGTGCGACTGACAAGCTGTCTGTACAGGACACCACAAGGAACAGTACAGTACTGACATTATTCATCATGTTAACTAAACACTTGCATGTACCATGAGGCCCATTCATAAACTATAATGAACTATGTGAAAAAGGTACATAGCATCCCTTCACTAAACTGTAATGTGCTACACAGTCATATAGTCCTTGCCAAACTGCCCAATGGTTAAGGTATCATAAGGAGGAGTAGATATTTGCCCTTTTAAAGGGTTTGGGTACATGTTACCATTATAAGGACTAGTGGACTAAAACTGTTTGTTTCTACCACTGGCTACACACTGTCAACTCACCAAACTGTAAAGAGCTACACACTGTCAACTCACCAAACTGTTATAAGCTACACACTGTCAACTAACTAAACTGTAATGAGCTACACACTGTCAACTAACTAAACTGTAATGTGCTATACAGCTACACACTGTCAACTAACTAAACTGTTATAAGTTACACACTCTCAACTAACTAAACTATAATGTGCTACACACAGTCAACTCACTAAACTGTAATGTGCTACACACTGTCAACTCACCAAACTGTAATGAGCTACACACTGTCAACTCACTAAACTGTAATGTGCTGCACACTGTCAACTCACCAAACTGTTATGAGCTACACAGCTACACACTGTCAACTAACTAAACTGTAATGTGCTCACTGTCAACTCACCAAACTGTAATGAGCTACACACTGTCAACTAACTAAACTGTAATGAGCTACACACTGTCAACTAACTAAACTGTAATGAGCTACACACTGTCAACTAACTAAACTGTTATGTGCTACACAGCTACACACTGTCATTGACTCAACTCACTAAACTGCAATGTGCTATGCAGAAACACTGTCAACTCACTCAACTCTAATTTGCTACACAGTTGAACACAGTCAACTCACTAAACTGTAATGTGCTACACAGCAACACACTGTCAACTCACTCAACTGTAATGTGCTAAAAAGTCAAGTCACTAAACCTTAATGTGCTACACACAGTCAATTCACTAAACTGTAATGTGCTACACACTGTCAACTCACTAAACTGTATTGTGCTACACAGCTACACACTGTCAACTCGTTAAACTATAATGTGATGAACATCTACACACTGTCAACTCACTAAACTGTAATGTGCTACACAGCTACACACTGTCAACTCACTAAACTGTAATGTGCTACACAGCTACACACGGTCAACTCACTAAACTGTAATGTGCTACACACTGTCAACTCACTTAACTGTAATGTGCTACACACTGTCAACTCACTAAACTGTAATGTGCTACACAGCTACACACGGTCAACTCACTAAACTGTTATGTGCTACACAGCTACACACTGTCAACTCACTAAACTGTAATGTGCTACACAGCTACACACTGTCAACTCACTAAACTGTAATGTGCTACACAGCTACACACTGTCAACTCACTAAACTGTAATGTGCTTCACACTGTCAACTCACTAAACTGTAATGTGCTACACACTGTCAACTCACTAAACTGTAATGTGCTACACACGGTCAACTCACTTAACTGTAATGTGCTACACAGCTACACACTATCAACTCACTAAACTGTAATGTGCTACACACTGTCAACTCACTTAACTGTAATGTGCTACACACTGTCAACTCACTAAACTGTATTGTGCTACACAGCTACACACTGTCAACTCGTTAAACTATAATGTGATGAACATCTACACACTGTCAACTCACTAAACTGTAATGTGCTACACAGCTACACACAGTCAACTCACTAAACTGTAATGTGCTACACACTGTCAACTCACTAAACTGTAATGTGCTACACAGCTACACACGGTCAACTCACTAAACTGTAATGTGCTACACAGCTACACACTGTCAACTCACTAAACTGTAATGTGCTACACACTGTCAACTCACTTAACTGTAATGTGCTACACAGCTACACACTGTCAACTCACTAAACTGTAATGTGCTACACACTGTCAACTCACTAAACTGTAATGTGCTACACACTGTCAACTCACTTAACTGTAATGTGCTACACACTGTCAACTCACTAAACTGTAATGTGCTATACAGCTACACACTGTCAACTCACTAAACTGTAATGTGCTACACACTGTCAACTCACTAAACTGTAATGTGCTACACACTGTCAACTCACTAAACTGTAATGTGCTACACAGCTACACACTGTCAACTCACTAAACTGTAATGTGCTACACACTGTCAACTCACTAAACTGTTATGTGCTACACAGTCAACTCACTAAACTGTAATGTGCTACACAGCTACACACGTCAACTCACTAAACTGTAATGTGCTACACAGCTACACACTGTCAACTCACTAAACTGTAACATGCTGGAAAACTGTCAACTCACTAAACTGTAATGTGCTACACAGCTACACACAGTCAACTCACTAAACTGTAATGTGCTACACACTGTCAACTCACTTAACTGTAATGTGCTACACAGCTACACACGGTCAACTCACTAAACTGTAATGTGCTACACAGCTACACACTGTCAACTCACTAAACCATAATGTGATGAACATCTAAACACAGTCAACTCACTAAACTGTAATGTACTACACAGCTACACACAGTCAACTCACTAAACTGTAATGTGCTACACACGGTCAACTCACTAAACTGTAATGTGCTACACACAGTCAACTCACTAAACCATAATGTGATGAACATCTACACACAGTCAACTCACTAAACTGTAATGTGCTACACAGCCAACACAGTCAACTAACTAAACAGTAGTGTGTTACACATTCATACTTCAAAATGTACTTTGCTACAAAGCTACACACAATCATCTGTCGCTTCATTGAAAACAATATTGTGATAAAAAGTTGCTTACCTGCAATAAAGGGGCTGCATGAGATCCCGTAGCTTAGCTTCTACCTCTGGGCTCAGAAGCTGGTCTCCGACGCCTGTCACTGCCGATGTTGGGATTACATATGTTGATGTCGCAGCCACCAGTGGGTCTGCCGATGTCTTTCCAGCAACCTCAACCGGCACCACATCATCAGCTGACACAACAGGGTGCTGTTCTTCTTTCACAAACTTAGGAACATTTTCCTTCCCGGCTGGAAGGATTGATTTGGGTTTCACATCCGAATACTTTGCCATGATTTCCTCAGAGTTCTGTTGAATATTCTTTTCGCGAGTCTGGGGATGGGAATATCCTCCGTGGGTGCTCACACAAATCTGGTTCACAAATCTCCCCCCTCTATTTCCGCGACCACTGAAAACTCTGGGCGGGTCAGACTGACCTTGACCTTGCGAAAACGAGGCACTAAGTCCTGATGCCCCTCTTCCTCCTCGTGTTGGACCCTGACCACGTGTTGAATAATGGTCCATACCAGATCTCCCACGTGTAGTTCGGTCATACGACTGACCCCGACCGGAAGTGTCAGGGTAACGGGAAGGTGTGTTATTGCTCCCATAATTCCCCGTTCTTTGAGTATGTTGCACATGGGATGGAGGTGGTGGAGGAGGGGGCTGGGTGTCAAACTTGTAACTAGAGTAATCTCCCCCTGTGCTACTCTGCGGGCCATTCTGTTTTCTCTGGTTGAACAGGTTCTGTCCAAACTGGTTGCCATACTGACCCCCATTCTGTCCATAATTATTACTTATGCCAGAATTCTGACTATACCCAGAACTAGAAACAGAATTTGAAGCAACAGATGTCTGATAACTGCCTGAATTTTGATAGCTACTTGTCTGTCCATATGCAGTACCGCCGTTATATCCAGTCGCCTTTTGCCCCTGACTGTAACCAGGGTTTGTTGTAGTACTCTGGCCATAACCACTAACACTATTCTGGTTAAAGTCCTTGGTGGCAGGCGCTGGGGTATACGAGCTGTAATTCCCTGTCTGTGAGTATCTTGCTGTGTTATCTGCAGGGAAGCTGTTCTGTGTGAAACTCGAACTATAAGCAGAACTTGTAGTAGAGTCAGTCCCATTGCTCACATATTGCCCATAGGTACTGCCTGGCGTAGAGTTTTGTCCGTATTGGTTATCATTAGCATTTTGAGCACTATATTGACCAGTGAACTGGTTGTTATTTTGATTATATCCCGGTGTGTATTGCCCGCTTGAGTTGAAGTCATTGTTCTGTCCATAAGTTTGGTACTGATTGTTTTGGTCATATGATTGTCCATACTGGTTGTTGTTACACTGCTCTTGATACTGGGTCCCTTGTGTGTAGCCCTGCTGGTTGTAGTCATAGTTTTGGTTGTACTGGTAGCTGTCATAGTAACCTACAACACAAGCATTGCAAACCTGGAATATACCACTCTCCATAATAATCATAGGGCAGTAATATGCACACGACATGCCACCAAATGTAGGATGTCACATATGACATGTCAAGGAGATGGCATCATATGAAGCACCATATTCTTCTCCTGATCTCTGAAAACAAACTTAACTCATTGTGTATATTTTTACTATGCACACCTCTTTTTAATTTTCTAAATGCCCCGGCAAATTTTTTTAAGCAAAAATAGTAAGTTATTTGTTTGTCATACACTTATGAACGTCAGTTTCGCAGTCATGTAAAAAGTCATATATCATGTAAACTTCAAATTAAAAAATCATTCAAATGTGTCTGACTGTCCCTTACTTGTCTACACACAAAATCGAAGTTTAAGTACCATACAACATCACTAATCCCTTTGTTATGTGTAATTTATCACACTTTCTTGGGCCTGGCTTCTTCAAGCTGTTTGCACTTCAAGATTATGTGCACATTTTCCTGTTACGTTTTACAGCAATGCGTCATTTATTGATGCGACACTGCAGCAGACCTGCCTGTGTTTCAACTTTGACAAGTTTATGGGGCCAGGGTGCAACCTGGTTTTGTTTGGTGCAACCTGGTTTTGTTTGGTGCAACCTGGTTTTGACTGGTGCAACCTGGTTTTGTTTGATGCAACCTGGTTTTGTTTGGTCAAACCTGGTTTTGACTGGTGTAACCTGGTTTTGACTGGTGCAACCTGGTTTTCTTTGGCGCAACCTGGTTTTCTTTGGTGCAACCTGGTTTTGACTGGTGCAACCTGGTTTTCTTTGGTGCAACCTGGTTTTCATGTCAACATGCACCTAGTGCAGGTTAAATTAAGTTCATTACATCGAGCCCTGGGCACCGTTCCACAAAGCGATCTTAGCGCTACGACTATCATAAGCCAGTGTTAAAGTATGGGAGTTACGATCACCTCAGCGCTAAGATGGCTTTGTGGAACGGGGCCCTGATGTGTGATTCACACGAAGCATAAACATATGGTATGGATGTAGTGTATTTTAGCAAGTAATGATAACATCAATGAATAAATATTGCCTTACACAGTTTCAGCAACTGTACAGCTGTTCATGGCAACAATACAGAAAGGGAACCCAAAGCTGTTCTCTTTATTTGTAGGTTACCTTGGACATGTGTTGAGGCAAGTGAGATGAAAATCTAATAATTTATTTATTGCGACTTTAATGGTGTTCTGATTAATCTATTTCACGTGTGGATTAAATAGATAAACAGATCAATCAACTGATAAGGATTTCTGCATTTATCTTTTATGACCCTACTGTTTATATGAGGAAGTATTGTTACATTGTCTCTCGACAAACTTCATATCATAGCAGATGCTAAAACAGCCAGCCAAAGAACAATGATCAGTTATCAGTTGATATCCGTCTTTTGGCTCAGAGTAAATATCAATCCTGAATTATCGCTAAGGGGTGGCTCCTACATGTAGCTCACCTGGTGTTGTGCATGATACCTCAAACATTGTGTTAACCATTGTGCCAAATGGCTCTGTAGCTCACCTGAATAGGTCTGGAATATTTACAACATTACCATAATTAGGTTTAAAACTGCACTTAACAAGGTTGCAGGGTAGATATAAATATACAAACTGAAAAATCTAATTTTAGATACAGAAACAGTGGGAATATTTCATTACCATTAGGGCTGCAACGAATACACTATTAGGCGAATATGATTTGTATCATGAATATAGGGTAATGAATATGAATATTGATTCACGAATACAATAACAAGTCAAGTCGAGTATGCAGTATACATGTTATTTATTTTCAACAGTAAAGACAAGAAATACTAATAGGGCAAGATTGACAAAAATTTGACTGAAGACAGTTTAATGGATTAAAAGGCAGATGACATTATTGTTTTTTTTAAATGTTAAGGGCTTACACAGTTTCAGGTCAATACCCAAAATGTCAGTCAATACCTGGTGTGACCACCATTAGCATTGATCACTGCCACACATCTCTTGTACATTGAGTGGATCAGACGATTTGTGAAGGCCCTAGGGATCCTCCTGCACACATCCAGAGCAGCTGCATGTAGTTCATCGGCAGTTGTAGGGACTGGGTGCAAATTGTGCAGACGCCTTTGAACCTCATCCCACAAGTGATCGATGGTGTTCAGATCAGGGCTGAGGGCTGGCCATGGTAGAACACAGATGTTGTGTTGTTGCAGAAAGGCCATGGTAGCTCTGGCAACATGGGGACGAGCGTTGTTCTGTTGGAAAATGTGTTGTTGATGTTGTGCAAAAAATGGAACAACATGGGGTCTGATTACTTGGTCGATATACCGCTGAGCAGTCCCCGACCTTGACCAACATTCAGAAAGCACATGGGTCCAAATCTTGCATTAAGTCCAATCCCTGCCCATATCATGACGCTAGGTCAACCCCATGGATCCCTTTCCACAATGTTTCTGTCAACGAAACGATCCCCTCGACGCCGCCAAATTCTGACTCTTCCGTCTGCATGGGAGACACAAAAGCGACTTTCATCAGAGAAGGTGACACGCCTCCACTCACAATGACGCCAATTGTGATGACCCTGTGCCCACTGAAGTCGTGCTGGTCGGCGACATCTGAGGTTGTTGGAACAGAGACGTCGGATCACAGTGTCCTGGCTAATGTGTCGATTATGTGTTCCTATGGTCTGTCGAGCACTTTCACTTGCAGTTAGGAACGGATGTCGCTGTTGTTGACGGGTAATCTGCCGATCTTGTCGAGGTGTGGTGACCGCCCCGAGGAAGGTCATCTGTGGTCTGTGTAGCATTGTATTGATGCAGGAGATGGTAAATTGTGGTTATGTTAACGTTGAAATGACGGGCAACATCTTGGACAGACTCTCCAGCTTCCAAACGTCCGATAGCCTGGTTTCTCTGAATATGAGTTAGGCGTGGCATTGTTGACCAAGGAGTGGTAGGTCCAAGAATCGGCCACAGTTTTATACCCACTACAGTTCGTGCATTTTTGATTTTGCGAGAAATGGGTGCATGATACCCACATATTCATTGAAATGGTGCGTTTTGGCAATTTGTTTTTTATGTTGCGTTTTTACTCGGGGCTTCTAAAATGCAACCAAAAATATTGATAACACCATCAGGCTTCACTAAATGTTAAAACTTCATCAATTTATGGTTCCGTGTTTGTTACCTATTTGCTAAAAACCACTTGCGTTTCTTTTGGGTGTGAGTATATAAAAGAGCGTTGTCTTTGAAAAAATCTATGCATATAATACGTTCTTATGGATATTTTAAGGGACAGGATATGTAAATGCATGAGACTGCATAATCATAAATATTCGATTCTAGTGGCACGAATAACGAATCGAATTCATGAATGGATCCGGTTCGATTCACCGAATACGTGAGTGAATTGTAACAGCCCTAATTACCATTACACTCAACCTGTGAAGATTCAGGGTAGAACAGATCTTTAGTAACCCATGCTTGCCGTAAAAGGCGACTATGCTTGTCGTAAGAGGTGAATAATGGGATCAGGCTTGCTGACTTGGTTGATGCATGTCATCGTATCCCAACTGAGTGTATCGATGTTCATGATGTAAATTACTGAATTGTCTGCTCCAGATTTGATTATTTACAGACCGCCGTCATATAGCTGGAATGTTGCTGAGTGTGGCGTCAAACAACAAACAAAACAACACAAAAACAAAACATCACCCATAGCCATGATAACAGGGTAAATAAGAAAATTGTTATGTAGTAAATTTGCAGCACAGGTAGGACATATTTCCTCTGATGGACTGATAACTACTGATATCTTATCAAGGGGTGGAGTCTCTGATACACTGTTTAAGAAGCGAAGGAACAAAACAACATGTACCTGTCGTTGTTTCCTATTCAAGTTAGCAATACTCACTTGGGCAATATGTCCATCTTTGTTAAAATATTCAAAAATAGTGTTACAACACTAGGCCTGGGACGGACGAGTCCAAATGTACTACCCGGGGTACCAAACCCACAATTACCCAACCCTACCCGGGTACCCACTGTAGGACTCATGAGTCGGGAAAAAAATGTCTGATTGGGACTTGTTTTACCGCAGCAATGGCAAAACCTATTTAGATACATGTATCAAACAATCAGATCATGTGTACACTGAAGTTGACTGAAGCTTTATCTTTACTCAAACATATACAAGTCAAAAGGAATGTGTGCATCATCAGAAAGAAATGAGAGCATTAGCGACTTGTAGTGTAACCACTGAGCTATACCTAGTTTTTGTCATTAAACATTATATCATGTAACTAACCACGGGTCTGGATAGTGCAGTGGGTACCTGGGTCCTACTGAGGACCAACCCGACCCGAGTTACCCATCCCAGCCCTACACAGCACTGTAGTTGGCCTGGATATGTAGCCAACAATATAAAATGTCATCAAAGACTTCCACGTAGCAAAATTTGTAACTAACTTCTTTAATCTGCAAGATTAAATGAACTCATTTATGACATGTTGCAAGACACAGCAGATGAATTTACTTAAACTTTCAGCCCCCAATACCTTCTGAGGAGATAATTTTTCCACATTTACAAATGCTGTACAAGTTTTCCAATTGGTTCACTAGAAAATGATTAAATCAAAATATAATGTCAAAAGTACAGCTTCCCCAGTCTGGCAAGTTGAAAGAATGTGTTTACAGAGACAAAAATGCACATCGAGAGAATGTAAGAGGATAACATTGCACTTTGACCAGTGACCATAAATATAGCTGATGTGATAACTCAGCCTTTGATTAATTGTTATGTTAATTTCCTATTAAGCTGGCTGGGTTTAGGTTGTAAAGAAAAGTATTTCCTGTTTGGATCATCATGTGCTGTTGTGAACAGGGGACCATGGACATGTTTAAACTATTCAATGAAATACAATATTTAAGTAACCGAGAAGTAAGGCACAACTAACTGAACCAATTATTTGTCTATTTGTGTGAAGATATTAGTATATTTCAAAGAATTTTCTGCATTGTACTGCAGTCAATCTACCCGCCAGCTTTACTTTAGAACTTGTTGCAACGCGCTCTTCAACTTATAACTGTAAGGGACTATGAACTAGAATAAATTTGATGAAGAGTGATTAGACATCTTTATTTCCTCAAAACCCACAATCGATGTATTTGAAATGCAGTTATGTATGGTATGTAAAACATACAAAATACATGTGTTAGTTGTTGAATGGAATCTTAAGTGTGTCATCCCTGGAATTATTTTCATGTGTGATTTAAAAACATCAAAAACCGTTGACATACTTGCCCTTTGATATCATATATTTGGTTAAAGAACAATATTATTGTTTATATTATTATATATCATGGTTATGTAGGGCCACAAAGTAAACGTGAAAAATAATTGACGTCACATGCTGGGATTTGAACCATAGACTTTCTGGAATGACTCCACATCCTGCAAAATCTACAAACCTCTCAACATCCACAACCTCCTAGCATTTATTTCAGCCATAATTGGATGATTATTTGCAAGTATATACATATGTATCTATATCTGCCTATCAGGACTTTTGCTAAGTTTGTACTGCATCTATATTACTATTCTGTATCATCATCATTACTGCAGGATAAAATATTTCTCAGAAGTGAGTGACATCTGTTGGGAATTTACAAGATCAACACATGCAATTTATCAAATACAAAGTTGTCTTATTGTCTTAAGGAATTATGACCACCCTCATTCTGATTTCTGGAAATTTACAAATAACATAAAAAAAATTACTTTCAATTCACTTTTTACAAGTTTTACATATTTGGGAACAGGGCATTACAAAACAGGGCATGTAATATCCAGCATTAGAAATTGGCACTAGTCCCATAGTCCTTGCCAAACTGACCAATAGTTAAGGTATCATAAGGACTAGTAAACATTTGCCATTTTTAAGGGTTTTGCTATATGTTATCTATAAGGACTAGTGGAATAAAAATGTTAGTTTCTACCACTGAATATCTCTCCAATTCATCACTTTGATATGTGTGCAGGGGATGTGTTTTCAGGTGACCCATCAAATTTCCTCCCAACCACCCATACAACAATATAGTGTCCACTGCAACTAAAAATCGTGTTGTTGCAGAGACGGTCTATAGGCACGTAACTTACGGGTTAGGAGACTGAAATCAAGTCTATAGTTTCTAAACAATCTCGACATATATTGGAACTTGCATAAATTATCACAGTTCACACATAAATGCAAACATCAATCAGAGCGAAACATATTTATCGATTAATGGAACTGACAACGTTTAACAAAGCGAATGTTTGAGTCGAGTAGCAGACGGAAAATTCCACTTTTTTGTGAATAAACACGGGACATGTGCCGGCGTCTCGTTCATGTTTTTGGTCAAAACAAACAATTTCCAAACATAAGCCAGGTATATTTGACGAGCATACCAACCTTGATATCCTGAACTCATTGTCAGTAATTATACTAATTTCAAGAGGAAACCACAGGCTGCACAAATTGTAGAATCTTCTGCTGTTTATCGCAAACGTGAATGTCAAAGTGATCCGCCATACCAACTACTAAGGAGCGAATGCAAGCATAGCTCATGATTTGAAAAAAAAGAGCTCAACCATTTGTTCCAACTCATGAGTGCATCTGCGTTCTAAATGTTAAATTTGATTATATAACTATTCTAAAATGGGATGTGTCCTGAAATTTATAACATTTTTTCTGTCTGGGTGTTAAGCCCGTGACCTACTTTAGATACCGGTGTTATACTTCTATGTTACTCATGAAATAAAGTAATCTGATTTCTAAAAAAAATGAGAGTGTGTTTGATGTGTGATTTGATGTCTTATCACGTTTAGTACACGTGATATAGAGTTGCTGTAGTATTTTGTTTTTTAACAAAACATGACCTGAAATGTAATGTTTACGTGAAGGCTGTGACATTAACACGTTGTCCCTGTATGCAATTACGATAATAAGCTTATTGCTGGTGAGTGAGGTATATGGTCAGAGTTGTTTCAATCGTATAGCGATTGTAGTTAGAATCACTTCACTTCTTTTCACATAGAGCTAAATGTTGTTTGAATTGCCTGATCTACTTGGTTTGGTTTTCGATCTCATATTTCAGTTGTCCGTTACTGATCCGTTTTTGACCATATATATGGGCTGGTATGACCAACACGGCAGGGCGTCGCTGTACACGAGTTGATAAAAGCCTCGGATTTTTTTTCCACTTTTATCAACGAGTGTTGATATATTTGATATCAAAAGACACAAGGGTGAGATTGTATTTATCATCAAACGTCATTCTTCCAACTTTTTTAGCTTGTAGACAGTAATGTGCAGTGCCTAAGTGTAAAAAGTGCTTCTAACAGCTTCAGTAGCAGAGCCATTAGTGATGTCATTTGATTGTGACGTCATCGGTTACCATGACCGGCAAAGTATTGTGATGCAATTTCATTGCAGCGAAATCTACAATGTAGATATCGCTTGATCTCACCCAAGCGAATTCTCCAGTGGGTTGTTGGTTTGTTGTTTAACGCCGCACTCAGCAATATTCTATCTATATGACGGCGGTCTGTAAATAATCGAGTCTGGACCAGACAATCCAGTGATTAATATCATGAGCATCGATCCATGCAATTGGGATCGATGACATGCTTCAACCAAGTCAGCGAGCCTGACCACCCGATCCCGTTAGTCGCCTTTTAACGGGATCGGGTGGTCAGGCTCGCTGACTTGGTTGAAGCATGGGAGCCAGTTTGGGATGATAAAGCGATATTAGCGCTAGGGTGATGTAACTCATTTACGACTCAGACTTACGACATTCTTAGGGCTAAGGTTGTTTTGTACAACCTCAGCCAGGTCAACAGAAAAACAGGAAAAACAGACAAGTGCCCAAACGGACCAGACGATTTGGTGAATAACGAACAAGTAAAATCAGATTGAAAACACAAACAAATTTCTCAGATTTATACACTTTGTATTCATTATTCTGTTACTAACGTGATATGCCTTTACACACTTACATGCATTAACACGCATGAAGTTTGTGTGTGATGAATATGCTTTCAGAGATACATGTATATACAATTTCCTGGACATTCGTGCACATACACGCTACTTAGAAAGGCTGCCAACGGTTTTTTTATATTTTGTCCGTGCACCATATGTCATTGCCGTATACAACAGTCAAATCCACTGATTTTATCCCGACATCTAGACTTACGCCCAGTCTCTGAAAATATAATATTTCTGATAGAAATAAATAACTCCATTCAAACTGAAAAGGAACTCCAGTGACATGGGTGATTCAGAATCTAAAACAATCTAGACTTGCTTTATTTAGGACTTTTGGCGGAGGGGGAAATAATACCCGACTACCCGACTACCCGACGTCCTACAAGGACGACTGCACTAACGCTATTAGATGCATGGCATATCACCCCCATGGAAGGGATGTTTTTTCACATTTGAAATATTGGTTGACCCATTTGGGTCATTTCTGTTGATGCCCGATCTGTACTGTCCGCCTCGTGTCGATAATATCTGCTGGGTCTCTCTTATTGGTCCTCAAAAGGTTTTGTGCAGTATGTTTAGATCCTGACTCACGTTTCCACCCCAAACACATCCTCGGATAATATTTAGAGAATAACCAACGGGATAGGAGGAATTATCCCGCGTCATACCCCTTACATTGGGGGCTGTTTCAAACATCTGTCTCCCTTATAAAACAACAACAGCATGACGTTTACAACGCCTGCATGTGTGACATGTTATGTAGTTAATAGGATGATTATTGGAGCTAACGTTACACTGTAGACCTGCATGGTTCTATTTATTCACAATGGAAATTAAGCCCGTTACCGTGGAAACTGATGATTCAATCGGAAATATATATGCTGCGCAATAAGGCAATTTGTCTGCAATACGACCTGACCTTGACCTCGTTGTTGCCAGTAAACTGCACTGGCTCCGTGGTCTAGTGGATGGAACGTCTGTCTGCCCGGAGTGCTTGGTCGGTGGTTCGATCCTGCGGCCACGTCATACCAATGACATAGGCGTTAAGAGATTGCACTTGTTGTTTCCCTGCACGGCATTAAGGAGATACTAAAGGACTGATCGGCTCGGAGTCAGTATTCTGTGTCTGAGTCGGGAGTCCATGTTAAACTGCGGCATAGTATGTGGGCTAACTCTATAAACAAACATTTGTTCGGACATGTACTAGCACGCACACACGCACACGCACGCACACACGTACACGTATACATCGCTATAGATGTGCAATAATCATGAACGCGGCGTTAAACTCCACATCATCTGGCCATCGTTACGAATAATGCGATATGATGGTCTTCCATTAAGTTTGGGCTGGGGAGGGGTTGGTTGTCGAACACCCCAGAAGCCGCCGTAGAATTATTCTTTTTATTTCTTACACGGGTTTCTTACGTCGAAGGCCAAATAGTATGCCCAGCATCGTGAAATAGCGCCATATATTGTCCGTATCTGTTCTAGGTTGATACTTGTCATCATAAAATGGCGAAAGTACATACTGGAAAAGTATATTGTGTCCTATTCTTGTTCGGTTTTCCTTATGGGAGTTTTGTCAAATAATGTCAAAGAAATTCATTAAACCTTAGTAAAAAGTGTTTTTCCCCCATAGATTGGATGGTTATTTTGTCGGTGAAAGCCGAGAACAGTATTCACCTAAACTGCCACACATCAAACCTGCCCAAAATATTTTTAACCCAAGCCGCCGAAATACCCTCATGTATAAGGTCGTCCGAAACCCAAGCCGCACGAATAATATTTGATGTGCGATGTTTTACAAGAAAATCCACAATCCAACTGTCTTTCGTGTTTCGTGCCCAGATGGAGAAACATTACATGCACTCTTAATACTTCGTATTTTTCTTCCCTGAATGGTATTACAGTTGCTCATTGTCACGTACTTTGTTTGGCAACGTAGGATTTACAACTGATGCTTATCACAATTTTTGCAATCGATTTGCACGGGGCATATTTAATAAATGCACCGTTTGTGCGCCCTCTGGGGGCAATAGAATCCAAGGAAGGTAACCCGTATCACTATCGGAACATCGCATAACAATCTTGTGGCTCTTTGAAAATAACGTCAAAGTAGAGATCTACGTAACTGCCCGAGATTGTCCGACTGCTTTGAACCTTTGAACAGAGTTATCTATCTTGATCCAAAATGTCTACCGATGAAAATTCTGCTACGAGTTCTCAGTCTCAACCGGGGACTGGGCCCCCTCCACCGGAGGTTAAAACGGCCGGAATTCCGCTTAGTGATTTTGTACTACAACTGGAAGATTATGCGCCAACTGTAAGACATAATTGTATTACGATAGTAGGTTTTCATCTGATCAAATAGCCGGTCCCTGTGACATGTCAAACTTTAATTTCAAAATACAGTTATGCACCTCTAGTTTCAGCAACCCGGATAAAATACTTTGTATGTATCATAACCCTGCACTAGTTTTTTCAACTATGCCCCAATAGGTAATATAAGACGTTCTTTATATGTTATATTTGGGTATATATTGTTTCATGTCGATTTTTTTTCAACGTGTAATTTGAGAAAATAGTTGATAGGTTTTCAGCTGTTTTGATCATTAGGATGTTTGATACCGTAAAAACGGACCATGATTAAAAGAGATTATATACTTCATGTGGCCAGCAACATAGGTAAATTATCCAGGCCCCTGAAACAGGATAATGATATTATTGAAACACTGGACACAATACACATATGTATAAATAAGTATGGAACATCACTCGCCATCTTGGCTGAAGTTGAAATCAACTGTCTCGTTTAAATTAAACTGTTAAATGGAAATGTATGCATGTCATGTTCACAATACCTCCCTACCTCCCACATCCGCACTACATGCCACAAACCTTCATTTTTTGCAATTTATTGCCTATATCTGATGATTTTATTGAAAAATTGGCTCAATTGTGGCCTTAGATCATGGTAGTAAATAAAATCTCCTCGCTCAATGGCATCGAATGCTCTGATTTGTTAAATATCACCATGTGTGTTTGTTATGGTGGAGTGCAGACCAATCAGAGCGTTGGCCGGCATTGAGCGCAGATTTTTTGTTTGCTGCCGTGACCGACAGCTGTGATATTGGCTCAATTGGCGCCTATGATCATGGAAGTAAACAAAATCTCCGTGCTCAATGGCAATTAGGCGCTCTGATTGGTAAATATCACCCTGTGCGTTTGTTATGGTTGGATCGCAGACCAATCAGAGTGCATGACACGATTTGAGTGCAGAGATTTTGTGTACTTCAGTGACCGACAGCCGAGATTCATGGCCAATATCGTGGCTGTCAAGCCATTGAGTGCAGAGATTTTGTTTACTTCCATGATCAAAGGCCACAATTGATATAGGTAATAAACTGAAAAATAGAAGGTATTGTGAACATGACATGTTAACATTTCCTTTTAATTTAAACGATACAGCCGATTTCAACTTCGGCCGAGATGGTGAGTGACGTAAACTGTTGATTTATGTTTATGGGTCTGTTGTTTCAGTAATATCACTATCCTGCTTCAGGGGCCTGTGTGGAATCATTGTCTTTCTGTATTACAGGGTGGTCGGGTAGCCTAGTGGTTAAAGTGTTCGCTCGTCACGTCGAAGACCCGGGTTCTATTCCCGACATGGGTACAATGTGTGAAGCCCATTTCTGGTGTCCCCTGCCGTGATATTGCTGGAATATTGCTAAAAACGGCGTAAAACCATACTCACTCACTCACTCACTGTATCACTATGGTATGTGAGTTAATACACAGAGTGACAAATTAAGTCTTATTGTCTACACATTAAGTTTTTCGTTTTAATTAAATGACATTGCAATCGTATAACTGGTTTTATGTAATTTATGTTATCTATTGATTTTTGTGTACACTTTTACTGATACTATGCCAGTGTGCAAATGAACCCAGAGTCAGTGTATAGAGAATCTCACCCAAGTGACTTCCATTAGTCAACATATCAACAGGAGACATTAAAAGTTTAAAACTCTGAGGCTTGCAGAGGACTTTTATTAAACTTTTATTGACAAGTGTCAATATATTTCCAAAGACTCAATGGTGAGATTCTATTTTCATCCAAAATCTTTTCCCCAACTTTTTCAGTTTGTTAACAGTAATTAATTTCATTGTCTGAAGTGTTAAAAGTACAGCCAACCAGCCTCAGTGGTGGCGAGATCAGTGATGTCATTTGATTGTGATGTCACAGTACGCAATGACATCATTATGGTCTGCAGTGCATTGTGATGCAGTCTTATCTCACCCAACTTTTGGATGATAAAACATACAACATACTTAATGTGGGTAGTGATCAGTGTTGTCTGAAGAGCTTTTTTTTGCATCCTGGACGCACAAATATGAGTTTGAACGCACCTGCGTAACGTGTGGGTCTCGTGGAGGCAGTGACTGGACCATTATTAATTTCCGAATTTCAAATGGCCACTGTTATTGTAAATCAAAGCCGTACGTCTTTGCATAAAAGTTATATATTACCAAACAAAACAGCAAAACATGTTGATAAACACTTCCGTTTGCTAAATCAAACCAGTTTTATTATCCTCACCCTTCTTACGACAAATACCCAAACCGGTTTCCTGACCTATATCTTTTTCGGTTTTGCATTTTTTAATATCCGCTATAGTCCGTAGGTTTGCTTCAGCCAATCCGGTGCCGCATAATAAGCCGCTCGGCTACATTCGTAATTCGTAATCATGATGATACTAACAGGCCATGAGGATCATATTCATAATCATATTGATCATGTCTGTTAAGGAAATCGAACCCATCATAGTCAAACAGGGGAATTAACTCAGCATAGTGACTTATGGCAGCTAAGACTACAATGCATAATGCCCCCCCCTCCCCCCCAATTTAATGATGAGAGGGAATCGGTTTTGAAGTTGGTTATTAATAAAATGAAGTCTTTACTTGAATGAGATATTTAGGAAATGTTAATCAGGTTATCCTTCATTTTTATAGACATAATCATCTGGTTTTAGTTGTATGTCAATATTATCATCAGGGATAGCGTAAGTTTTGGTTAAGCAAATTAACTAGAGCAACTATACAGATATATGTTGTCTAAATGAAACCTTAAAACTGACTTTTGGTTTATCATGTCATGTGTCATAATTTGGTCCTGGTGCAGTTGGGGGCATGGGTTGACCAGTTACCTTCGAAGCTGTGGTATGCTCTGCAGAGTTGTGTCCCTTAGGCATGCCAGAAACTTGATCATCAGATTGATTCCTGTTCACTATGATTATGTGGCATAATTTCAGATTTCATCTCGCATCAGCATCAGCGGACACAGTGATGTGACCTAAGTTCTGTTCAAAGTGCCATTAAAACCAACTCACTCACTTGCAATATCTTTACTTCATTGTTGTTATTTACATTTCAGATACCAGACTCTGTTACCGGCTTCTATCTCGGCAGAGCAGGTTTTGAGGCGTCAGATCCACGGATGTGAGTACTCAGTAGGCGAAGCCATAAATAGTTTATATACCGGGTTAGAGTTGGTCCTCAGTAAGAGGCGACTAACTAGATTGTGTGGTCCCCAGCAGCATTGGTCATTGCTCATAATATCAATCACTGGATTGACGGTCCATACTTGATTGTTTATAGGCCACCGTCAATTAGATAGGATGTTGTGGTGGTATGCAATCAAACAGATGAATAAGTGGTTTATGAGACAGGAAACATGCTGAACATTGCTCCTTTGGACGATCCCCATGAAGATTTTGGGTAGAGTAGGTCTTCAGCAACCCATGCTTGCTGTAAAAGGTGACTATGATTGTCGTAAGAGGCGACTAATGGGATCAGGCAGGCACGTATCCCAGTTGCGTGTCTTGATGCTCATGATGTCAATCATTGGATTGTCTGGTACAGACTTGGTTATTTACAGTCATATAGCTGGAATATTGCTGAGTAGGGCGTTAAACAACAAACAAACATACAAATATTATAGACACCTGCAAGGGGATTCTTGCTTAGAATAGGTCCCAGCAACCAATGCTTCTCTCTTTGTGGGAATTCCAGGTCAGAATGGGCCCCCAACCAATGCTTGTCTCTTTGTGGTGATTCTGGGTTAGAATGGGCCCCCAACCAATGCTTGTCTCTTTGTGGGGATTCAGGGTTAGAATGGGCCCCCAACCAATGCTTGTCTCTTTGTGGAGATTCTGGGTTAGAATGGGCCCCCAACCAATGCTTGTTTGTCTCTTTGTGGAGATTCTGGGTTAGAATGGGCCCCCAACCAATGCTTGTCTCTTTGTGGAGATTCTGGGTTAGAATGGGCCCCCAACCAATGCTTGTCTCTTTGTGGAGATTCTGGGTTAGAATGGGCCCCCAACCAATGCTTGTCTCTTTGTGGGTATTCAGGGTTAGAATGGGCCCCCAACCAATGCTTGTTTGTCTCTTTGTGGAGATTCTGGGTTAGAATGGGCCCCCAACCAATGCTTGTCTCTTTGTGGAGATTCTGGGTTAGAATGGGCCCCCAACCAATGCTTGTCTCTTTGTGGAGATTCTGGGTTAGAATGGGCCCCCAACCAATGCTTGTCTCTTTGTGGGTATTCAGGGTTAGAATGGGCCCCCAACCAATGCTTGTCTCTTTGTGGAGATTCTGGGTCAGAATGGGCCCCCAACCAATGCTTGTCTCTTTGTGGAGATTCTGGGTTAGAATGGGCCCCCAACCAATGCTTGTCTCTTTGTGGGTATTCAGGGTTAGAATGGGCCCCCAACCTATGCTTGTCTCTTTGTGAGGTGGGTTAGAATGGGCCCCCAACCAATGCTTGTCTCTTTGTGGAGATTCTGGGTCAGAATGGGCCCCCAACCAATGCTTGTCTCTTTGTTGGGATTCCAGGTCAGAATGGGCCCCCAACCAATGCTTGTCTCTTTGTGGGTATTCAGGGTTAGAATGGGCCCCCAACCTATGCTTGTCTCTTTGTGAGGTGGGTTAGAATGGGCCCCCAACCAATGCTTGTCTCTTTGTGGAGATTCTGGGTCAGAATGGGCCCCCAACCAATGCTTGTCTCTTTGTTGGGATTCCAGGTCAGAATGGGCCCCAAACCAATGCTTGTCTCTTTGTGGGTATTCAGGGTTAGAATGGGTCCCCAACCAATGCTTGTCTCTTTGTGGAGATTCTGGGTTAGAATGGGCCCCCAACCAATGCTTGTCTCTTTGTGGGTATTCAGGGTTAGAATGGGCCCCCAACCAATGCTTGTCTCTTTGTGGAGATTCTGGGTTAGAATGGGCCCCCAACCAATGCTTGTTTGTCTCTTTGTGGAGATTCTGGGTTAGAATGGGCCCCCAACCAATGCTTGTCTCTTTGTGGAGATTCTGGGTTAGAATGGGCCCCCAACCAATGCTTGTCTCTTTGTGGAGATTCTGGGTTAGAATGGGCCCCCAACCAATGCTTGTCTCTTTGTGGGTATTCAGGGTTAGAATGGGCCCCCAACCAATGCTTGTTTGTCTCTTTGTGGAGATTCTGGGTTAGAATGGGCCCCCAACCAATGCTTGTCTCTTTGTGGAGATTCTGGGTTAGAATGGGCCCCCAACCAATGCTTGTCTCTTTGTGGAGATTCTGGGTTAGAATGGGCCCCCAACCAATGCTTGTCTCTTTGTGGGTATTCAGGGTTAGAATGGGCCCCCAACCAATGCTTGTCTCTTTGTGGAGATTCTGGGTCAGAATGGGCCCCCAACCAATGCTTGTCTCTTTGTGGAGATTCTGGGTTAGAATGGGCCCCCAACCAATGCTTGTCTCTTTGTGGGTATTCAGGGTTAGAATGGGCCCCCAACCTATGCTTGTCTCTTTGTGAGGTGGGTTAGAATGGGCCCCCAACCAATGCTTGTCTCTTTGTGGAGATTCTGGGTCAGAATGGGCCCCCAACCAATGCTTGTCTCTTTGTTGGGATTCCAGGTCAGAATGGGCCCCCAACCAATGCTTGTCTCTTTGTGGGTATTCAGGGTTAGAATGGGCCCCCAACCTATGCTTGTCTCTTTGTGAGGTGGGTTAGAATGGGCCCCCAACCAATGCTTGTCTCTTTGTGGAGATTCTGGGTCAGAATGGGCCCCCAACCAATGCTTGTCTCTTTGTTGGGATTCCAGGTCAGAATGGGCCCCAAACCAATGCTTGTCTCTTTGTGGGTATTCAGGGTTAGAATGGGTCCCCAACCAATGCTTGTCTCTTTGTGGAGATTCTGGGTTAGAATGGGCCCCCAACCAATGCTTGTCTCTTTGTGGGTATTCAGGGTTAGAATGGGCCCCCAACCAATGCTTGTCTCTTTGTGGAGATTCTGGGTTAGAATGGGCCCCCAACCAATGCTTGTTTGTCTCTTTGTGGAGATTCTGGGTTAGAATGGGCCCCCAACCAATGCTTGTCTCTTTGTTGGGATTCCAGGTCAGAATGGGCCCCAAACCAATGCTTGTCTCTTTGTGGGTATTCAGGGTTAGAATGGGTCCCCAACCAATGCTTGTCTCTTTGTGGAGATTCTGGGTTAGAATGGGCCCCCAACCAATGCTTGTCTCTTTGTGGGTATTCAGGGTTAGAATGGGCCCCCAACCTATGCTTGTCTCTTTGTGAGGTAGGTTAGAATGGGCCCCCAACCAATGCTTGTCTCTTTGTGGAGATTCTGGGTCAGAATGGGCCCCCAACCAATGCTTGTCTCTTTGTGGGTATTCAGGGTTAGAATGGGCCCCCAACCAATGCTTGTCTCTTTGTGGGGATTCTGGGTTAGAATGGGCCCCCAACCAATGCTTGTCTCTTTGTGGGTATTCAGGGTTAGAATGGGCCCCCAACCAATGCTTGTCTCTTTGTGGGGATTCTGGGTTAGAATGGGCCCCCAACCAATGCTTGTCTCTTTGTGGGTATTCTGGGTTAGAATGGGCCCCCAACCAATGCTTGTCTCCCTGTGGAGATTCTTGGTTAGAATGGGCCCCCAACCAATGCTTGTCTCTTTGTGGGGATTCTGGGTTAGAATGGGCCCCCAACCTATGCTTGTCTCCCTGTGGAGATTCTGGGTTAGAATGGGCCCCAACCAATCCTTGTCTCTTTGTGGAGATTCTGGGTTAGAATGGGACCCAACCAATGCTTGTCTCTTATTGGAGAGTTTGGGTTAGAATGGGACCCAAACCAATGCTTGTGTGTCTTTGTGGGGATTCTGGGTTAGAATAGGCCCCCAACCTATGCTTGTCTCTTTGTTGGGATTCTGGGTCAGAATGGGCCCCCAACCAATGCTTGTCTCTTTGTTAGGATTCGGGGTTAGAATGGGCCCCAACCAATCCTTGTCTCCCTGTGGAGATTCTGGGTTAGAATGGGCCCCAACCAATGCTTGTCTCCCTGTGGAGATTCTGGGTCAGAATGGGCCCCCAACCAATGTTTGTCTCTTTGTGGGGATTCTGGGTTAGAATGGGCCTCCAACCAATGCTTGTCTCCCTGTGGAGATTCTGGGTTAGAAGCGTCATACCAGACGTTAAAAGATGGTACTTGTTGTTACCCTGTCTGGCACTCAGCATTAAGGGGCTCAAACAAGGACTGGTCGACTCGGAGTCAGTATGCTGTGTCTGAGTGGGGTATTCATGTTAAACTGCGACATGGTATCTCACTGAGCTAGCACTATAAATCAGCATCAGTCCAGACTAGTACAAGCAGACACACACACTAACATGCATGCCGGTTGCTATATAAGTGCAATTATCTTGGACGCGACGTTCAACCCCATTTCACCTCACCTCACCTCACTTGTTGTCCCAGTTTAACAACACAGAGATTTGTGTCGTTTGTTTCAGAATCCGTCTCATCTCTTTGGCAGCCCAGAAGTTCATCTCGGACATTGCGAATGATGCTCTACAACATTGCAAGATGCGGGCCTCAGGTCAGAGCTCCAAGAAACAAGGGAAGGTGCGTCACTCGTCTTTCCCTCTTAACCATGTAGGGGCGGTCGGGTAGCCTAGTGGTTAAAGCGTTCGCTCGTCACGCCGAAGACACGGGTTTGATTCCCGACATGGGTACAATGTGTGAAGCCCATTTCTGGTGTCCCCCGCCGTGATATTGCTGGAATATTGCTAAAAGCGGCGTAAATCCGTACTCACTTACTCTTAACCATGTAACCATGGTAATGGAATCTTATTTGAAATGCTAGCTTAATCTCGTGGACCTAGTTCTACAAGTGATCATAGCGCTAGGACTGTCGTGAGCCTGTGCTAAAGTAATGGAATAACGATCGTCTAATGCTAAGATCGGTTTCAAGGGTGGGTCCAGCGTTTATAAAAGGGAGGGGTCAGATGCAGCATTTTTAAAAGGGAGTCCACAATAAATATCAAAATCCTCCCATAGTTTACTGCCCACAACATTTGGTTTTAAAGGGGTGGGCAGGGGGGACCCCCCTAACCAAGAGTCTTTCCACTTGTAACAAAATCTCTCCTTTTTTTTCTCAGGACAAGAAGCATATTTTGACAATGGAAGACCTGACACCGGCGCTATCGGAGTATGGAATAAATGTAAAGAAGCCATGCTACTTCTACTGAAGACCATGGCAACAGTCACGCTTGTGTCATTGTACTGTCATTGCTCATGGAACATTTTCAAGGATCGTTGACTTTTTTAAATATTTCGGGTTCTTCCAGGTGCTGAGTGACTAACAGACAGAGATATATGCATGTCTCTTCAAGACGTTGTTGAATCAAAGGTACTCTTCACAATAATTTGAAAAGAGCACGAATACTGTTGAAAAGTCTTTGATTTCGTACTGTTTTGGTGAACTAAGTTAGAACGTGCAGATGGTACCCTATTCTTTAAATAATTCCTGGAGATGTTAGTACTAGTATTGTGTGTATATTTTGAAAACTGAAGGTCAGGACCTTTGATTTAAAGTCAGTGAAAACAGTGTATAAGTATCTGTATTTACCTGGAATGATTGTAAATATTTAGGGGCTTGTGCCATGTTTGGTGATGTACGAGTTACCACTAGTCTATGTTCAGGGAAATACCATTGCATCATCCATCCTAGGTATCTATTCAGCTGGGACTATCACATAGCCTCTGGGAATCAAAGCCATACTATTTATTGGGCTATGTTTCTATTGCTGTCATGCTACGCTACATTTTCAATGTTATACTACTAAAAACATTTAAGGAACATTTCATATAAGGATTCTTTCATATTGCTGAAGTTAATCTGTCATACAAGTACAATGACAGATTGTCTTTCGTAATATGAATCGGATGGTCCTTTAGTTTTTTTAGTAGTATATTTCACACTGGTTGTTAATTAGCTGCTCTTGTGAAATGTTACATCCTGATGATTGTCTTTGTTACCATGGTAACGCGGTGCTCTGGTGAGATGTAGGTACTGCAGTTACCATGGTAACTGGATACACAAGAGTTGCAGATTCATCTGTCGTGTCAAATTGAACCTCCATCGAAATGTAGGTACCTGTGTTACCTTGGCAACTGGATGGGTGAATGGTACTTGTATTACCATGGCAACTGGACAGGTGAACGGTTCTTGTATTACCATGGCAACTGACATTCAAGAAGGGCCGTTGTTCCTGAATAAGGTTGTATATAGTGCAGTGGTTGTACAGTGGTTGTATCAACCAAAGTTTGCAGGTGTTCACAGGGCAGTTGCAGGCACCAGAAGATACAGGTGTTCAGACTAGACAGGGCTGCACCTGAGACTTCTCAAAATCTACTTTTTTTCGTCCTATTTTCTACACGAGCAGTTGAAATGAGCAGTGCATTTCATGCACAGATATTTCAACCAAATCTCCCCATGTTACCATTGCAACTCTCATCAACACATGTCCCAAGTTACAACGCACCTGCCGGGCACCCTAGACAAATTAATGAAGTACTTTAAAAAAATTCTTGCTGTTTATGTCGTCCTTGAGTTGTACTAGTACTTGTAGTTGACTAGCACCACCAAGCCAAGCCTGCAGCGGCCTGACAAAATAAATTGATTTCATCATTGGTAGGGGGCACGGGTGGCCCAGTTGTCTAAGGCGCCGTGATTCGCTGTGCAGAGTTGCATCCCTTGGGCACGCCAGAAACCTATGATTATGTTTCTAGGTTTGTCAGCACCATACCTGTGCTCGTGGGTTTCACCAAAGTGGTAAACGTCAGAGACCTGCATCACTTCGGGCTTTCCTCCCACATTAAGCTGACACGTCGTGATATAACTGTAATACTGTTAAAAGCGGTGTTAAACCCAACTCACTCACTCATTCACTCATCATTGGTAAATAAAAGCTGAGCGAACTGAGTGAGTGCTGTACTGCTGTGTTCATACCACCTCAGTAACAGTGGAAGAATGGTAGTCACTCATGGTTTTGAGACACAGGGTCATTTTTGTGAATTTCTCCCAGTTGTTCAGCTCAATTTGTTTTACAAATATTAGCCATTGTCATTCTTGATATCTGGGCACAAGCTCCTCACAGCGAAAGCCCGCTCGCCCATTCGTGGAGCTCTCTAGACTATCGCTGCCACCAGTCAAATCTCCCCACTGTGATAGGTGACCACAACCATGCTTGGAGTTGAACTTGCAGCCGACAGAGCCTTATGTTTACAAACAAAAGATGACTGCCGTGACACCGAATACACTTACCCTGGCTAAATTCTTTTCTTTGTTTGTCAATCTGAATTTCTGTTTCATTACAACTATCATGTGATTGGTACAGTAAGAATGTAATGGGGATGTAAAGCGATGTTCCGTTACTCTGAAATCCCGAACCAATCTGATTATACAAACAAAACAGTAAATTCATCTGGAAAACACGGTCAGTCATAAACCTTTTCAAAATGAACTATGGTGACATTCCCAAAGATATACACAAAGTATAAGCGTTTCTACATTTGGGGTTAGAGGGTAAATTTCAAGATTCTTGTAAAGGCTGCGCCCACACTGGTGGCAGCGATGTTACCTGAAGTGGAACGAAGGTGTCACGCGCTGGGAAGGAGCTTGGTCAGGGCAAGTTGAGGGGAGGTAACTCTTCAGGTATTAATGTCCAAACATGTCTGTAGCGGGAGGATGTGAAGGTGTTGATGGCATCATGGACCTGTGACTAGTCTTTTCATAGGGTTTCCATTGTTAGGGTCACATGTTTGCTTTATGTTTTATTTTCTATGAAAATGACTCACTTCCTGTAGATATGATGCAGATTTCAAGTTGAGGTAGATTCGGTGCAGAATGGGTTGGGGTAGCCTAGTGGTGAAGGGTTAGCTCATCACACTGAAGGCCAGAGTTTGAAGCCCCACATGGGTACCATGTGTGAAGCCCGTTCTTGGTTTCCACCAGGGTTATGTGGTTGGAAACTTTCTAAACTGAGTGAAAAGCAACCTACTGGTACAAAAAGAACAGAAATTTTCTTTCAACAGAATGTAAATTTGTTGGCACATTGGACCATGTTGATTCTGTTCATCTGTTTGGTGTCTCTGTCGATCATCCCAAACTGGCATCCACTTGAGATAGCATTTTGTTTGAGATAAAAACTGCATCACAATGCATTGCCGACCATTATGACGTCCTCAGTTACCGTGATGTCACCATCAAAGGACGCACCCGATCTCTCTGCCACTGAGGCTGTTTAGCTGCCCTCTAGACCCCCGTTGATTGCTGTTTACAAACTGAAAAAGTTGGAAGTATGATTTCAGATATAAATTGCATGTCACCCTTGTGTCTTCCATGGCTAAAAAATATCAATATGGGTTGATAAAAGTAAATATCCTAGACAAGCTTCGGATATTTGTAATTTTTATGAAGTCAACTTGATGTATTTGATCTGGGAAGACACTTGGGGGACATTCTCTTTGTGCCAACCGTAACAGGTGACTGCTTGTTGTAAGAGGAAACTAATGGGATCGGGTGGTCAGGCTTGGTGACTTGGTTGATGGGTTGTCATGGTATCCCAACTGCTTAGATCAAAGCTCATGATGTCAATCACTGGATTGTCAGGTGCAGACTCGATTATTTACAGACTGCTGTATGGCTGGAATATTGCTGAGTGCGGCGTTAAACAACAAACCAACAACAAACAAACAATCAAACATCTTAACTTGTCTGGAACAAGTAGGAACGTGTTGTGGCACATCTTGCCCTCTATGATAACGCCACTGTTGTGTCTATCACAGCATGCTGACAACATCGTAGCTACTTTTGTGAAATGTATTCCCTATTTGCATGTCATTATTTGGTGGCTGTAATTTTTTTTGATGTTTGTGAGATACCAGATACGTTTGTAAGAAAGTCGTGACCTACTTTCAACACTTTCCAGTCTTTGCTTAATTTCATCTTGAAATATCTCCAAATCAATTTTCAGAATTTATGTTTACTTTTATGCAATTTTTCCCATTTTCTGCTGCCTGCGTTAAGAAATTTCCTTCAGTAGTCTAGCTCAGCCTGAAATAATGTCTAGTTTAACTGCACAGTGATGACCTGATTGCAGGGAAGAGAGCCTGTTCTTTTGTGTTCGGGGCAGGCTGTAGTCCTAGTGCCATTGTGAGAAAGTCTGTTTTGGTCATATGAAATGGCATCAGATGTATTCAACAAAGTGTTTGACATTATTAGAAATGATATGTTTTTATTCTTTTTCTAGGTGTGGCATCATGTTAATTAGGACAGTTATCATGCACTAGTTGTTATGCAGCATGTATCCAGCCTTTGAATTTCCCTCTAGTCCACTAACCCGTGACTACTAAATTGTGGCGAGGGCAAACAACAATTCAATGATGGTAGTCCTGATTGACCAGTAGCATTTGAGGGCAGTAATCCCAAACCAGTTCTCAAAGCTTCAATTTTGCCCCAAATTGGAACTGAAAATGTTAGCATTTTTGTCTCTTAAGCAGGACTAGCTTCAGACTGTGAGGACTGGTGAAATAAGGCTTCCACTTGTAGTCTGTACTTGTCTGACAACAAAGTGGATTTCTAAGGCTCTGTATCTCTATAACAGGTTTATGATCCGACACCTGGGCCCACATGCACAAAGTGATCTTAGCGCTATGAATATCTAAGGCCTACGTTAAAGAATTGGTATTACAATCATCTCAGAGCTAAGATCGCTTTGTGCAAGTGGACGCAGATGTGATACCTAAAAGGTTGATGTGTACGAAAACATTTCCGTCATTATGGGTAATTATCACTACCCCAAGTAAAACATTACTAGGTTGGAGTCAATTAATTAAACATGGACTTAGTACCTCGTCACTTGCAAGCAGAAAATGGTATTGTATATCACATTTTATATCTCACCTATATATTTGTATGGATACATGGCTTACAGATGCGATACGCATTTTTCAGCCCAGAATAGCAATGCACTGAAGATTCAGTGACTTGTTTCACCCCTAATGATAACAGTTATCATACATTATACAATCAGGATTCTTTTTACTCAGAAGAAAATCATGAAAACATCAATCTCATAAAAATCAGATCTTTTACTCCGATGGATACCTCTGCGTGAAGATCAGGTGACCTTTCCACCGTAGCTCACATCAGGTGAATCGTGACCGAACATTGGTCACCCAATCGAAATGAAGGGTCAGTGGGTGCTTCAGCCAATCAGATTCACTCATTCTTTACGACCTTGTTTTTGAAAATTAGCAACAGAAATTCACAACAGATCATGATATACCCTTGATAGTACACCGTTTTGTGTTGTATTATATTACGACAATATGATTGCTTGGCTTTTCTTTTTTCCATTCTGAACTCCCCAGTTGTGTTCATTTTCAAGATACAGAAGTCTGATATGCTTGTGTGGTTGGCTGATTAAGAGGTTCACCAGACCACATCTTACTCAGGTTTTGTCCGATCTTCATGCAGAGGGGTATCCTATTGGAATAAAAGATTTAATTTTAATGTGATTGTGAAAATGGTGATTGTTAACTGACCTCAAGAAATGGATGAGAGCAGTGACGTCCATTAATAAACGGGTAAAATAGACTTGTATTGATACATGCCGAATCCCATAATCATCATGATGGATTTGAGGTTGATGAGACCAAATGTTGTATGTTAGCAACTTATGGACACAGTCTGGGTTTGAATCCCCAATAGGATATCAAGTGAAGGTCTTTTGAGTTCCCCTGTCTGATGAACCAATATTACAAACACTGTATAAGTTGATCACCTCTTCATCGAGTAGCCAGTGATAATATGCCATTTTTGTCTGAAAACAGAACAGATGTTTCTGAACAATGAGGGGTGGTCGGGTAGCCTAGTGGTTAAAGGGTTCGCTCGTCACGCTGAAGACCCGGGTTTGATTCCCTACATGGGCACAATGTGTGAAGCCCATTTCTGGTGTCCCCCGCCGTGATAGTGCTGGAATATTTCTAAAAGCGGTGTAAAACCCAACTCACTCTGAACAATTTGTTTTTTTCTTGTCAGAAAACATGTTTATCTTAATGACCAAAGAAGTTGACGTTTTCACAAGTGGCTACCTTACTCAGGAAGTTAGCAACTTTGTCAGGGTACTGGATGAGATATAAACATGGTAAGGAAGAGAATTGATGGATGACAACTTCTTCATTATGAGGAACACAACATCAGGTGAAGGAGTAAGTATATACTCCGAAACATTGAGTTCATCATGATACAGAAGTTGATGTCCATAAATTCTCTTCCTGATGTGTATCACTTCCTAAGTACAATTCAAAGACTTTATAAACGTGATATTTGACGAGAAAAGACAAATATTGCCTTTTATTTTATTTCATCATAACCGTGCCTTTGTTAACTGGGTACCCCAATTCTGAACTTTGTGTCATCAGCACAAGGCGTCCACTGCCGTGATCATCGTCATAGTGCTGCAAGACTTCTTCAGTCAGGATAAACCCCCAACTCACTCACTCACTTACTCATGGGTGCTAATCCCACTATTAAGAAATGGTTACTGCATTTAATGGTTTACGAACATTCATCAAATCATCAGATATATGGCAGATTGATCAAGTAACTCAACCTCCTTGTCTTAACACATGGGCATATTATTCTGTTATTCATCCACCCAGTTCCGGCTTTGTCCATAGGTTTACTGTTATGAATGGAACCGTTGGCAGGTGTAGAATATCATTTGCTTATTTTGATATGATTTCTTCATCCATCATGCTCATCGTTTGTACAAAGCCTTACTGCATGTTATGTATAATTGTCATTGGCTATATACGTAATACTGAGAAATAAAATATGATAAACCATTGAGAGTGATGTTATATATTGTGTCTGGGCATTATGACTAGTTATTCCCCAACGCCTGGTTCGTTGCTCATAGCATCAACCTCTGGTTTATCTGGCCCAGACTGCTGGAACAACACATACACTCGCAGGTCTTGTTGTTCTTGTCTTGTCCAGATCTGGGGCAGCAGGGGAGCCTTGCCAAGTGGGAATTCTATTTATCATTTCGGGGCACGAGTGGGCCAGTCGTCTAAGGCACCGCGATTCACTGTGCAGAGTTGGGTCCCTTGGGCACGCCAGAAACCTATGATTGTGGGTTCGAATCCCGGTTTGCCCCGATTATGTTTCTAGGTTTGTCAGCACCATACCCGTGCTCGTGGGTTTCACCAAAGTGGTAAACGTCCGAGACCTGCATCACTTCGGGCTTTCCTCCCACATTAAGCTGATACGCCGCGATATAACTGGAATACTGTTACAAGCGGCGTTAAACCCAGCTCACTCACTCACTATTTATCATTTCGACAGACTCAGTGGTGTAATGGATAGGGTGTCTGCCTGTAGTCGGAGGTCATTGGTTCGATCCCCAGCCGCGTCACAACAGAAGACGTTAAAAGATTGTACTTGTTGTTACCCTGCATAAAATAAGGAATGGTCAGGGCGCGCACGCAAACACACACACACACACCTATGTGAATGTATGTCTGCAATAATCTTAAATGCGAGTTAAACCCCATCTCACCAATATATCATTTCCATCAGGGTTTTCGCCACTTTCAGTACATTATGAACAGAGACATTTATTCCTAAGCCTTGAAGCAAAACAAATAACCCTAAATGATTGATTGGCTTTCCAGACGTTGGTGAGTAAAATAAGAAAAACATACCACTTTATGGATAGCACTTCTGGTTTATTGTATACAGCGATGTTAAAGCAGGAGTTGTTAAACTCATATTGTACTTTTTTCTTACATAAAGCTATAACTTCGTCTGGGAAGATTCCCTCCGAGAAGACCCGTGAAGATCCGGGGTAGAATAGGTCTTCAGCAACCCATGCTTGCTGTAAAAGGAGACTATGCTTGTCGTAAAAGACGACTAACGGGATCGGGTGGTCAGGCTCGCGGACCTGGTTGATGCATGTCATCGATCCAAATTGTGTGCATGGATGCTCATGACTTCAATCACTGTATTGTCTGGTCCAGACTCGACTATTTATAGACCGCCGCCATATGGCTGGAATATTGCAGAATTCGGTGTTAAACAAACAAACAAACAAACAAACAAACAAACAAATTCTTCCGAGAAACAGGTTCCTGGAATTCTTGGATAATTAAACTGTAACGGCAATTACACCAATAATGATTCATTACATGGCATTTGATTGTATCCGTTGAATAATTTTACAACTTCAGTCATTCGAAGCAATGCCTACTCTCACTTGCGGCCACGACGTGGCCAGTAGCCTGGGATGAATATCGCGTCATCTATCGGGAAGCGGACTTGGAGGTATAACATCGCCACACTACCGACAAAGAAAGTGGTTAGGCCACCTGCAAAAATGATGGTGTGAGATTGCTCTTGGGTCTCGTTCCACAAAGCGATCTTAGCGTTCAGTTGGTCGTAACGCCCATTCTTTAACAAAGGCTTACGATCATCGCAGCGCTAAGATCGCTTTGTGGAACGGGGCCCTGGGCTTCAAACATCGCTAAGATCGCTTTGTGGAACGGGGCCCTGGGCTTCAAACATTTTAAAGAGCGTCATACGACTCTTGATTAAAAGTGGTTTGGTCAGGCTTCTGAGCCTCAGAGAAGCTTACAAAAGTTTTATGGTAGACATGTGCAGGACATGTCCAAAATTGACGTCTCAAGACAAAAAAATGATGTCCGATGAATTTTTGACCGATTTGATCCGATTTTGACTTGTACTATATGTTAAGGCTAACAACTGACTTGACTTTGCATGTGTTTGTGACGGGTGCCACCGGTGTGGCAGGATACGCTCACTGAACAGAAGGATGACAAATCATTCAAAAACATTCGCGCGAACGCACCACTTGTTAAGGCGTGGTGTTCTGGACAGCAGCACGAGGCGCACGGGCGGCATGCGCAAACGTGTGCGGCGGGAAACTCTGTCCCCAGCCTTGTCACTTCAAAGTCATGCTTTGGTAGAGAGCAGCCACGTTGCCCGGTGGCTGCCTCAGACAGTGTCAATTTGGGGCACAATTGTAGTATTTATCAAGTCAAATGAGGACTTTAATGAAACCAAATAAGGGTTTTTAATTGTCAAATAAGGATTAAAACATAGTCAAATAAGGAAAAATCGTGGTAAGTAGTGAATTTAGAAATTGTTTCTAAAATCGTGGGTTAATTCAAATATGGTTTAAATTTGAGTTTGTTATTAAACAGACATTAACTTTAAGTTCCTCCTAAGTTAAGACTTCCACTGAGACACATGCTCATGATATAGTCGGAATCAAACAATGTGGACTCTGCTTTTAGCAGATATTTCTCTTGATTATGGAAAGGTTTTATGGCTTGTATTTTCAGAATCAAATTAAGCTTGAATGTGTCCATTGTGTTTGATGGGATTGTTTCCTGTAATTATTATCGAAATGGGTTTGTGATGATCAGGATTTATGTGACTGTAATTATTTGCCAAATGGTTCTTCTTGTAAGCATTTACTGCCTGTGACAAAAATACATGTTGCTTTTGAAGGGCACCCCGTGGGGTTCCGGGTGGGGCTGAGATGTCCCCAGCAACGTAACAGCGTACTTCAATCACTGGATTGTATGATCGATACTCCATAATTTACAGACCGCCCTCATATACCTGGAATATTGATATGTGCCCAATCTCATTAAAATCAGATTTTAGTTTTCGCTATCGCTAAACAAAGATCTGAGGGCATCCTATTACGGGTTCGACAATCGAGCATGCTCTTTCTACGAAGATTTCAAGAAGCGTCATACGACTCTTGCTCAGAAGTTGTTTGATCAAGGTTACAGCATTCAAAGCTTCAGTAAAGCTTTCAAAACGTTTTATGGTAGACATGTGGAGGATATTTCCAAATTTCCGATGTAATTCCCTATTTTGACTTATGCCATATGTCCCCGTGTTCAGGTGAACAATTGACTTGTCTTTGCATGTGTTTGTGGCGGATGCCACCCTTAGTGCAGGATACGCTCAGCTTTTCGCGAACACCTATTATCATTACTATTTGATAGTGATTCATAAACACATGCTCGCGATGTAATCGGAATCGTACAATACTGTAAGCAGACATTTCTTAGGGATATGGAATGGGTTTTATTGTTGTATTTCATTGCAAATCGGTATATAAGGATTATCAATATCCTATACATGTACTAACCTGACGTGACCCGTGACCATCCGGAGTAAAATAGTTCTTCAGCAACCCATTCTTGCCGTAAAAGGGGACTATGCTTGTTGTATTGTTGTAGGAGGCGACTAACGGGATCGGGTGGTCAGGCTCGCTGACTTGGTTGATGCATGTCATCGTATCCCAATTGCGTAGATCGATGCTCATGATATCAATCGCTGGATTGTCTGGTCCAGACTCGATTATTTACAGATCGCCGTCATATAGCTGGAATAATGCAGAGTGCGGCGTTAAACAATCTCACATGTTATCACTGCTGTTATATTTTATTATTCTTGTATATGGACCACTGGTCTCAAGTGCGGAAATAAGGAATAAAAGGTCCATACCGGGATTTATTGCCCAAAATTAGTCATCGTTATTTGGTCCCCTCGTGCATAGACGACCCCTGCCTTAATGTGGATTGTCCTGACAGGCTGCTATATTATAAAATTGCAACTCAAGACCACAGAAAGCACAGGAATGGTTATTATCTCATGCAAGGATTCGTCAAAAAACAATATTACCATGGCAACTGTGGCGGGATGGCTAAACGGGCCATGTATATCACAAGAAATAACGATCGACGAGTGGGAGTTGTTTGTCGTACACAAAAAAACACTGCAGAGAGAATAAACCATGAGGGTCGCATCCTCCCTGCAGTGTTTTATTGTACGATAAACAACGACCACGAGTCGTTTATTTCTTATGATATATTAACATTATGTATTACCTCTTTAAAGATGATAATAAAATATAAAATCCGAACTCGGCAAGTTCATTTTATGCACAGGTGGGTATTTCCCGCAATAATCTCCCAATCCTCGTCTCGATTACCCGTTCCTTCTTCTCCCGATACCGATTGTATATCGCTCTCGATTTTGGATACAATCGTTCGGCCCTCGCGTTCATCAGCGCTGTCCAGCTACATCTATGGGGAACAACTCACTAGACACTACCCTCTCAAAAATAACGTCGTCCAATATGCGGCGTCATCGAGTTGCGAGCGCATGTTCGAATCTCAAGAAATGACGTCCTTATAGAACAATGTTTTATCGTGAAATAAGCCACACTTCGTTTTTCATTGTTCTTACAAAATTGACTGTAACTGAACAATTCCACGTAGGTGAAACATCCCACCTCACCAACACCAGAATCAAAGAGCAGAAAATCTCAACCATCAAATCAGACAATAAATCAGCCATGTCAGACCGTATCAGCAACTGTCCTAATCACAACATCAACTGGGACAACGTCCAAATCCACTCCAACAACTTCCATGACTTCACTAAAAGAAAGCTGACAGAAGTAGTTCATATTCGCAATCTCATTAAATTCAGACCTTAGTTCTCACTACTGCTAAACAAACATCTGAAGACATCCCATTAGGGGTCACGTCAGAACGACCTTTCATCCGAACAATCAGTGCGTCGCTTACCAGATTATGAAAGTGACAGTCGGAATGTGATTTCTAATCATGCAATCTCGAAAACTTTAACATGGTGTATTCCGAACGATAGTTACGGGTTTAACGACTGAATCCTTACAATCTAGACTATCTATTAGAAATTCCAGAATGCCTTTTTGTTCAGGTTTCAAATTTGTAATCGAGAATTTGTCAAAATATGTTTCGAAGCGTAGTCGCAAATTTGAAATGTATGCCGTAAAGCGCGAGAAAGCTGCCTTCTGATTGGTCATTCCATTGTTCGGTCAAAGTTCGCGCAAGGTCGGCCTGACGTGACCCGTAATGGGATGTCCTCAGATCTTTGTTTAGCGGAAGCGAGAACAAAGATTTGATTTTAATGAGTAGTTCATATTCGCCGCCACGGGCCATTAATCAACTGAGATCAAGGCTATTTCATCCTATACGAGTTCTATGAACTCATTAAGCTATAATGACCCCACCTATGTAAACTTATCCTGTTTAATTAGCTTCTCATTGGCTTCCTCATCATGTGTTCTCTGTCCATCACGTTGTTATAGTATTATCCTTCTGTTGTCATTAACCTACTCATGTTAATCTATCCCATGAAAGCAATTGTTACTGTTAATCCTCCATCTACTATATATATTCTGTACCATGTTCATTATTCAGCTTTGCTTGACAACGGCATAAGCATCTATACCGAAACGCCGCCTTTACAGTAAATAAAGAAGTTATGATCCATACATTGTGTACACTTTGTCATCCGTCAACGTCTAAGTAATGCATATCACGCAATATACATATATGAACTGCTGACAACTATCTAGAGAAAATTGTATGTGGAACGATCTCATTGATGGCCTAGTTAATAAAGTCAGTCCAATGTTTCACTGTCTCAGGAGTTTTAAGTATCGTTTAAATAGAAAAGAAACACTGGAAACTATGTATAAATCTTTCACATTACCGATATTTGATTATTCTTGACACATATGGGACGACTGCACAAAAGAACAGGCGTTACCTGTGGTTACTTCTTGAAAAACTTAATCTAGATGCACTTAGAACTATTTGTGGGGCTGTTCGTGGCACAAGTCACGGTAAACTTTATAAAGAAACAAATCTTAGGTCAATAAAAGAAAGAAGGCATTTTCAAAAATCAAATATCTGTTATAAAATGGTTAACAATCTAGTACCTGATTATCTCTCATCTTTACTTCCAAATAGAGTGTCCAATGCAAGTGATTATAATTTGAGAAACTGCTCACAGCTGCAAAACATAAATGGTAAAACAAATAATTATGCCAAATCATTTATTCCAGATACAGCTAAATATTTGGAACTCAGTACCTATTGAACACACCAATGCCAGTAGTTTATGAATTTTTAAAAGTTTTATAAAAAGCAATGATAGGAATGGTATATACTTTGATACAAATTATGGATCAAGATTCTGTCAGGTTATACACTCCCGTCTCAGGCTTGGCTGCAGTGATCTAAACGCTGTTGTTGTTGCATTAAGTGTTTAAGAGGTCGCCTTCTGCCTAGGCAATTTCGGCTGACTTGTCCCTCTGTGGGACTCCTGTGTGTGAGTAGGGTACACCTATCTATTGTGAGTTTGGTGTTCACATAATTTCTGTTTTTGTATTGATATGATTTCTATTTTCTTATATTGATATGATTTCATTTCTATCCTTGACTGCTCTGTTTATATACGTTCGAGTAGCTGTCCATCTCTCAGAAATAGAGTTAGTTTGGCCTTCGCTATTGCATCTCTTGGCTTTAGGAGATCTATGATAGATAGCGGATCTAACTGCAATTCTTGTTTTAACCTAGCTCGGGCTGGGGCATGATCTTGACATTCTAGTAACACGTGATCAATGGTTTCAGCCTGATTGCAAGATGAACAAACCTTGTCATAGTGCTTTTTGTGACTGAGTCTGAGGCGTGAGATAGCAATTTCAATTTTCATTTCATTTGAGTATGAGTTTGGCTTTTGTTGGACCTTGGGTTGAATTTTGTATGGCCATCTGCTGATCTTACTTGCGTCCCATTGGGCTTGCCATCTTTCTGCTATGGAGGCTTTGATTTTGCTTTTTATCTCTAGTTTACTAAAGGGAATAGGCTGTATATCCGCTTTGTCTAGAGCTAGCTTCGCCAGTGAGTCTGCTTTTTCATTTCCATGAATTTCTATGTGAGAGGGGATCCAACACAGCTCCACCTGTTGCCCTTGGTCCGATAGTTTGGTATATTCGTATAGAATATTGTTGACTGTGTTTGGTTTGGAGTTTAAATGTCTGCAGCTGATGGCTTGAAGTGCACTTAGCGAGTCTGATATGACGACTGCCTTTGCTTCCGGAAGCTCCGGTATGAGTTTGAGTGCATGATGAGTTGCCTCCAATTCAGCCGTGAATACTGACTGACCATCAGGCAAGCGAACTGAATGTGCTTGGGGTTTGGAGCTGTGGATATAGATCCCGTAACCAGCACTGTTGTTGATAGGATTCTTGGATCCATCAGTGTATATATGGGCCCAGCTGTCCCAGGTAGTTTGAATTTTAGTGATAGCTACTGATCGTAGTAGGGTTGGGTTTTCTTTTTTAGTGACTTCTGATGTCAACACTATCACACAACATGCATAAACGTTCATTCAACGGAGTTGTATTCCATCTTCCGGTTCATCAGGCGGTGACAAGATGTCCTAAAGAATAGCAATTTCAAGGATAAGTTGGAAAGAATGTTTATTAAATATGTCTCATGTTTATTGGCGATTGTAAAAATACGATATGAGAAGCATTTACTAGAATTTGAAATATCCGCTATCTTAGATTTCAAATATGTACCAGAGAGAGTTTTGGAGACATGATTTCAACCAGGAGAAAAATAAAACTCTGTGATATCAAAACATAAAATAAAAAAATACTTGATTCATCCAAAATAGTTTTCATAAAAGACAACCATTAATAAGTCCGTTGATTTAGTCTCCATACAAGACTGAAGACAACACAAACAAAAGTTTGCTACATTGTCCTGACACAAGCTTCGACCAGAAATTTAACATCCTGACATCTAATGAGTGAGTGAGTATGGTTTTACGCCGCTTTTAGCCATATTCCAGCAATATCACGGCGGGGGACACCAGAAATGGGCTTCACACATTGTACCCATGTCGGGAATCGAACCTGGGTTTTCGGTGTGACGAGCGAACGCTTTAACCACGAGGCTACCCGACCGCCCCGACTTAACATCTACACAAAAGTGGGTTTCTACCAAGTTCTCCATAGCGAATAATTTTCTGAGAAACAGTACATGAACATTTTCAATCGTTTCAAATAGTTTACAATGATCCCAACCCCATATTGCACAACCATACAGTAGTATTGGTTTGACCATAGCGTCAAAGAGATAGAGTTGGCATTTTAAAGAGAGATTGTGTAAACGTGCATCACGTAAGATAAAATACATTTCTTTCGTTGCTTGGTCACACAGGGTTTTAAGAGATTTAGAAAATGTACTTTTGCTTTGGAAGATATTTATATTCATCCACAAAATCCAAATAAATTTAATTCAAAATAAATTTCTTTTGTCAATTATAACACCACCGAAACTGCATCAGGGCCACAGACTTTGCCAAGTTTTGTCTAATAATGGCGTGTTGAATTTCCAGTGGTGTGGGGGGCACGGGTGGCCCAGTCGTAGCGATTCACCGTGCAGAGTTACGTCCCTTGGGCACGCCAGAAACCTATGATTGTGGGTTCGAATCCCGGTTCGTCCCAATTAAGTTTCAAGCTTTGTCAGCACCATACCCGTGCTCGTGGGTTTCACTGAAGTGGTAAACCTCTGAGATCCGCATCACTTCGAGCTTTCCTTCCACATTAAGCTGACACGCCGTGATATAACTGGAATACTGTTAATAGCGGCGTTAAACCAGACTCATTCATTCCAGTGGTGTTGATTCTTTCTCTAAAACATAACACTGGTCAATATTAAAAGATTCATGATCAGTTAAATCATATGTCGAGGAGTCATTATTACCATTATTCTCAATTTTGAAATATTCATAAAAGGTTGCCAAGTGAAGTTAGTGCGACTCGCTGCAACTTTTACATAGAATTTTCCAAAAAGACTTTGTATCATTTAACCTAACTGAAGATATTTTAGTTTGTAAAGTATTTGTGTCGATTATAAAACTTAAAAATTATAAAGTTTTCTTATACGATCTAACTTGCATTTTATTTTATTTTTTATTTTTGTTTATTTTCACAAGTTTGTTCCTATGAAAAGTAGTTTTGGATTGACCATGATATCTTAGCATTCTTTTTTGGTGCCGATAACAATGACATTGATGAAATAGCGTGGCATTTCGCTATAATAAAATTCTCAAAGAAGTTATATCAAATTAAAATCCAATATTTCTCACTGTTTATAACACTCTTTCCTACTCACCACCCACGCCCACCGTTCACCTATTTAAACACATACCTCCACTCCTTCGACTAAATATCTCCTAATCCCCGCTTTCCACTTGTCTCATCTAATCCCAGCCTTCCAGCAACAAAATAAATCTTTAATAATTAATCCACTTCCCAAACCTTCCTACTAAAACCAACAACAAATAACCACCGCACCCTCCTCCACCCCCTAAACACAACTCACCCAGTAAAAACAACAAACAAACTCACCTCCCCAAAACACCACTCCCCACTTCCACAACACACGCTCTCCAACTCTCCAACACAACACCCAAACAACATGACTGACACCCGCAACGTCACACTCGCAGACATCCCAGCTCCTTACTCACCCACGCCTGCGGAAGCGCACAACACTTCCGGGAGGTCACTCAAAAACATCGTCCCCCCCCCCCACCCACCAAACCAGCCAACTCGCCACCTCAAAACACCAAAAAACGCTAACTCGCCACATCCACTCCACACTCCACCTCCATCGCCCACACCCTCCCCGGCCGCCTTCCTCATCACCTTCGCCCTCTACTTCTTCTCCGCAGGCTCAGGCACCACTCTCACACACCAACTTTCAATAGACAAAATAGGACTCTGGTTCAAACGAGAAAAGATAAACTACAGCAACATTAAAAAGCCAAAAAAGGGTACCAAATTATTTTCCCTAACCAAGAATCCTTCATGCCAGCCAATAGAATAACTCAAATATTCAACGTTACCGTAATCAAACAAAAACTAAACTGGCAGCAATACACACGAAGCGTAATTAGAGTCAATCCAAGAGAAACAACTTAAGATTTAAAACTTTACTCCCTAGAAGCAAACATAAACCAAGACCTAAACCCTCAACCTCAAATCACAAGTACCCGCATAATCACCTCAACTAGAAATGGAAAAACGGTCCCAACCTCAATTGTTATCATCAACTTCAAAAAGACCGCTAGATTCCCCGAAGCCCCTAAACACATATCTTTCGGAGCCCACACTAACTTAGAAGTCAAACCCTATATAAAACAGGTCAAACAATGTTCCAACTGCCTCAGATATATTCACACAGCCTCCCAATGCACATTTCCAAAAACTAAATGTAAAAAATGCGCATCACTTTCAAACCAATGCCCACACAGACACACCCTCACCCAGCAGGCCAACAAACACATTAACATAGAAACGGCAAAAATCCAAACACGAAAATTTGCATCACCCGCACCCAAACCACTTCTCCCTACACCGCACCCAAACACCACCCCTCAAACAAACACCACACCCATAACCGCAAGCTCTGTCTGGGGCGACGACATAGAAACCCGCCCAACTCACACACACATGCAGCCACACAACCACCCACCAACTCCCCCATACCTCACATAGCCACAACATCAACACCCGCATGCAAAACAAACCACAAAACGACCACCACAACACGACCCTCACCCAAACACTCTACAGCCCACAAGGCAACAACACTCCCCCACAAGCAAGCACTAAAAAAACACACAAACACTACGCCCACCCCGCAAGCCCAAACGCAACCCTCTACACCGCAAGCCACCCCTATGGAAACCCAAACAGCTAAATCTAACTTACCTGTGAAGAAGAGTACTCCACAACAGAAGAAACAATCGAAGCTACTCCAACTAAAGCAAATGAAACTACCTTCAAAAACCTAAATAGTCTCACTTTACTTCTAGCTTACATGCATAGTCAAAACTCACCAAACGCTAGCATGAAATCCTTCCACAAAGTAGCATTCAATCTAAACTTAACCAATCTCCTCTTCTTCCTCTTTAACCTCCACCTAAAAGAACTCACCAACCAAACACCCGACCCCAATAATGGAAGGACTAAATATTTTTCAGTGGAACGCCAACGGACTCGCCTCCCACGGCCATGAACTAAAAGCTAAATTTAAACGAGATAAAGGCCCACATATTGCTTGTATTCAGGAAACTAAATTCTCCAAAAAATCCAAATTCACACTACCGAACTATAACTCAGTTAGAACAGATAGAGCTAAACCAAACACAGGTAGAGCCCCAGGAGGACTGATTATATATATCAGGGAAGATATAAACTACGAAGAAATAAAGATAGACACGCCAAACCTAGAAGCTAACGGCATTCAAATCACATTAAATAACAAAAAGATAAACATCATTAATACATACCACTGGGTAGAACAAAAAGTCCAACCTGAGGATCTAAATAAGCTACTCCAAATAAGCAACAAATCAACTATATTCCTAGGAGACTTTAACGCTCACCATCCTACCTGGAGCATAGATGATAAAATAGATAATCATGGCAAACTAATATCCGAATGGATAGAAACAAACGACCTAGTACTCCTAAATAACCACGAGGCACGATAAGATTAACCAAAGAATGTCGGCTATCGACCTAACTATATGCACCGCAGATCTAGCCCAAAGTACTCAATGGGAAGTACACGATGTCCCACTAGGTAGGGATCACTTCCCCATAAACATAACCATAGGAGATACAAACGTACCAATACAAACAGAAAATCAAGAACCAAAATTCCGTTATAACCAAGCTAACTGGGACCAATTTCAAGTGATATGCAATCAGGCTAATTGAAACGAATTAGAAAATAATGATACAGAAATCTACTGTAAAAACCTAACAGATTACATAATAAAAGCAGCCAAAACCTCCATCCCTTTTAAAACAACTAAAACAGGCAAACCTACAGTACCTTGGTGGAACGAGGAAATAGAACAAACTAGACGTAAACGTAAATCAGCCTTCAATAAAGCCAAACGCGACTATAAAAATCTAAAAATAGCTCACGAACGAAGTTCAAAGTCTAGTCAAAATATCTAAAACCAGAAACTGGAAAAAATTCTGTGAAGAAATAAATAACCCTAAAGACGCCAGAACGGTCTGGCGCAAAATCCATGCCATCAGAGGCTTAAAACGTCATATTAAAACACCTAACATTAATAATTCAACAAACCCCGCCGAAAAGGCAAATAACCTCGCCAACCACTTTTCGGCCGTAAGCAGTGACAACAACTTTAGCCAAAAATTTCAAGATAAACAGAAATCAAATACACCAAAGAACCAAATAATGACAACCTAGAAATAAACCACCCTTACACAATGGAGGAGCTACTCTACGTCATCCAAAACAGGAAAAAGGGCACAGCCCCAGGATTGGACCTAACTTATTAACGGACAGGTTCCTACTCCCTGGAAACAGGCCTTAGTCATACCAATCCCTAAACCTAATAAACCAGCTAATCAGGCTAACTCCTATAGACCAATTTCCTTAACTTCAAACTTATGTAAAGTAATGGAATCTATGGCTAAAAACAGACTACAACATTACCTAACTCAAAATAACATCATAAACCCAGATCAAAGCGGTTTCACTCCTGGCCGCTCAACCTTAGATAACTTCGCCCGTTTAGAGCAGGACAGTAAAACAGGACAACTCAGCAAACAATATACTACAGGCATCTTCTTAGACTTCTCCAAAGCTTTCGACATGGTATGGCACGACGGGCTAATACAAAAACTACAAAAAATAGGACTAAGGTCAAATAATAAACTACATCCAGGACTTCCTAAACAGTCGTAAAATAACCGTGGGTATAGATCAAACGCTATCGGACCAATGTCCCCTAGAAAATGGCACTCCCCAGGGCAGTATCCTCAGCCCCACACTCTTCAATATAATGATAAATGATCTTCTCGAGGGCCTATCCCCTAAAATAACACATCTAAATTCGCGCATGATGGATCCGCACAAAAAGCATTAAAATGGCCCAAAACCTTCTTCAAAAATCTCTAAACAAAATACAACAATGGGCTGACAAATGGGGCTTCTCCCTTAACTCGGAAAAAACTACAGGAATAGTATTTAAACACAAAAACATGAAACCCGCCTCCCCAAAACTCCAGCTAAACAACAAACCAATCCAATTCCTAAAACAAACCAAATTTTTAGGACTAATTTTCGATGAACATCTCTCCTGGGACCCTCACATAAATAATCTAATAACTAAATGTAGCAAAGATCTAAATACGCTAAGATGCCTAACTGGCTCAAACTGGGGGGGCTCTAAAGACACCCTCCTCTCACTCTATATATCACTAATTAGATCTAAAATAGACTATGGATGTGCCACATACGACCCTAAACCAATCCCTAAGCAAAAACCTAGACTCAATCCAATACCAGGCTCTAAAACTAACACGCACTCAACATGGCACCTCCTACACTTCACTCCAGGCCTTAACAGGAGAAATGCCACTAAATCTACGTAGGGAACTATTAACTAATTTATGGGCCGCGTCTCAATCCAACCTCTAATCCAAAACCTAATAAACAAAAATATCAGCCCCAAAAACCAAGCCCTAGCTCGAAAACACCCTCTACTTACTCCAATAGCCCAAAGAATAACCAATTACTTAAATGAACACCAAATAAACAATATTAAACAAAACTGTAAAAAATCAAATATCTTCACCCCAAAACTTAAAACACCCAAAATAGACATAACACTAGGTAGCACAATAAATAAACAAACCGACCCAAACATTGCAAAAACCACCACACTAGCATACATACATGAAAATTGGCCAAATTGGTGTCACATTTACACAGACGGATCCTCAGAATCGATCTCCAAACACACAGGTTTCGGAGTCCACATCACACAACCAACTAAAGCCACACAATCCTACCCAAACAATCAATCAATATTCACGGCCGAACTAATGGGTATGGCCTCAGCCCTTCATAATCAACAATCTAAAAAACAACAAAAAATCCTAATATATACTTACAGACTCGCTCAGTGGACTACAAGCCCTCCAAAATAAAAACACCCAAAACCGCCCTGAACTAATAAATCAAATACTAAAAAGCTCAAACGATTTAACTAAGGCAGGCAAACAAATAGTATTCATTTGGATCCCCGCCCACGTAGGAATATACGGCAATGAAAACGCCGATAAAGCAGCTAAACTATCCCTTAAAATCCCAGAAAAAAGCTTAAACCTACCCATCTCCAAATCAGAAATTAAAAGTGTCAACAAACAAAAAATCACCCCAAAATGGCATAACCTATATCAAAACTCAAATAGCCACATCAAAAAGGTTCTCAAAAAAACACTTACCAACACTTACATCCGTCCAAAAAAATCGACAGAGTAATCACTAAACTCCAAACAGGACATACCAACCTAAATAACCACCTCAAAATAATAAGAAAACACGCAACAGGAACCTGCCCACATTGCAAACAACAAGAAACCCAGGAACACGCACTCATACACTGCACCCATTACCTAACACACCAAACTACACTACAAATCACCCTAAATCTAAATAAGGCTCTTACTCTAGAAGCAATCCTAAATCCACAAAATAAAATAGAAAAATTCAAAGCCTTAGGCGTATACTTAATCAAAACAGGACTAATAAATCGCATTTAAAACCCCCAATAAACTACCAAAACCAAACCACATAATCAAACAAACAAACTTCCATACTCAGGTCCCTTAGTTCGCCCCCCAAACCATCTTGGCATTTTTTCCAAATCTCAAAATTTCCAAAATTCTATATAAGCAACCACTAAAACCCCCCTTCTGGATTGCCAAACAACTTTTTCCCCTTTTCGGAAACACATTAAATGGCTTGGCCGGGCCCGTTTGCGAAATACGCTGCAGTCGGAAAGCGCACGTAAAATCTCCAATATAAGTAAGTAAGTAAGTCTGAAAATTAAAAGATATGGCAAGACAAAAACACTCGAGATGAAGCCCTAGCTCGAAAAAATCCCTCGCTAAAGCCATCTGGGATATTAGTACATGAACTCATCCGAAGTCACAATTGTGGTGACATTCAGCCTCCAGAAAGTCACTACAAAGGGTTACACCATCCCTGGAAGTTGACACTCCCAAAGTTGACACTGCTTTAACACCAGAAGTCACTAAAAAAAGAAAACCCAACCCTACTACGATCAGTAGCTATCACTAAAAGTCCCTACAAAGGGTTACACCCTCCCTGGACTTTAAAAACTCCCAAAGTTGACACTGCTTTAACATCAGAAGTCACTAAAAAAGAAAACCCAACCCTACTACGATCAGTAGCTATCACTAAAATTCAAACTAACTGGTACACCTGGGCCCATATGTACACTGATGGATCCAAGAATCCTATCAACAACAGTGCTGGTTACGGGATCCATATCCACAGCTCCAAACCCCAAGCACATTCGGTTCGCTTGCCTGATGGTCAGTCAGTATTAACGGCTGAATTGGAGGCAATTCATCACGCACTCAAACTCATACCAGAGCTTCCGGAAGCAAAGGCAGTCGTCCTATCAGACTCGCTAAGTGCACTTCAAGCCATCAGTGGCAGAAACTCAAACTCCAGGCCAAACACAGTCAACAATATTCTATACGAATATACAAAACTATCGGACCAAGTACAACAGGTGGAGCTGTGTTGGATCCCCTCTCACATAGATATTCATGGAAATGAAAAAGCAGACTCACTGGCGAAGCTAGCTCTAGACAAAGCGGATATACAGCCTAGTCCCTTTCGTAAACTAGAGATAAAAAGCAAAATTAAAGCCTCCATAGCAGAAAAATGGCAAGCCCAATGGGACGCAAGTAAGATCGGCAGATGGCCATACAAAATTCAACCCAAGGTCCAACAAAAGCCAAACTCATACTCAAATGAAAGGAAAATTGAAATTGCTATCTCACGCCTCAGACTCAGTCACAAAAAGCACTATGACAAGGTTTGTTCATCTTGCAATCAGGCTGAAACCATTGATCACGTGTTACTAGAATGTCAAGACCACACCCCAGCCCGGGCTAGGTTAAAACAAGAATTGCAGTTAGACAGACAGATAATTTATTTAAGTCTCATCTAACAAGTACAGGGTAAAAATATGCTATACAAAATACAATAACAAGTGAGCCATCCTTTAAGGGTTACGAGGTTATCACTACAAAACTAAGAACATAGAAAATACACCATTGAAATATAATAAAATATACACAAAATACAACCATTACCGATTACAGTATAAAACTTGTTTCCGCTTCTGTATTAAAAGTTTGCAGGTTTTGTCGGAATAACAAACAACATCCGGATAGGCTAAGATGAAACTAACTTTTTGTACATCTGTAAAATCATTAAAAGTACAACATTTATCCACACATATACTTAAGAGGGTAGAACGTATATCATTATAAAGGGGCCAGTGTAATAAAACATGGATTTCATCCTCAACTTCATCCATACAGTAAAAACACGGTCTCTCCTCCACCGGTGTATTTGTGTGTCGTCCAGTCTCTATGTTTATTGGGGCTACTCCGCTTCTGAATTTGGCTAAGGCACTTCTATTACTCCTGGGAATCGAGTTAAAAATATATGGTTCAACACAAATACCACTCTTAAAATAACTGTACAGTCTCAACTTGTTTCCTCCCACACATCTCCTGCTGTGAGTTCTGTGTACATCAGTTTGCCAGCTGGCTCTAAAACTCTCCTGGATTTTGGCACATATTTCAGATGTGATAAAACAGGTGTGGAAATTGTTGCCTAGAGAGATAAAATGCTCTAGGTTCATACTCCTCAACTTATCATGTACTCGTTTGTTCCAGTTCTGCTTGCGACGTTCTGCGTGGGTGTTGCTCCAGATAAAAACTTTAGATTGCGACGTTCTGCTTGGGTGTTGCTCCTGATAAAAGCTTTAGATAACGACCGTTCAGGGTGCATGGAACTCAGATGTTTATAAAACTTCCTAACACTTTTCCATTGTCTCACACATGGCGGAGCCCATCCTATATCACCAACCAGAGCTGCATTTGGCGCGTATTTGTCGAGTCCCATATAGAACCGTAAGGCATTGACAGCTGGCACGTTGTACTGACCCCAGATTGCAGCTCCATACTCAACTATAGACCAGACCATAGAGTCGTAGAGTTTAGTGTACGTCTGGTATCTCATTCCTCCCATCACTTTGTACTTAGATATGAGGAGTCCTAGTGCTCGACTTGCTGAACTTGCTGCCACCTTACTCATCCGTCTATAGTCTAAAAATTCAGTTAGAAAGAGTCCAAGATAGGTGTAACTCTCTGATACTTCCAGTTCAATATCCCCACATCGAAAAGTAGATTCTGTCTTAGGAGTTGCAGGATTCCGGAAGTGGATAGCCTTGGATTTGGCTTGATTCACTGTCATCTTGTTCTCTGAACACCACGAGTTTAAACAGTCCAACATCAAGTTCAGGTTGTTCTCATTCTCGGCTAGAAGGACGACGTCATCTGCGTAGGCAAGAACATTTACATATTCTTCATTGATTTGAACACCAAGTGAAAGCTGATTGATACGGGTGATGAAGTCGTTTATAAAAATGTTAAAAAGAAGGGGTGATAGCAAACAACTTTGACGAAGCCCACATTTCAGTTCGAAATGTCATACAAAGTCATACAAAGAGTCATACAAAGAGACAATAGCATGATACATATTGCCTTTAATTACGCTCTGTTTTAATTTTTTCCATAAAACAGTCATATGCTTTTCTAAAATTCACAAAAGCAACAAAAGTTTGTTTCTTCATACTCTTTCTGGATTCAATCAGTGACGTTAAAGCGTATATGTGTTCCGTTGTGGACCTTTTCTTCCTGAAACCGATTTGTTGGTCTGCCAGCAAGTTACGCGTCTCCACGCGGTCAGTTAGTCTGGTGTTGAGGATGTTGCAGTACAGTTTATAACAGGCACTTGTCAGAGTTATACCTCGATATGATAGCGGGTCTCTGGGATTAGCTGTCGATGTCTTAGGAATTGGGTTAATAATGCCTTTCCCCGACTCTGTTGGAATCCTCCCTGAGCTAAGACACATGTTAAAAAGTGTATATAAAAATTGCATGCTTGCTGCATTTTTAAGGACCTCTGTTGGAAAATCATCAAAGCCACACGCTTTCCCTATCTTTGCTTGAACTAGAGCACTGTGAACTTCCTCCATGGATATATCCCCGTTAAGTCCAGATGCATGGGTGGAGTTCGATGTTGCCAAGACACCGATGACGTCATGATGACGTACGTCACTCGTGTCACTTACATTACTGTTCAGCAGTGTCGAGAATGCCTTACACCATGTATCCATAACAGTGGGTTGATGACTTGTGATAGTACCATCTTCCAGTAGTACCTCCATAGGGATTACCTTCTTTCTCTCGTTCCCAATACCTATATTTCCAATCTTTTTCCAGAAGTCAGCTCTACCAGAATCACAGAGTGACTCCAACTCGTCCAGAGTATCACGAATATGTTGTCGCTTCCGTAGCTTTACGGTTTTATCGAACAATTCTCTTTTTTTTCACATACACAGTCTTTAGGCGTCTTTTATCTTTACCCGTACTTTTACACCAAGCTTTTTCAGATTTACACATGTCATTCCACTTTGTAGTTAGGTCGTCGTTCCACCAAGCCTTCTTCACTTTCCGTTTCTTTTTTCCATTCCGTACACTTGAAAAAACTCATTCATTTCTTTTTTCACATTTTTGACGAAATTGTTAAAACCACTATCAATATCACGTTGTTGTTAGATCCGCTATCTGTCATAGATCTCCTAAAGCCAGGAGATGCAATAGCGAAGGCCAAACTAACTCTATTTCTGAGAGATGGACAGCTGCTCAAACGTATATAAACAGAGCAGCCATGGATAAAAATGAAATCATATCAATATAAGATAATAGAAATCATATCAATTCAAAAACAGAAATTATGTGAACACCAAACTCACCATAGATAGGTGTACCCTACTCACACACAGGAGTCCCACAGAGGGACAGGTCAGCCGAAATTGCCTAGGCAGAAGGTGACCTCTTAAACACCTAATGCAACAACAACAACAGCGTTAAGATCACTGCAGCCAAGCCTGAGACGGGAGTGTTTAACCTGACAGAATCTTGATCCATAATTTACTTCAAAGTATATACCATTCCTATCATTGCTTTTTATTTGGCATAATTATTTGTTTTACTATTTATGTTTTACAGCTGTGAGCACTTTCTCAAATTATAATCACTTGCATCCGACACTCTATTTGGAAGTAAAGATGAGAGATAATCCGGTACTAGATTGTTAACCATTTTATAAAAGATATTTGACTTTTGAAAATGCCTTCTTTCTTTTATTGACCTAAGATTTGTTTCTTTATAAAGTTTACCGTGACTTGTGACTTTCATTAATTCCAATTGGTGAATTCCTTAATTTGTAGGCATTTCTCTTTATTAAGTCTATGTCTTTCTTAGACTGGAATGATATTGGGATAGTTCTCACATGTTCAGCTCGCCTCTTCCCCACCCGTAGTCCTCCGCCGTGATATTGCTGGAATATTGCTAAAAGCGGCGTAAAACTATACTTACTCACTCCCCATCTGTAGGCCTTCTCCATTTGTATCTCCCCAGTAATATCTAAAGTGTTCTCTACCAGCTGTCTGACTTTCAGCTCTCCATCCTCATCTTCCTCCTTCACCCCACTAAACACCACCTCCGTTGTCCAGTGGTAGAGTGTCCCTCTGGAGAGCGGAAGGCCGGGGTTCGATCCCCGGCCGTATCATACCAAAAGACGTTGAAAGATGGTACTTGTTGTTACCCTGTCTGGTGCTCGGCATTAAGGGGCTAAAACAAGCAGTGATCGGCTCGGAGTCTGTATATTGTGTCTGCGTGGCATGGTATCTCAGTGAGCTAGCACTATAAATCGACATCAGTCTGGACTAGTACACCCGTATGCGACATACGCTTGCAGTCGGAAAGCGCACGTTAAATCTCCAATATAAGTAAGACTAGCACACACACACACACACACACACACACACACACACACACACACACACACACACACACACACACACACACACACACACACACACACACACACACACACTATTCCATCCATCTATTCCTGTGTTAAAAGCTGTGTTAAAAAGCTGTGTTAAGATCGGAAATTGTTTTACAGAATGTTTTGATTGCCCTCTAGGACTTCGGCAAGGCTGCGTAATGAGTCCATTTTTATTTTCTATTTTTATAAACGACTTAGCTTTGTATATAGAATCAACATGCACTCCAGGTGTACAGCTACACCCTGACACTGTACAGATGTTTCTATTGCTGTTTGCTGATGATGATGCATTTATTGCTGATACTGTGTATGGCCTTCAAAAACGCATAAAAGCTCTCAACTTGGATAAAACTAAGGTAGTGGTATTTAAAAATGGGGGTATTTTATCAAAATATGAAAAGTGGTATTACAAGGGTGAAAATCTTCAGTGTGTAAGTTCTTATAAATATCTCGGTACCATTCTTTCAAAAACTCTCCTGGTCTTTGCATGTTAATAGTGCTGCTTTACAAGCTAAAAAGGTCCTATTTGGTGTCATTAAATCTCTAAAAATGCTTCAAACTCTACCTTATGAATTGTTTTTCAAAATTTTTGATTCTAAAATATCTCCAGTTCTTTTATACGGTGCCAAGATTTGGGGTGTAGATACTTACAAAGAATTAGAGCAAATCCAGGTACTAGCATGTAAAAGCTTTCTTGGGGTTAAACAATCTTCATCAAATCATGAAGGGGGGGGGGGATGCGGAAGGTATTATATGTACATATTTGCTTATAAGCGGGTAGTTACTTATTGGTACAGAATTTTACATTTGCCTGAAAATAGATTAGTTAAGAAATGTTATAGATTATTAGTACTTGATGTTAATAATGGTAAGATTAACTGGGTCTCTAAAATCAAACACATTCTCTATTCGTTTGGTTTTGGCTACATATGGGAGAAGCAATTTAGTAATAATAGTAGAAGTTTTATTTCGGAATTTGTAAACCGTTTACAAGCCACATCTGAGCAAAATGGGCATGCAGCTGTTTCATCTAGCACTAAATCCCAAAGTTACTCTCTTTACAAAATTTCATTTGGCTTAGAAAGCAATATCAATGAAGTAAATGTTTCAAAATTCAGAGCTGCACTTGCTCAGTTGAGATGCTCCTCCCATCGGCTGCGAACTGAGACCGGTCGATATATTAAGGAAATTAGAGAACAGAGACTGTATTTGATTTGTAACCAGAATTTTATTGAGGACGAATATCATTTTGTGCTTATATGCAATGCTTATAGTGATTTAAGAGCTGAATACATTCCTCCTAAATATTTTACAACCCCTTCTAAAAATAAATTTAATGCTCTTATGTCATCCACTAACTTTAAAATCATAACGAAATCTAGCAGTCTACGTTTACAAAGCTTTTCGACTTCGCTCATTGCATACGGACTAAATATTTATTTTTATATATGCATGTGTATGTGTATGAATGTGTATGGATATGGATGTATACGTAAAATAGTGGTAAATCTTTTTTGTCCCTCTCTCTATAAATAGTTCTGTGTAATAGGCCTACGACCTAACACTTTTTGTGAATAAACAATTTATATATATATATATACCAGCTGTCTGACTTTCAGATCTACATCCTCATCTTCCTCCTCACCCTCCTTCACCCCACTAAACACCACCTTCGTTGTCAAGTGGTAGAGCGGTCGTCCGGAGAGCGGAAGGCCGGGGTTCGATCCCCGGCCGTATCAAACCAAAAGACGTTGAAAGATGGTACTTGTTGTTACCCTGTCTGGCGCTCGGCATTAAGTGGCTAAAACAAGAACTGGTTGGCTCGGAGTCAGTATACTGTGTCTGAGTGGGGTATTCATGTTAAACTGCGGCATGGTATCTCAGTGAGCTAGCACTATAAATCGGCATCAGTCCGGACTAGTACAAGCAGACACACACGCACGCACGCACGCACGCACGTAGCCTAGTGGTTAAAGCGTTCGCTCGTCACGCCGAAGACTCGTGTTCGATACTTAAGATGTGTACAATGTGTGAATCAACCTTGACCACCACATGTGGTTTTGGATGACGTGGAAATCAGGTTGATCGCTTATATTTGGCTCTATTCGCCGCCATAAGTCATCAGTGTATAATCAAGTTGACTTGCAGTGACGATGTCCTGTATCTTGTCTTCGTATCTTGCCATACTTTTCGTGTGAATTATCCTGGTCGGTAGGTGGAAAAATAATAATAGAAAACACATTTCAGATGATCTTTTCTCCTTCAAAAGTTATCAAAATGTTATACAGTGTAAGAAATACTTGTCTTGTCATTTAACCCTTTGTATTGTGACCTATCGTCGTACAGTTAAGGAGCGGTGGGTTTGGTAGCCAGATGGTTAAAGCGTTTTCTCGTCACTCCGAAGGACAGGTTCAATGCCCCACACGTGTACACTGGGCTAAGCCCTTTGCCCCCGATGTGATATTTCTGGAATATTGCTAAAAGAGGCGTAAAAATACCCTCACTCACTCACTATCTATCTATACTCATATACATCACTCACTCATATATACCGTTACAGCTGAGACTAAACATTTGCCAAGACATCAATCTCTTGTCCACTTATTAAATATTGATCTGTGAACTTGCGTAAACGAACCAAAGACTTCCCTTTCCAGTGCAGGCAAACCAAACACAAGTGTATCATACCTCACAGTCGTAACCGTCAGTGCGAAGGGCGTCATCTGCCTCCCTCCTATTGGAGATCTGTAGATTCACATGTGTATTGCGGGAGTGATGGATGGCCGCCTCAGGACCAAGGCCTGACGTATTGTTTATAGAGCTCTCAAACCGATGGTCTCTCACAGGCTTCAGACACGTCATTAATTTAGTGAGAACAAATATTGGAATAAACCCAAAGTCTGAGGCAATATTCCTGTACACAACCAATGTAAACCACTCTTCCTTTTCTACGTCCACGCATGCAAGTTGGGTTCATGGAGACAGTCGTCACTATATGGCTGAGATACTGCCGATGTGACGTAAAACTTTAACTCACTCACTCACTCACTCATGGAGACAGCCTCCGTGGTGTAGTGGATAAAGCGGCTGCCCGGAGACCGTCTCCGTGGTGTAGTGGATAAAATGGCTGCCCGGAGACCGTCTCCGTGGTGTAGTGGATAGAGCGGCTGCCCGGAGACCTCCTCCGTGGTGTAGTGGATAGAGCGTCTGCCCGGAGACCGCCTCCGTGGTGTAGTGGATAAAGCGGCTGCCAGGAGACCTCCTCCGTGGTGTAGTGGATAGAACGTTTGCCCGGAGACCGCCTCCGTGGTGAAGTGGATAGAGCATCTGCCCGGAGACCGCCTCCGTGGTGTAGTGGATAAAGCGGCTGCCCGGAGACCGCCTCCGTGGTGTAGTGGATAGAGCGGCTGCCCGGAGTCCGCCTCCGTGGTGTAGTGGATAGAGCGGCTGCCCGGAGTCCGCCTCCGTGGTGTAGTGGATAGAGCGGCTGCCCGGAGTCCGCCTCCGTGGTGTAGTGGATAGAGCGGCTGTCCGGAGTCCGCCTCCGTGGTGTAGTGGATAGAGCGGCTGCCCGGAGACAGCCTCCGTGGTGTAGTGGATAAAGCGTCTGCCATGAGTCCGCCTCCTTGGTGAATTGATAGAGCATCTGCCAGGCGACAGCCTCCGTGAGGAAGTGGATAGAGTGGCTGTCCGGATACCGCCTCCATGTTGTAGTGGATAGAGCATCTGCCCGGAGACCGCCTCCGTGGTGTAGTGGATAGAGTGGCCGCAGGGGACCGCCTCCTTGGTGTAGCGGATCCTTGGGAACATTTCCAGTGAATGGAAGTTTTACGTCCGGTCTAAATCACGAACTTGCATTCGGCAAAAACCAAGTGCCGACCCCACATAGAAATAACAACAAAGTGTAAACCAACCTGCGCATTTGCGACTGCGAAATACTGTTCTTGTCTGTAATTCATATTAAGAGAGTAATATGTTCACTCACTCATTGATATCATATATATATATATATATATATATTGTGTCGTCATATTTTGTGAGATATTCACCAATTACTTGTATAATATGTGAGACGCCCCCATCATTCCCCTATTGCCTAACCAATCATCACGCTTAGGTGCTGGACAAGTAGGTAGACCCCCAATAACTCACCAGGTGGACTGAGCGCCGTCCCGATCATTGAAATTGTGCAGCGCGTCAAACATCGAGCACCCGTTTTAACCCCAGTAAGGGGAATCCCCTCAGTGGCGGAATGTTTCGTTTGGGGAACAATTTCTGCTGTCGTTTTGCAGATTTGCCTCCGTTAGACACGTCAGAAACCCATGATCGGGGATTCAAATCCCGGTTCATCCTGATTAGGTTTCTAGGTTTGTCTGCAGCATACCAGTGCTCGTGGGTTTCACGAAACTGGTGAACAGTTAGAGATCTTCATCACTTCGGGCTTCGTCTAATTATAATCCTGATCTTCACGCATAAAATAAGTCTTATATTTGAAAAGGAATAACTTGGTGACGTCACATGAAGTGGATTTGAGATTTCATGAAGAAGTCAAAATACCAATCTTAAAATCATAATTTTTATAATTACTAAAAACAAAAACCTGTATTTTTGGACATCACAAGATTTCATCAACTGACGCCAATGACGTGATCACATTCTGCTGTCGGCGACCTGGGACGCCCTTCCCCGGACTATTGCCATTGGTTAACACACCGTCGCCAATACCTATAGATAAAGCCGTCCGGAGTTTGATCGCCTTCGCGAGAGCAGCCTGTAAACTGTTTCCTGACAGACCGCTAGCAAATGATTGGGACCTCACTAATAACCGACGTTGGTCTCTGGAGTGAGAAGCCCTCGGAGTGTTGTTATTATGACTCTTTACTGTCGGAACTATTTTCCCATTGACATTTTTTAGAACAGTTCGAGACATATCATCGTTGCTATGGCAACGTCTAAAAGACATTTTGCTGAAATTGGACGGCCGAAGTAACACCTCGTCAGAGTTGTGTTTCACTGATTTAGTGGCGGTCGATTTGGGTTGTATTTTGGAGGATTCGTTTAACGCACAAGCTGTTATTAGTTCATCGTCTGTTTCAGAGACTTCGTGAATCGTAAGCATGTCTCCACGTCTGGCACATGCCACTTTGATGCTGTTAGAGCGCCCCCTGGCGACAGGTACAAACGTCCCGGATGTGTGCCTACTTGATGAGAAGTTGGTGGAGAGAGTCGTCGAGTAGAATTCCTCACTTTCCATGACAGTTGGTTCCCGACCCACGGACCTCTGTGCCGCACGCGAGAAGTATTTCCAAATCTCATTACGAGTAAGTCTGTTCATGAAGGCATAAATGACAGGATTGATAGCACAAGATAGAAACACGAGACAAATTCCCGTCATGTCCAAGTAGGCAGAGGTTTGCGCGCCAAATGCTTTCATGAGGCCCGTGATGATGAAAAACGTCCATGAAATAACATAGGAGCCGTAGATGATAAGAATCGTTTTTACCGCTTTACACTCTGTCCTTCGAGATCTCGGCATGTGAACACGTGACGTGACGTCATCAATTTCAATGGCCGCCACCATGGAAATATCCTGGGTGGCGCTTGTGCTTCCTACAGATGGATAAACCCTATTAGCTGCTTTAGTATGTTTGATTGCTGCTTTAAAAATGCTTAAATAACAACACGTCTGAACAATAAACGGCAAGAGGAATGCGGCTAGGATAAAGAACACGCTGTATTTGCTCTCTGACTCCCATGTATTTCCACACACGAACTGGGTACGTTGATAGGAGAGTTCTCCGTATGTAAACAATGGCGGCATGCCGATGGCGAAGCCTAGTAGCCAGGTGACAGCGATGAGGAGGTTGCCGAGACGAGGGGAGAAGACGTAGGGGTAGCGGAGGGAGTTGATGATGGCGTAGTTGCGGTCCACGGAGATGACGAGAAGGGAATATTGCAGGGCGATGACTAGCACCGTCAGGAGGTACGCCTGTATTCGACACCAGATGTCGCCCATTACCCACTTCCGGGAGACAAGGGAGAGCATCAAGAACGGCATAATTAAGATCGACAGTCCTGAAGAAAAAATCAATAAATTTAATATAAACATAGGTATATATTTACATGCAATGATAACAAATTATTATATACTTCAGTGTGAAAGAGTTTTCCGAAGATGAGAAAAATATTTTTTCATTGCAGTGAACATAACACATAACATTTGACGGAACTATTGTCATACAAGAGTTACCTCCCTTCAAATTGTCTCCCTTTATCTAAGTGTCTGGCCGGTACACCGACTGTTGACTTCCTTTATATCTTAGTTCCACATTGACAAGACAAAATAATGACACTTGGGCATTTATGGAGTTAATATCCCTTCCTGTCGTTTGTTATTCTCTTGAAAATATTTCGTTATAAACTGGACATTTCTCATTTAACTCGTCGTTTCGCAAAGCGCCATTTTTGTCACTTGACCAGCGTGTTTTCCTTCGCTTCCAACGACGGTCTCTTGGAATACGTTTTTAAAGTTGATTTTGTATATACTCATATCCAAATATTTGATAAAGAATTAAGTGACCTTAAATATATTTGATTTCTTTTGTTTATATTTGTAAAATGAGTCATAATGAGTCGCATCATTCGCTTCCATTTTAACTTGGACTTGTTGCGTTATTTACAAGTATGAGCATATCAGCAGTTCAGCGATAACATCAGAAACATTTGCTAATCGTTTCACTGAAGGTTGTAATTTCGATGCAGTGAATTCGGGCAATTTAGACGGGATATGAATGAGGAGACAAGTTGATTGATTGATTAGTTAGGGATGAACGAATATCGATAACATCTGATACATAATCGACATGCGTTAAACATGCACTTGGGAAAGTGTAAACACCGGTGTTAGCAACTTGTCGCCAGTTGATAAACATGGAAGCCCCTCGCCAAGACTGTGTACACCGAAATAACTGATGCTCTCTCTTGTTGAGCCAAAATACTTTCTACCCCAATCACTGGCGTTAGACGATACGGGTACTCTACCACAGAGGCTGAATACACAGTCGGGACAGAATTACCTAAAACAAGTACCGCCTCTGAAGTAAGGTAAATAACGTAGACGCAAGTCCCTGCACACTGATCCGTGAGAGCTGGCTGGCTCTGTGAGTTGTGGACGGTTATTTTAGGAAGGGTAGGCACAGGTGGTAAATTGCGCTGTGCAGAGTTACTTCCCTTAGTTGTGTCGGAATACTGTTATGGGTTTGCGTCCCGATTCGATTATGTTGACGGTCTGTGAGCACCATGGCCGTTCTCGTTGGTGGTAAACGTGGGAAACGTGTAAGACCTGAGAGAGAGAGAGAGAGAGAGAGAGAGAGAGAGAGAGAGAGGGGAGAAGGAGAGAGAGAGAGAGTGGGTAAGAGAGACAGAAAGGGTAAAAGTGGGAGAGAATTGGAGAGACACAGAGAGAGTAAGAGTGGGAGAGAGAGACACACAGAGAGTAAGAGTGGGAGAGAGAGAGGGAGAGAGAGAGTGGGTAAGAGAGACAGAAAGGGTAAAAGTGGGAGAGAATTGGAGAGAGACACAGAGAGAGGGTAAGTGGGAGAGAGAGACACACAGAGATAGGGTAAGAGTGGGAGAGAGAGAGGGAGAGAGAGAGTGGGTTAGAGAGACAGAAAGGATAAAAGTGGGAGAGAATTGGAGAGAGACACAGAGAGAGTAAGAGTGGGAGAGAGAGACACACAGAGAGTAAGAGTGGGAGAGAGAGAGGGAGAGAGAGAGTGGGTAAGAGACAGAAAGGGTAAAAGTGGGAGAGAATTGGAGAGAGACACAGAGAGAGTAAGAGTGGGAGAGAGAGATACACAGAGAGTAAGAGTGGGAGAGAGAGAGGGAGAGAGAGAGTGGGTAAGAGACAGAAAGGGTAAAAGTGGGAGAGAATTGGAGAGAGACACAGAGAGAGTAAGAGTGGGAGAGAGAGACACACAGAGAGTAAGAGTGGGAGAAAGAGAAGAAGAGAGAGAGTGGGTAAGAGAGACAGAAAGGGTAAAAGTGGGAGAGAATTGGAGAGAGACACAGAGAGAGAGAGTAAGAGTGGGAGAGAGAGACACACACAGAGATAGGATAAAAGTGGGAGAGAGAGACACAGAGAGAGGGTAAGTGAGTGAGTACGGTTTTACGCCGCTTTTAGCAATATTCCGGCAATATCACGGCGGGGGACACCAGAAATGGGCGTCACACATTGTACCCATGACGGGAATAGAACCCGGGTCTTCGGCGTGACGAGGGAACGCTTTAACCACTAGGCTAGCCGACCGCCCAGAGAGAGAGAGAGGGTAAGAGTGGGAGAGAGAGACAGAAAGGGTAAAAGTGGAAAAGAGAGAGAGAGAGAGAGAGAGGGAGAGAGAGAGAGAGAGAGAGAGAGAGAGAGAGAGAGGTGTTGTGGCATGACGTCACGCAACGTTACATGGAGAAGACAGTATTTAATACACCATAATAATTGCATGGTACTACCGCGTGGACCCTTGTTGACAATCAGTAATTGCAATCTGTTTGTGTGTCCTTTCCCTTTTATCTCCCGCTGGTAGTAATTAAATAATAATGTTTTAATAATGAACTCATTCCTTGTGCCACGCTACAGTACAGTCAGTGTGGCCTCCAGTAATGTAGGACCACATATTCGTGCGCGTCACACCCGCCTCACCACACATCCAATTTCTTATTGATGCGCGGTTTGCAATCTCAGTAATGGCGCGTTTCCTGAAGCCCACAAAATGCCTTGATACATTAATGGGGAAATATTTGTCAAGGGAGTTCTCCAACAGTGAAGGCACGCTTGTCGAAGCACCACAGACCCAGGAGTGAGTGGACGTATGGTGTTATAAGTCATAACACGTCACTAGGTCGTCAGTGGAATACAAGCAGCGCCGACAGTGCCCCGACTTTGATCCCGTTATTTTAAGGAACGAAAGGAATTTTAAACTTAATTTTGGAACGGTTGTTTAAAAGAACGAACGTTTTTAAGAGGTAATTATGGAATAGCTATTTCAAAGAACGAACGTTATTTAAGAGTTAATTATGAAATGGTTTGAGGTTGAATTGATCTAATATCAGCTTTGATGATAAATTCAGTCTTTGAATTATGTGACTTCGAAAAGGCTGCGGTCACAGATGTACTCCTGATGGATAGTTTGAGTGACTACGAGTGACATTTGATTTAATGCCACATTAAACAGTATTACAGTTACTTCACGGAGTCTTAGTTTCAAGTTGTGAAAACTCACAGTGTTGCATAAAGTGTATGTTTAACACTGATGGGTGAGTATGTGAGTTTAACGCCGCTTTGAACAGTACATCAGTTATATCACGGTGTGTCAGCTTGAAGTGAGAAGGAGGCTCGAAGTGATGCAGGTCTCAGACGTTTCCAGCTTATTTGAAGCCACTAGGCACGGGTATGGTGCTGACAAACCTAGACACATAATAACAAATCAGGTCGATTCTGCGGTAGGTTCTGGCGCGTCTAAGGCGCCGCGATTCGCTGTGCAGTGTTGCGTCCCTTGGGCACGCCAGAAACCTATGATTGTGGGTTCGAATCCCGGTTCGCCCTGATTATGTTTCTAGGTTTGTCAGCACCATACCCGTGCTCGTGGGTTTCACCGTAGTGGTAAACGTCTGAGGCCTGCATCACTTCGGGCTTTCGTCCCACATTAAGCTGACATGCCGTGATATAACTGGAATACTATTAAAAGCGGCGTTAAAACCCAACTCACTCACTCACTACTTCGTCTAAGGCGGCAGGGTCGTTGGCGCTCCACCCTTTTGATGAATTCCACAAGAATGGGAATTATGCTGACAGACCAAGGGGACTAACACGGCCGAATATGTATTCGAACCTACCCCCCCGCAGATCACAGACACTAGGGGGCGCAACTCTTTACAACGTCCGATTCAGTCAGTACGAATCACAAACAAGGGACCTACCCGTCCCAGGGACCCCCATCCCCCACCTACCCCACCCCACCCAACGGCGAAAGTCTTTAAAACCATGTGCCTTCTGTACGACAGGGCATGCCTTCTCTTTTTATAACCGATTTTCAGTGATCCATTCATATCATTATCACCCTTTTTTGCTCTCACGTCAAGTGAGACAGTGAAGGTCTGGGAACACGCCCATAGTGGTCGCGTTAGTAGAGCCCTGGGCGTACGGCGACACGTCCAAACTAAAAGAGGGATTCGTGTTTTTTTCAGCCAGATGTCTATAATGAGTCGGCTTCGTTTTTTGGCACTGCGATTCGGAAATTTCGACTTAACACATCAAAGCCAGATCACACAGGACACAACCATTCCTTCGCTTGAATCACCAAGATTGATACAATTTCCACACCAAAATTATAGCTGGGCCTTTATTATTTCCACTCGGAACTGCCCTCGGACTTTCGTTTTCAAGATCCAAAAACCAGATATGCTTTTCTTAAAGGTCCACTCGTTCATACCGATAGTTTAGAATAGTCCCAGGCAACTTTCTACGGAGGGTTTTTAAATCTTTTTGTCGAGGAGTGTTGTATCGGAATTGGGATTGGAAAATAATAATTATAATTATCTTAATATAATTGTGAAACCAGTGACCATACAAAAATAATATTTCTGATGTGACTTACCAAGTTGACAGCAGGTGAGGTTCAGCACAAAGCTATTGGACACTGTAAGGAGCTGTGGCCTCTTGTGGAACACAACACAGACAGTGCCGTTACATAGCAGAGATAGCAGAAACACTACGGCGAAGTATGATAGCGCTGCGCTGAGCCCGGCTGTGCTGATGACGTCATCGAAATCGAGCTCCACGTCACATGTGTCGCTGACGTTACATAGCGACTCCGTCATGCTGTCACTATGGAAACCTGAAAGTGAATTTAATTATTAAATACGATGTGTTGACTTATTCCTGAGATTTGGGTAATTAGTCGGACGTTGTGTCCGTTCCCTTAGCGCCGAGACGCCCGGGTTCGATTCCCCAGAACACCGGGGTAGTCTTGAAGTTAAACCGTTCTTTCGTTACTGCACAATGTGTGAAGCCCACTCATCCTACTCACTCACTCACTCACTCTTCCGCCACGCTGAAGACCTGGCCCACTTCCACAAAGCGATCTTAGCGCTAAGATGATCGTAGCTCCCACACTTTTAACATACGCTTACGGTAGTCTTAGAGCTAAGATCGCTTTGTGCAAGTGGGCCCTGGGTTCGATTCATAACACATAAATAACATGTGAGCTTATTATTGTTGTGTTACCAGGTGTTCGCGAAAAGGTGAGCGTATCCTGCCCCACCGGTGGCACCGTAAAGAATGGCTTGTTCTTACTTAAACAACAGGTTATTTATTTTCGCAAACACCTGGTGTCATCACTGATTTTCACTGATCCATTCACCGCTATCTTGCCTTTTACGGCGATGGGATCTGGAGACTGGTTACTCTCGGCTCAGACGCCTTATATTTTAAAGAGTGAGTGAGTATGGTTTTACGCCGCTTTTAGCAATATTCAAGCAATATCACGGCGTGGGACACCAGGAGCTACACACATTGTACCCGTGTCGGGAATCGAACACGGGTCTTCGGCGGGACGAGCGAACGCTTTAACCACCAGCCTACCTGACTGCCTCCTCTATTTTTACGACATCAGTACAACCAAGCATTGTCGTGATGAAGCATACACCTGGCAAACCGTAGTGTTACAATGTGATGCGTATAAACAACAGCGACAACTCCCTTTCCATAATCCTAAGTATTGTGACCGCCTCCGTGGTCTAGTGGTAGACCGTCCGCCCAGAGAGCGGAAGGTCCGGGGTTTGATCCCCGGCCGCGTCCTACCAAAAGACATTAAAAGATGGTACTTGTTGTCACCCTGTCTGGCGCTCGGCATTACGGGACTTAAACAAGGACTGGTCGTCTCGGAGTCAGTATACTGTGTCTGAGTGGGGTATTCATGTTTAACTGCGGGCTAGCACTTTTAATGGGCATCAGTCCGTACGAGTACAAGCACACACGCTATGTAAGTGCTATAATCTTGGACGCGACGTTAAACCCCATTTCACCTCACCTCACTTCATAGGTTTTGGTCCATATGCAAAACAAGAGTACAAAGAGATAATAACCGTGAGTACAACACAGCTATAGGGATGTGCTGCATACAAGACATTTGTGGAGACAATGTTACAAAGTAACAAAGACACAAAGACATGCACAGTCGCGTTTTATGGCAAGCATGGATGCTGAAGACCTTTTGTGAACCGGATCTTCACGGGTGTCTCCCGGGTAGAACTGATCTTTAGCCATGTTTGTCGTAATCTCAATCTCAATCGATGCTCATGATGTCAATCACTAGATTGTTTTTTCCAGACTCGGTTATTTACAGACAGCATTCATGTAGTGAAAATATTGCCAAGTACAGTTATAAACAACAAACAAACAAACAAACAAACATATTGTCGAGGACCATTCCTGCTTTATGATTTACTTATTCATTGTAAAATCTGAACAAATCCTTTTTCAACAGCAAATTTCTTTTCGTGACATGAATATTAACGTGTACTTTACTGAAATGCAAAACTAACTGATACAGAATTAATATCTGATGTCACCATGGAAACGACCAACGTGGTACCTGGCGAAAGCAGGCTTATAGAATTTGCCTTGCAGGGTACTTACCACACGCTGATGTTGGAATCAACGTATCAACATTGTCTTGATTGCGTTGGTGGCCTAACTCAACTGACCTTATATTCTAGGATGAGGTGAGGTAAAAAGGGGTTTAACGTCGCGCCCAAGATTATTACACTCATGTGTGTGTGTGTGTGTGTGTGTGTGTGTGTGTGTGTGTGTGTGTTTACTTGTACTCGTCCGGACTGATGCCGATTTATAGTGCGCACAGTATACTGACTCCGAGCCGACCAGTCCTTGTTTTAGCCCCTTAATGCCGAGCTCCAGGCAGGGTAACAACGAGTACCATCTTTTAACGTCTTTTGGTATGATGCGGCCGGGGATCGAACCCCGGACCTTCCGCTCTCTGCGCGGACGCTTTACCACTAGGCAACGGAGGCGGTCTTCTAGGATGCACAATTAAGAGTTGCCATTGGACAGAATACAGAGTTACATGATTTCTTAAAGACGCATCACTGACAAATATGATGTCCGATGCAATTTCCTTTTTGGATTTGTACCATATGTTCCCGTGTTATTTCAGGTGAACAATTTACATGCCTTTGCATGTGTTTGTGACGGGGGTCATCGTTGGGGCAGGATACGCTCACCTTTTCGCGAACACCTGGTATCATCCCTTTTTGAAAGTGATTGATAAACCCATGCTCATGGTATAGCCGGAATCGTACACTCGACTCTGCTCCTAGACATTTAAGTGTTATTTTATAATGTCCTATGCGCTGATAGTGTTGGTGGTGCACAGTACCTGTTACGACTATGTTTTCGAATATTTGCAAAAGCCATTAAAGAGATCCGGATTGGTACAACGGGTGCACCTGCACTTGTGTATCTGCCTTATTTGCATGCCAGCGAGATCCGACAAACGTTGTTCATGCTATCAACTACTGGTTGCCTTATGAAGTATTAGATTCCTATAAGGTGTTTACACATCCTAAACATGATAAACACACTCACACTTGCTTTAGTTTCCTATATAGTATTTACACATCCTAAACATGATCTAAACATGATACGCACACATACACTTATGAAGCATTAGTTTCCTATTTAGTGTTTACAAACACTTCACAAGATACACACACACACTTATAAAGGATTCCTCTTTTTGTGGTGTGGTGGTACCAAAAAACGTTAACAGATGTTATTTGTTGTTACCCTGCTTGGCGATTATCAAAGAACACCATCATATATGTGGAATATTGCTGAGTGTGGCGTTAAACGAAAAACAAAGCAAAATTATTTTTATCAACATCTCCTTAGAAATTCAGCTTGGGTAATCATCATGTTCAAATATTGGGAAAACAACTCTCTGAAACCTCAACAGTCATCCTTCCCAACACATTCTAGCTTTACCCTATATATACACACGCGAATACCATACATGTTGGTTAATACATAAAGAATTACTCGCATTCAAGAGATATTAAATTGGTTCGATGCACAAACGAACATACTGGTATGTTATGTGAACCGACGCTCATGAACGCATCACATGTGACGTCATAGATCCATGACCGAAGATGCAGCTTTTGTCTCATGCAGGAATAGCATGTAAAGTTCGGAAATCACGTGCAGGATATCGTGATAAGAATAAAGACACGCTGTGTTAACACTTGACTGATTGTTAGTTTTGTCATTAAGTGGTACACATTGGAAATATCTCTTCTTAACGTACATACTTCTCTATATGATTCTATGGTTCGCGTTTCCTTGGGGGGTGAGTATATTTCGTTATGCTAAATACAAATACAAACCATCAACGCCAGAGAACAAGTGTTGATCATCCCAAGAATAATATTACATTAGTCACAAGAGGCAAAACAAAGGTGAAAATTATGAATGGATCACTGAAAACGAGTGATAACACCAGGTGTTCGCGAATAACGTAAACGTGCCCTTCCCTCACAGCAGCACCTGCCACGCACAATTAAAAAAGTATGTGTTTGTTGCCTAGCAACTCGACCCGTGAAGATCCGACGTAGAATAGGTCTTCAGCAACCCATGCTTGCCGTAAAAAGGCGACTATGCTTGTCGTAAAAGGCGACTAACGGGATTGGGTGGTCAGGCTCGCTGACTTGGTTGATGCATATCATCGATCCCAACTGCGTGGATCGATGCTCATGATATCAATCACTGGATTGTCTGGTCCAGACTCGATTATTTACAGACCGCCGTCATACAGCTGGAATATTGCTGAGTGCGCAGTTAAACAACAAACCAACCAAGCCTAACAACTCACAGCAGTGCGACGGCGGCTTGTGAAAAACTCCAGACAATCACGTGATGGACCAGAAGTCCATTGACACCATAGCGCATTTTGTTGAACAAGTTCAGATATTCTGTGGCAAAAAATGCAAATCTTAAAATGATCAAATTCTATTTCATCATGATTTGGCAAAACTTTGCATCTCCCTTGTGCCTTATAGGATTTTTGGAATAAATATCAAATATGGAGGTAATTGTCTGCTATATCTTGGTTTTAACAAACTGTACCACTGAACGCTGAACACAACGCGGTATCCCCATCAATGGATGAATAGGATAAATGAAAAACAGTCGGTGAATGTAGAGATATCTCTAAGACACAAATAAATCTATATCGATTTCTGTTACACATTATTGATTGAAAGGTAATTGTTCTGGCACAGGCGTAATTGAAAAGATGAATTAACGGAGATTAACTTTAATGGCGAGTTAATATGCTGTGTTTCATCCTCTAGACGCAATAACTGCACATCTTTCTTGTGCGAAACCACGAGAACATGAATGAAAAATAAAATGATATTTTTCAACTGTACATATTAAAGAGTCCTAGTTTTGTAAGCTTTGTGTGTCTGTCAGATAGAACATACAGGAATTGCTGGCGTGTGATGGACCATTTTGAATATGGTCAGTTATTTGTCAGATGACATCGAGACAAGACCAATGAAGATCTGAGATAGAATAAGTCTTCAGCAACCCATAGTGGCCGTAAAAGGCGACTCTGCTTGCTGTAAGAGGCGTCTAACGGGATCGGGTGGTCAGGCACGCTGACTTGGTTTATGCATGTCATTGATCCCAATTGAATGGATCAGTGTTCATGATACTCACTGGATTGTCTGGTCCAGACTCGATTATCTACTGACCACCGTCACATCGCTTGAATATTGCGGCGTTAAACAAAACATCGATTCAAAACATATCGATATGCATTCAGCGTAGGATATGTTGACACCGTCTAGTGACATGCATACCAATTTCATGCTATACTCCTATAAATATTATACCTAACTACAAGTACAACTTAGTTCTTGTAATGCTGAGTATAGTTCATAAGAGTCCAGGTTCATTATTTCAATAATCACCATCATGACGACATTATAATTAAGATCAACGTGTCTATAAAAATATGAATTAGTTTACACCTGAAATATGGACATGTTTATAATAAAAATGTTAACCAAGTTAATTACCATTGAGTATGTTAGTACACGTGTGCCTATACAAGGTACATATGCGCTTATACACGGATCCGATGAATACAAAGCGTCCCCCTTAAACCACTAGTGTTCCCATCTGTTACATGTATAGGGACTTGATGAAGACGATCTAACCAGCCATGACTTAATTCATTCATTGTTCTAACTTACCTCATTGAGGCAGTGATGTTTGGTAAGTTCGAGCTCGGCATCCATCAACTGCGCTGCGGTGAGCCTTTTGACGAAACGTTTTCTGGAACTTCCGGTAGCCTAGCAACACAGTAGAATTGTGGGCCCGTTGGATGTCGTCTCGTCTGAAAGCGATATTATTGATCCGAGAGGGTAATTATTAGGACAGAATTTCCAGCCGACACACTGATGTCTTTTCATTAATATACTCAACAACAAAGGTTCCTGTGACACCAATATTTTAGTGAATTTTTCAAACAAGTAAAGTTTGGTTTTCAATATTGTAGTACATGTATGGAATCAAGTCACAAAAACGCAACTGCTACAGAAAAGCATGCATTCCATGCAAATGTTGACTTTTATGCAAGCCCCATGCATTTCACTACCTAAGAATGGGTATAAAAACATTTGCGTTAACGGGATTCCATATGCATTGTTTAGCATCGTTCTGACAACAACCACACAGAAAAACAACAAAATTAGGCAATTATTTAACATTACGAAATGCCACGCCTGTCCGAAAATGAGCGTCTGCGAGCAATTGGTATGCTTGAAGCAGGATCCAGTCAATGTGATGTTGCAAGACAATTTAACGTCCACAGGTCCATTTGGTGTTTAATGCAACGTTGGCAACATACGTATGCAGTCAGAGACCATCCTCGGAGTGGCAGGCCACGCGTAACCAATAATCGACAAGGCAACTGGATTCGAACAACACACCTACGAAATCGATTCCAGCCAGCAACGGTGACTGCAAGAAGCATCCCTGGCCTTCGACGAATATCTTCACAGCCGTACGTCGTCACCTCAAATGTGCAGGGATTGTCGTCAGAAGACCCGCCAGACGTCCCATTTTGACAGGAAACCACCGTCAAGCACGTCTACAGTGGTGCAGATAGCGTCTACGCTGGACGGCCATGCAGTGAGATCACTGACGAGTCTCGTTTTCACCTCAGCCACAGCGATGGACGGATTCGAGAGTACCGACGTCGAGGTGAACGTTACGTCAATCATTCCGTCATGGAAGAAGATCGGTCCGGGAGCAGTAGCGTTATGGTATGGGTTTAGATTACAGCAAGACAGAGGACCCGTTTAGGAAATCTCAATGGACCGCGCTACCGCAGATCCTCGGGCCTGTTGTTCTACCGTTTTTGCGTCGTCATGGCGTCATCGAGCACATGTGGGATGAGATGGATCGGCGCCTTCGACGTCAACCACGTGTTTCACAGACACTCCAGGAACTTCGAAACATGACATGGACAGATATCCCACAGGACTTTGGGCGACGCCTGGTCCGTTCCATGTGACGAAGATGTGTTGCTTGCATCGCAGCCAGAGGAGGACACACACGCTATTTATTTGTAAAATGACATTTTGGCATGTTCATGGTTTTTTTAGATGAAATCACGCATTTTCTGAGGTCTGTATGGCAAATTAAACCATTTGAACACTTACAGGAGTCTTTTATCTGTTGCACACCGAAATTGTTTCAGATTTGGTAAAAAACATAACTTTGCATTAAATCTTATTCAATGTCACAGGAACTTTTGTTGTTCAGTATATATTTTGTATGTATCTGTCCGAAAGCTGACGTCATTTTCGCTATCGTAAAGAAAATAATGACATCGTGACCAAAACGCCATGCAAAAACCGTTAACTTGATATCAATAAGGACTTTGAAAAAATGCTTCTCTGAAACAAAAATATGTTTTAACTTTTGTTCTGATTAATGCAGGCACTTTTTTGGTGACGTTTTCAACCCACTCTAATAAACTGGCCACGCCTAAATGCGATCGATGGACACGTAAGCGGATCATTGCGCCAGGGGTATACTAGCCAGCTACAGAAATAGCTGTAAGTGAATATTTGATGAGCGGCATTATCTGGTACTAAGGCTTTGCATAGGAAACCAGTGTCATTACTACTTTCTGTCACGCCCCTGGCTTGGATTAGAAGACTTATGGTTTGTGGAGTGCTTAGTTCAGTCTGACCAGGCCACGTGCTCCCACACAGTTTACCTCAGTATTCCCAAACGTCACCGTTATCCCTAGCCCATCACCCCAAACCATCACCACCCCGACATCAACCCCCATCACCCCAACCCATCACTATCACTGTTCCCATCATCACCATCACAACCCTACCCCACCCCAATACATGACAAACACCACTCCCACCCCCAATACATGACAAACACCACTCCCACCCCAATACATGACAAACACCACTCCCATACCACCCATCACCACCCTAAACCATCACCACACCCCCCCCCCCAATACATGACAAACACCACTCCCATACACACCCATCACCACCCTACCCCCCCCATCACCACCCCACTCCCACCCCAACACATGACAAACACCACTCCCATACACACCCATCACCACCCTACCCCCCCCATCATCCCCCCCCACTCCCACCCCAATACATGACAAACACCACTTCCATACACACCCATCACCACCCTACCCCCCCCCCCCCCCCATCACCGACCCACTCCCACCCCAATACATGACAAACACCACCCCCATACCCACCCATCACAACCCCCTTTCCCCCCCCCCCAATACATGACAAACACCACTCCCATACACACCCATCACAACCCCCTCTCCCCCCCAATACATGACAAACACCACTCCCATCACCACCCTACCCCCCCATCACCACCCCACTCCCACCCCAATACATGACAAACACCACTCCCATACACACCCATCACAACCCTACCCCACCTATCACAACCCCCTCTCCCCCCCCCCCCCAACACATGACAAACGCCACTCCCATACACACCCATCACCACCCTACCCCCCCATCACCACTCCACTCCCACCCCAATACATGACAAACGCCACTCCCATACACACCTATCACCACCCTACCCCCCATCACCACCCCTCTCCCACCCCAACACATGACAAACACCACTCCCATACCCACCCATCACCACCCTAACCCACACACCCAAACACATGACAAACACCACTCCCATACTCACCCATCACAACCCCCTCTCCCCCCCCAAAACATGACAAACACCACTCCCATACACACCCATCACCCCCCCCCCCCCCCCACTCCCATCCACAACACATGACAAACACCACTCCCATACCCACCCATCACCACCCTAACCCACACACCCAAACACATGACAAACACCACTCCCATACACACCCATCACAACCCTACCCCACCCATCACATCCCCCCCCCCCCACACACACACACACTCCCAGCCACAACACATGACAAACACCACTCCCATACACACCCATCACAACCCATCACCACCCCACTCCAAGAACAACACATGACAAACACCACTCCCATACACACCCATCACAACCCCCTCTCCCCCCCCAACACATGACAAACGCCACTCCCATACTCATCCATCACAACCCCCCCTCATCCACCCCCAATACATGACAAACACCACTCCCATGCACACCCATCACCCCCCCCTCTCACCCCCAACATATGACAAACACCACTCCCATACACACCCATCACCCCCCCCCCCCTTCTCTCCCCCCCAACACATGACAAAATCCACTCCCATACCCACCCATCACCACCCTAACCCATCAACGCCCCTCTCCCACCCCCAACACATGACAAACACCACTCCCATACTCATCCATCACCACCCCATCTCCCCCCCCCCCCCCCACCACATGACAAACACCACTCCCATACTCAACCATCACCCCCCCCCCCCGAACACATGACAAACACCACTCCCATACCCACCCATCACCACCCTAACCCATCACCACCCCGTCTCCCCCCCCCCCCCCCCCCCAACACATGACAAACACCACTCCCATACTCAACCATCACCACCTCCTCTCCCCCCAACACATGACAAACACCACTCCCATACACACCCATCACAACCTCCACCCCCACCCCCAACACATGACAAACACCACTCCCATACTCATCCATCACAACCCCCTCTCCCCCCCCCCCCCCAAACACATGACAAACACCACTCCCATACACACCCATCACCCCCCCTCTCCCCCCCAACACATGACAAACACCACTCCTATACACACCCATCACCACCCCCTCTCCCCCCCCCCAACACATGACAAACACCACTCGCATACACACCCATCACTAACCCCCCTCCCCCCCCCCCCCCCCCCAACACATGACAAACACCACTCCCATACTCATCCATCACCACCCCCTCTCCCACCCCGAACACATGACAAACACCACTCCCATCACCACCCTAACCCACCCCACCCATCACTATCTCCACTCCCGACCCGTCACCACCCCCATCATATCACTAACCCCACTCCTACCCATCTACAACCACAATCCATCCCCCCCTCCCAGCCGACAACCACCCTTGCCCCCACCCCTACCAACCTCTCCCATAATACACGTTTTATTCCTAATATATGATAATTACAATACGAGAACACGCTCGATTAATGACCTCCACGTATACGACTGCCATGGTTATACCTCAGCATAATCAGGGAGATTGTCTCACTCCTGATAAAAGGCTCTGTCACATGAACTCGGGTAATATTCACGGTAAACTGACATTGATGTATGTGATGAGGGTAATATATGCCAATGCTTATCGGGTTTAGAACACCAGGGTAATATTTTTATATCGGTATGGGTCAATATTTATCATGACCACATGTGTTATCTATAAGGTTATATTGAACTGCTACGATATCAAGAGTGCGTGTCAATTTGCCTTATATTTTCATTTATATAAACTCTGTTATTTGTAACAAATAAATTCGCATATTCTTTTTTAATAAGTTGAAAACAAAGGTTTCATAAACATGCGGTGAAGGCATTAATCGATATAATAATTTTCAATTACAAAAAAAACATGTAAATCCACATTGTTTTCTTTCTGAAATTCATCTGTATCCCTGGCCAAACCAGACTGTTATATGACAGTGTATTTTATTGTTGAACCATGTTACATTGTTTCTGTTGAGATTCGGAAGACGCTCATTGCATTTTATTTTGGCAGTGACTAGTCGTCAGGAATGTAGTACTATTTAATGTCAGCAGTCGTCAGGAAGTTACAACCCCAGAAGTACACTCTCTCAAAAAAGAAACGCAACCCCTATATTTTCAAGATGTTTATCTCAATATTCAAGTTATCATAACACATTTATTATTGAAGACAACAATATGAAATTTGGCATGGTGGCAGTACAGGCTTCGACAGTTCTCTCACTAAGATTGACTTGACGCAAGGGGGCGTCTTTCTCAGTACCTCGTATGAGCGCCATGAGCTGCGATCACAGCATTGCACCTCCTAGGAACAGAACGGATTAGACGCCGGATTCTTTCCTGAGGGATTGCTCTCCACTCCTCCTCCAGTGCAACGGCTACTGCATCCAACGTCTGCGGCGGCGGTGTACGTGCACGTACTCGTCGGTCCAGATAATCCCAAAGATGTTCGATTGGGTTGATGTCTGGTGGTCGTGAGGGCCATGGTAACAAGTTGACGTTAGAATTCTGGAGAAAATTCACTGTTGCATGAACAGTGTGCGTCCGGGCGTTGTCGTGTTGATAGAGCTCCCTCTGTTGGTCGATAATCGGCAGAAGATGAGGCTGTAAAACGTCATTGATATAGCGCTGGGCTGTCAAATTGCCACAAATGATCACCAAGTCTGATCTTTGGTTGTAAGACATGGCTCCCCACACCATGACGCTCCCACCACCAAATCTGTCGATTTGCCGAACACGTTTCGGGGCAAAACGTTCGTTTCCTCTTCTATAGACACGCTGTCTTCCGTCAGGGCGTTGAAAGAGAAAACGTGATTCGTCACTAAGCCAGACGCGCCTCCAGTTTCTGAGGGTCCATATCCGAACGTTGGTGCACCACCTGAGTCGTTGGCGTCGATGTTCGTGGCGTAAAACAGGTCCAATAAGTGGTCTTCTTGCACGCAGACCGGCCTCTCGTAGACAGTTCCTAATTGTTTGTGCGGACACTCTTCTCAAACCTGGCACCTATGTTGCAGTGACGGTAGGTGTGGCTAGCCGATTACGTAGGTGGGTGACCCGGATGAATCGATCCTGAGGTGGTGTGGTAACCCTTGGCCTACCACTTTTTGGGAGATCTTCAGTTGCATGAAATTGGGTGTATCGGCTCCAAAGTCGGGAAATCGTTGTTTTATGAATATTGAGGTGCAGGGGCAACGTTTCCAAAGCTTTGTCCGGCTTCAATACGATCAATGGCGATATTTCGATCTGCAGCACTCCACCGTGGCATATTCGACCTTGTCTTTCGGTGAAAACGATAGAGTGAATTGCTAATCAACGCGTGCTTTTATAAACCCATACTTCTACTGCTCTTTCCATGAATTGCACGTGCATGAGGCTTTTGGCATGGGCCACGTGAAAATTTTGCTCACTATGATAAAAGTAACAATAAAATGCCCTTGTGCACGAAAATGGGTGTGTTTGGGCGCTTACGTTAATAAACAGTGTACATGGTATACGTGCATATCAGAAAAACTGTATTTACAATCAACATTTTTCTTCTTGGGGCTTTCTAACATTCTCAGACTGGGGTTGCGTTTCTTTTTTGAGAGAGAGTATCTTCAGAACCAACTGAAGTAGAACTTGTTGTTACCGAAGCAAACTTGTTATAACTCGGTCTAGGAGTGGATGAACTATGCTGTCCTGTTTGTAACCCTGACAACTCCTGCCTGTAAACCCTTAGTGCTTAAAGGGGGCACGGGTGGCCCAGTCGTCTAAGGCGCCGCGATTCGCTGTGCAGAGTTGCGTCCCTTGGGCACGCCAGAAACCTATGATTGTGGGTTCGAATCCCGGTTCGCCCCGATTATGTTTCTAGGTTTGTCAGCACCATACCCGTGCTCGTTGGTTTCACCGAAGTGGTAAACGTCTGAGACCTGCATCACTTCGGGCTTTCCTCCCACACTAAGCTGACACGCCGCGATATAACTGGAATACTGTTAAAAGCGGCGTTAAACCCAACTCACTCACTCACTTAGTGCTTAAAGCCATCCATGTTAGTCAGCGAATAACCATCAGCCAAAGTAGCAGCCTTGTGTAACTCCTCCACTTTCTGCTCATCAGGATGTCTCCGAATGTCCGTTGACACACACTGCTTAAAATCCTCCAGCAAAACCAACTGCCTCCAACTATCAAAATCACCATTGTCCTCCTTTGAAGTACATCACCTATCAAACAGTGTTTCCTTCTTCCTTGCAAACTCAACAAGAGTAGAACTTTCCCTTTCCTAAGCAGACCTAAGAACTAAGCAAACTTTTACCTTCAGGATCTTAATCATCAGCCTTCAAAACTTCCGCCTTAACAACCCGATAATCAGAACTCCTGTCAATAGGCAAAGCAGAATAAACTTCCTGAGGTTTTCCCCTAAACACACGTTGCAACAACATAGTCTACTGATATTGTGGCCATTTTAAACTGTTAGCCACCTGTTCAAAATGTAGGAAATCTGCTTGGAAAGATCCAACAATTCATCACCTGTTCAGATACCGGGAGAGAGACCATTCTGTAATTCAAGTTGTTTTCAGCCTAATTTCGTTATCAGCTTTCAATCTCAATTTTACATTCTCAGCTTTAATGTCTTTAAGCTGAAATTCTCTCCTCCTTTCTCAGCTTCTATTCTCATTTTTATTTTTACTTCTCTGCCTCAATTTCATTAAGCCGAATTTCTCTAGCCATTTTTTCTCTTTAATAATATGTGATATATTAAATTTCAAATCCCGGACGAGCCCCCAATTCATGTTACGTGTCGATTCCCAAATTGACACAATATGTTCATCCAGAAATCTGTACGTAAAAGAACTTAGTGTGAAACCCACAAATCAATACAAATTACTGCACAGCAATCACAATGGCAGTACACAATAGAGTGGAAGTACAATAAATAATATGATAGCAGTGGTCAGTATCAAATACAAAAATACAGTGGTGATAGCAAAAATCAGTGATAATAATGTATACATTCACCCAGCGGCGACTGTGGTCAAGCTTCCGAGATGGGCTAGGCAGGGAATCAGTGATGCTTAGCGATCCTCACAACTTCCTGACGACTGCTTAGATCAAATGGCACTACATTCCTGACGACTAAACACTGCCCATGTATAATGCAAAGGGCGTCTACCGAATCTCAACCAAAACAATGTAACACCGTTAAATAATTGTTAAACAATAATAATAAACAGTAAATGCACTGCCATATAACTATATCAACATTTGAATATTAAAGTGATATTGTGAACAACGACCCACGTCGTTCGGGCACGATGATACCCTATCAACCAAGCCACGGAGCCTGACCACCCGAACCATTTTTAAGACAAGTATAGATTACTAGGGAGCAATTCTAACTCATGTTCGTACCCGTGCTCGTGGGTTTCACCGCAGTGGTAAACGTCTGAGGCCTGCATCACTTCGGGCTTTCCTCACACATTTAGCTGACACGCCGTGATATAACTGGAATACTGTTAAATGGGGCGTTAAACCCAACCCACTCACTCACCAACACCAACTCGAAATCCCCACGTGGTGTGACGAAGTACTGGCCACACGATGTTGTTAGTAGGTGACAAACGTTTAGATGAAACTCACTCAGAGACAGGGGCAGGTGTACCAGAGTTCTCGCCTTTGTTAACATATAAATTTAGTTTCACACCACGAGAGATCACTGCCCGCAGGAGATGTCAAGGTACCCACGGAGTCGACCTTTCATTATGGAGTAAAATTTACACCTTTTCTCTCCGTGAAAACATTTATCACCTGTTCGAGAAAATAACAGTTACCAAGCAACACAAAGTCTACAACATGCGCCACATTCACCACTCCCCAGTGTGACATGACGCTGTGACATGATGATGTGACATGACGCTGTGATGTGACGCTGTGACATGACGCTGAAAAGCCGTATATCGCGTACACGCATTACAGCTTGATGTCTATGGTGTTCTCTTCCCAACATCAATTGTCTCATGCTTTGGGTAGCGCAGTATCCACTCTATTGTTTAACCTATAAGATGTTGTGTGGCAATGTATTTGATTGTTAAACAAGGATTGTAACTGTATTACATTATATCTGTTGCGATTCGGTTTTGTATTGTATAGTATTTGGAAAGTGATTAGTTGTCAGGAATGTAGTACTATTTCGTGTAAGCAGTTTTGAGGAAGTTTCTATATTAAGATGCAAGTATAATGTGTAAACTTCCAAAATACCGTGGACTGCGAAAGCGTGTTGTAGAAACACGAAGACTATTCTATACTGTGATTGCACTGTGTAGAAATTTCCAGTAGACAATGAGGCTATTGATAAAGGGACAAGACCGTGAATCTAGTATCTCTCTCATACATTTCATTAAATCAAGACCAGCTTTCGTGTAAAGATCACTCATCACCCCGGATTCCCGGCCTAGACCTTTCTCGGAAGCTTGACCACTGTCTTCGCTAAGTGTATATACTATTATCTCTGACTTTTGCTGTCACCACTGTATTTATATATTTGATACTGACCACTGCCATCAAATCATATCCTGTCATTGAATATTGTACTACCACTCTATTGTGTACCGCCATTGTAATTGCTGTGCAGTAATTTGTATTGATTTGTAAGCTTAGTTAATTTTGTAATACATTTGTTGATTGTATTCCATTTATTGGTTTCACACTAAGTTCTTTTACTACAGAATTCTGGGTTAACATACTGTTTCAAAATGGGAATCGACACGTAACACTACATATAATTATTTCAATGTGCCAAGCGACAATGAATGAGAAAGAAGTTCTTTTCTGTAAATATGCAGACAAGCTGAAACTACTTCGTGACAACAATTGGCTCTCGCAGAGTCATTCACTGTGTTGCCAAGGCAACCACGGCACACATGGCAAGGTAGTCACGAAGAAGACCTTTTGCGAACCAGCAAGTTGAGTTTTGACCCTTTTTTCGCAATATGCAGACGTTGGCACAGATGGGGGCTTCGTGATAAGACATCTTTGCAATACTTATCACTTATATGAAAAAAGAAAAGTTACCAAGCAACGCAAGTCTCCCTGCGAAGGGAAGCGCTTCATGGTAAATATGCTCACGCGGTGCTCTGTCTTCATCAGCTGATGAACGTCAACAAATCCTTATATTGACAGATACATAAATCATAACAAAACAATCCATTAAACATCAAACTTTAATAATTCAAAGCGACCTATATCATCGCGGAGAGTCGTGACGTCGTGACGTCATCCGTCCCAAACATTCCATTTGCAGTGACATACCTTGGTTTTACAAACGGCAGAAAATGGCAGCTACGTCGATGTCATTCACTTGAAATTAAAGTTTCACCTATTAAACTTAGAGTTGGAAAGAAATCCAGACTCGGCTGATGCTTAAAATGTATTGATATTAACGTTCTGTGAACTTTGGGTGTGTGTTTGAGTCATTGTACGGCTGCTGATGACTGGGATTACCGCCTGAGTCGGCGCGGTTGGATTTCCCGAAGCAGCACACGACAGTGTGGAGCTCAGTTATTTCTTTTGGTAAGTTGAGCATTCTCTGTTATAACTTCGAATGGACACTTCATTTCGGTGACCCGGTGACCTGACATACACGTGATCTGTCTGGGTTCAAAGCCTGCATCATCTATAGCCTGTATCGAGGTCGCTTTCAGTGGGCCGTGTTCCGTTTTGAACTCTTTGAATATTTGGTGGTAACATCAGCCATGAAACCTTTGAAACTAGTTTTCCCTAAGGACCAGGGGGTTCGCTCAACCACATTCATGAACCAGAAGTTTATTCTTTATTTGAAAACTTAGATTGTGGCATTAGTTTTGGTGGAATGTGCTCAATCTAAAATAAATTGTCATATGATTATACCGTCCCTATTTGACGTTATTTTTAGACATTGAGGAATTCCCCTAAAGAAGTTCTGTATGTCTCCGCTCGAAAAAAACCGTAATCACGTCACATACCAACGTTCATCGGGAAAGAACGACAGTCAGCTTGGTAGTGTCCACCTGGGCGATGTAATATTGTGATATGACGCTGTGACGTGACCTGTGATATGACGTTATGACATGACGCTGTGATATGGCGCTGTGATATGACACTGTGATATGACGCTATGACATGACGCTGTGATATGACACTGTGATATGACGTTATGACATGACACTGCGATATGATGGTGTGACATGACACTGTGATGAAACACTATCCAATGAAACACTATCCAATGTCATTACCCATTCACGCAATCGCTAATCTATGACCTATCTAGTGTTTGACTGAATCCCAATGATACGGTTCGTTCATTTTAATACTGATTAGAAACAGAAGCCAAATACAATCTGCAAATGTCTTTCTACACAGGAATGACAGTTGGCTTGTCAAAGGATCACTAAAATAGTCAAACCACTGTGTCTGTCAGTAGAGTGCCATCGTTAGTGTAGAGGAGAGTATGAGAGTGATTCTTAATCGACCAAAGCCTCAAAAGATGGCGTTATATCATGTTTATTACCAACGTGACATAATTTCATTATTACCAGGTCAATTATACAGCAGTCTCCAATATCTACAATTGTAGCAAAGAGAAATCTCGAAAGCTTAAATGAGACTTTTAGGAAATAATGGTTAACGTTATGGCGATCGGATGCTGCAAATACATTTCCGAAAACAATTATCTGGCTCGGGAGTCACTCATTTAGAAAATACATTGTCAGATGTCACTTGATTTTCATAATGTATTTTGCATGCGAAGTAACCTAATGCCACCTAATGTGTAATACAAAGATTCTTCTGTCTAAAAATACTAACGATTGTGAGTCTCAAACTAATACCACTAAAGGAAAATACGATTAACAACGACATAAAGGTAGGCCATGCCCTGTGTTCAGCATTTAATTGTTATAACAGTACCGACTGCGAATTAAGCCAGACTCTCCGATCGTTTCTGTCACCGAATGATTAATAAAAAATACATCTGTCTAAAACTACAAACGAGTATTAGTCTAACTAACACTGACACTTGCGTAATAACGAAGAGCGACGCTTTATACGCCCACTATACTTTGCTCGCACACGTTTCAAGGAGAGTATAGATGCAGTAAACTACGTTTATAGCAAACACGCTTATAACGAACTGACGGATATAACGAACCGTTTTTGGTCCCGTCCATTGGCTGTATATGTATTGTATTTATGTTCATAATGAACTACGGTTATAACGAACTAGAATTAGTGGTCCCTTTGAGTTCGTTATAACCGTAGTTCACTGCACTTCATACGGTGACATAAAGAATGTGAGGCCACGCCGCTATTTGTGATGCAAAGGATATGATATCATGGGTCCTGCTATTTAACGTATGAGAACTTCCAAGCGCGCCCAAGAGATTTCATCAGACTCATTTGAGAAATGCGTGCAGTCAGTCAATAAAACATGTCAGTTTGGTACGAACGTGAGAATATCCACTGTTAATGCCTTACAAACAAATAAAACACTGCAAACAAACAACAAGAAAGATAAATTTCTTGGACATGACAAATACTTTTTTTCAACAATGCGTACCAAATGGTAATTACAGACACGTATGTTTAATAAATCAGTATTTATTACAATATAGAAAATACTATTTAAAAATCAACGTTCATCATATCTCTCTGACTCACTACAACGAAACGTATCCCACATATGAAGTTATTATTTAACAAACAGTTCTAAAGTAACAGTACAGTGTTGTTGAAGAACATCATCTTTCAAAAGAATATTTAACATTGATTCCCTAAACAATTGATCAAACTCGATATTAAAACAAGTCCAAGTTGTTCATTCCTTGACATTTCTACTTTCTTAGAGTGAACGTCTTTGCGGGTGTTACTTGGTAGGACCGGGCCGGATTAGAAAGGTTCCGACTTTCAAGCTCCCTGCTGTCATCATAACTTGATTTCTATCGTGTTCTGTTTCCAACATCTATTGTCACACATACCTTGGATATTGTAGTGATCGAAACAATGCATTGTGTGACGTATACTTGTACATGTCATTATTTTAAAATGCCCACCGACAATGCTTGAGAAATAGGTTATCGCATTCGCTTCCGCAGGGAAAGAATCGCCACATCAACTGTTTAAAGGGGATAATGAGTGAGTGAGTTGGGTTTAACGCCGCTTTTAACATTATTCCAGTTATATCGCGGCGTGTCAGCTTAATGTGGGAGGAAAGCCCGAAGTGATGCAGGTCTCAGACGTTTACCACTTCGGTGAAACCAACGAGCACGGGTATGGTGCTGACAAACCTAGAAACATAATCAGGGCGAACCGGGAATCGGACCCACAATCATAGGTTTCTGGCGTGCCCAAGGGACTCAACTCTGCACAGCGAATCGCGGCGCCTTAGACGACTGGGCCACCCGTGCCCCCTTTAAAGGGGATAGTGGGGTGTGTAAACTTCCAGTTCGGTATACCGCCGACGGTGATAGTATGTTACCGAAATTTCTGTTATGTTCTATGTTATGAGCACTGTCTGGTGGCTTGGTAGGTTGTATTTAAGGGGACAGTTGCGTATTTGCGCATCTCTGACGCATTTTCATATGAGGATCGCTCATCATCCCCGATTCCCTGTCTAGCCCATCTCGGAAGGTTGACCACTGTCGCCGCTGGATGAATATATATTATTATCACTTACTTTTGCTATTACCACTGTAATTTTGTATTTGATACTGGCCACTGCCATCATATTATATACTGCCAATATTGTACTACCGCTGCATTGTTTACTGCCATTGTAATTGCTGTGCAGTAATTTGTATTGATTTGTATACTTCGTGAATTTTGTAATACATTTCTTGATTGAATACCACTTCTTGGTTGTTTGTTGGTTTCACACTCTATTAGATATAAATAAATTACATGAAATTGATCGCCTTACCTTGTTGGTTGGTTGGTTTGTTGTTTAAAGCCGCACTCAGCAATATTCCAGCTATATGACGGCGGTCTGTAAATAATCGAGTCTGGACCAGACAATCCAGTGACGCCGAATCTTCACGGATCGCCTTACCTTGTCCATTGCATTTACTTTGTGCTCTTTGAAGATTAAACCTGATTTTCAGAATCTATATGATCAGTTCCCAAAGCCTTGTAACATGGGTGATTTAAAGGGGCATAACCCTCTATCGGGAAGTGCAAGTGCCAACAGTTGGGGGAAAGTCATTGAAGATTTTATTGCTGATAATAATTTATGTTTATTTAATGATGATTCAAGCACATATGTACATCCTTTTACGTCTTTTGTTGGTTACCAAGCCATGTCGGTAACAAAATGGCCGATGCTTTCGCAAATCTTTGACACTACTTCTTATCCCATGCAGTGATTACAAACACATAATTAGGGCGCCAAGCCTTAAAGACTGTAGAGCCCGATTGTAATCATTGTGTTTCTTATTATTATTCCGCACTACTCTACAAAAACAACCAGTGGCCAGAATCTCTCAAAAACCGACAGCAACATCGTCAAGCAACACCAATGTGAAGCAGTTACCACAAAAATCCCATTGCCATAGGCTCAATGGCTAAGGCAGATAACTCATCAAAGTTTCAACTTCAGCAGCAATATTCTTCGAAACAAATTGTCATGTGACTTCCATGAGGCAGCGCATTCAGATGCCCATCATTTCGTACTGGAGGACCATGGTAGCTACAAGGCACCGTTTGTCAGCCATTTTGGATTGAAGGTTTTCGACATGTTTTTACTTTCCCACTACCTGGCTGCCCAAAGGTTCTTCTCTCACAATATCACAGCACATTCGTCACCACTCGCCCCTTTCCGTAACCTGCAAGAAGACTCGTCCCCCTATCGATGAATGTTATGTGCGAAAATACGACAAACCAATCAGAATGCGCGTATGATTTAAGTTCTTCGTCAAAGAATCCCTCAGAAATAATTTTTGAATTTACATATGTCTTTCATCTAAAAATATACCCAAGACACAGTTAAATGTGTTCAATCATTCTGTATAATTCCGCACGTCCCGATGTGCTTTAAATTGCATCTCAAATAATGTGGGAAATCTGGGGAAAATGTGTGAACCATTACGCAACGAGTTGACAATTGTTTTAGGTATGCCCGTTTGCGCTAAGACGGATGTATCACAGCAAAGGCTTCAAAACTTCGCAGACTTGTCACTATGCATGATACCAAAGTGCTCTTACGCCGCCATTTGCGATTTGTTTTCGGTGGCCGCCATATTGAATGATACTTTCCGTCCAAAGTTGTCACAAACATTTTTGCGTGATTTCGTAATGACGTGTTTACATGGAATCTTATCATGCAAAGTAGTTGCAGCAACTGCTTCCTATGCTGTTATTGTCATTTCTGTGGATGCGCATCTGCCGCAGTCGTTTTCTCTGCCTGTATCAGTTGCAGTACTTTCAAAATGTGCATATATTGTCTTTATAACCGTTTTCAGATATCTTGATTAGTTACATACATATTACAGTTTGCTCCTGATGTAAGTTTTGTCATAATTAGTGTTTCGAAAGATCGTATCTTCATTGGTTTAGGATAGACATGTTTTTAAATTGGCAGTAGAAAACAGCTTTGCATGTCGAATATATTTTGTTCTTAGATGCATGTCAAAATGTGATTTGCTTAGCTGCCATATTGGATTCTTTCCTGTGCGACAGATAGCTGAAGTCCTGGCGAATACAGAACACTTTACCGTTGACTTTAGCTCAAAGGACAAAGAAGTTACAGCCTGTAAAAGAGGGGACTCTTTCTTCAAACAGACTACTTGACACCCTGCCCTAAACATGACATATAGCAGACCTTAAACATTTGTATCTCGGTTAATACCAGTCCGATTTTAACCACATTTCGTGACTGTATGTAGACTGGGCCTGTCGAGAATCCTGGCTTATTAAAGCCACATAGTTCCGACGACTACGGAGAGTAAAATGAAACATAATGCATGCATAACAACATCTGTTAATTTATCGTCCCTAACCTGATTTTCCAATAACTGTCAGACTCGGCACGCTTTAGTAATTAAGTATGCAAATTGATATTGAAATGCAGTCACAAAGCCCAAGTCCTACATACACCCAACTGTGATCTGACATGTTTTGAAAATGTCTTTTTGTGGGGAGACAAGCGATTTTATGACACTTCAAACTTGTTCAGTGAAGACACTGAAAGAAGCTGCAGTAAAATTTACAAACAAGCCCCGTCCACTGCATTGTTGTTCCAAAAGGCCTTCTCCAATATTGATTTCTTAACTTAATACCCGACGACGTGTCGTCTGTGATGGGATCCTGTGTCCTGTTCCCTGGTGAACTGCAACTGTGTTATTGCTATGGTTTACCGATTTTAGTAGTAGCGGAGAGACTTACTGCATAATGTCTCCTGAAACCGACCATAGAAATCACGTGCGCACAACATGTCAACATTCGGCTCATTCGACTGTCTGATGGTGCTGTTCGCGGCATAGACGCAGGGTCGTGCATTGATGGTCTGGCCCCATGGTCCAGTACACACCTTGTATATAATAGTGTATCTGCTTCCCTAATACACATGGGAATAGGTAAATGGAGTGCACTGGTGCGTGAGTCACGGTAATGGTATAAGCGTGGTAATTGAGCGACTGGCGATTTGTTGCCCAGGTCCTGAATAAACTGTGTGGCCCCATCCTGCTCCTGACCGATACAAACATGTGAACATGAGTCTTTGAATGACATTTAGAAATTGAGGCACATGAGGAAGATAATTAATGAATGTCAACCTATTTATGATTTATAGATAACGACTTCTTTATTTACGGCAATGGCGACATTCATATTTTCAGTATTAAGTAAAAAATGAATTGCGCATGCGATGTTATAGGACTCACAGCGTGTCACCTTGCCTAAGACCCATGAGTATGTGTCAGTCGTGTGCATATTGGAGCATGAGCCACGGTAACGGGATAGCGAGACAGGGGTAGCGCTATAGCGGGTTTATTAAGCTGTTGGTAGCGGGCTCATCCGAGACCCGTGCATGGGGTACTACAGTCAAAACACGACCCGACGGCCGAGAACACCGGATTTTTAAAAAGTATTTTCTTTGGGTTTGTTACTGAAAGTTGATATCGCTGTACTCACAGATTATTTTCCTAGCTAAGCACGTGTATACTTGTCATAATTTTATTACCCCAACTGAAGGTAATAACAGACCAGCAATGTCGTTTCGACGGTAGCGAGGTGACATTTTAAAGGGGCACTGATCTAACGCAATTCCCCGGACTGGTTGCTGCCTTTGTTATTGTTTTTTTCCCCGTGAGTACCCGGATGATACGCAACGCAACTGAGCGTGACCAGAGACTGGGCTACCGTCTGCAAGGACAGCTAAATGAACATGAAGGCTGGAGGTAATATTTGTTTTACGCATTTTTGCATAAACACTGGTTGGTTAACTGTGATCTATAAAGATTTCGACAAAGGGCGCATGTTAATTAATTTCTTCGGCCTAAACAAACAGACAAAAAGAACGGCGGAGCTCATCGGATGTCGTAATTTGGAAATACCCAAGATGGTTATAGTTTAATACTAAAAAAAAGTATCCATGCAGTGAAAGAATTTTCGGGTTTTGGATCGCGTCGATAATACGATTACTACTCCCTTGTTGTCATCCACGTTTTCTCGTCTAACCCTACACTTGTGTATTTGTCGTCATTCCCTTGATGCTCAGTTAATGAATTTATTACAGGTACAATTAGTGGTAGCACCACTTAGATTCCCTGACAAAGGTTCCCATTTGGCATTTATTGTGTCTGGGGTAATTATTCAATCTAAATCCAGGTTGGAAGTGAGGTGAAATGTGTGTTATGTAATATGCACGTGGCAGCCAAGCAAGAGATGAATGATCAGTTCATTTACTTTTTTTTGTAAATCAACGGATCGTTCCTAGCCATCAAAGGATTAACAGAAAATAAGTTGATTGATTAATCACTGTTATCTTGCACAGTGGATATGTCAAAAGTGAGTGTTTACATGTCTAGGTTTACTAAAACAAAGGGAATACACTCATATCATGGCGTGAAATGCCGATGTAAAAACAACATACTTTGTTCAAAGGGTTAACTGATAATACGTTGATTGATTGATCATTGTTATCTGTCACTCAATGGAACCGTGGACGTTATGAAAATAGTTGTCACGTGGGCTTTCTCAGCCGACCCTTGAAGACTTGACACCTATGTGAAACACCCGAAACAATCCAAGTGATCAGTTGAGAAACGAACACGGGTTATAATATCCCGAAACGATATATATTTTTTAAAATATTTGATTGTTACAGAGACACGTGACATCGAATAAGTTTCTTTGTACAGCTGCAGACGAGTGGGATATTGTTCCTTTGTGTGGATATTCACGGATACATTCCTCGAACAAGGAAGCTGCCTAAAATTTATACCCATAAATGTGGTGGGTTGTAATTATGGTATTTGCATTTTGTTTTCCTTCATTTGAACCGATTCGTTCAATGCGCGATAGACGTTGTTTTCATCGGTCTTTTCCTTTGTAAGCGTGTATATATTACCGTCAATTTGTAAAATTTGATTCTCTCAGGCAATTTATAAAATGTGTAAATATTTCAGCCATTTTGACTAAGAAATCTGTCCAGATTGATTAAGACGAACAAAAGGGCCTACAAACATCACAACAGATTATTATGTAGGATTAGAAGCCAAACAACATAGACATGTACTTTTCAACGAAATGTTTTTCAGTCACTTTGTAAAATATTTAGACGTTTAAAAACAATAAAAAAAACAACAACCAGTCCCGGGGAATTGCGTTAGATCAGTGCCCCTTTAACATGGTGTGCGCATGGTTTCAGTTCCTGTATAATTTTTTTCACGCTGTCTGTAGTACACTGTCAGAGGAAAGCAGGCAGTTTAGCGCATTTGAATAGAGTTGTGTGTACAACGTATATACCAGAACCAGACATAGTCCTGCAAAATGACTGTGGAATATAATTATTTTATGAAAAAAACCAACACAATCTAGAAACGTATACAAAAGCAAGTCTAGCCAGCTCTAGCTGGCTCTAGCTGGCTCTATTCCTACAGCAATCAGCATCGGGAAAATGATTTTATTCATTTTAAGAGTCAAGAAGGGTATTGTGTAATATCAGATTTTATAGACTTAACGTTAGTCTAAACCAGACACTTTGTACAACCGAATGTTTGCAGAGTATTAACGTTTTGAGCTGGGCCAAATGCAGGATTTCTATGTATAAATAGGTTTATATCTTCAATCATAGTCTGATCACCTTTGTCTCGGGTGTTTGTCAATGCCATCAAATAACAAAGTCAAACTGTATAGTATTCATTGATAAACCATCAGGTTTCAGTATATTTCTGACCCCGTTGGTTGATTAAGCTCTGTATATGAACATTTTTTGTTAATATCTGGCGAACATGTTATTCTCGAGCCAAATAACGTCAAGATAATGATAGCTGTCAATATTTTTGAGACTGCCTGGACCTTCAGTTTATCAAGAAGACATCGATAGCCCTGGCCTTTTAAATACATGCATAAAATCACAACAATATAACGTATAATTTTACAACCTGTTATATAAGGATTGAAAAGACTTAACCAAATGGATCCTTCCTTTCTTTAAATGCTTTCAATACATGTACCTCCCAAAGACGCAAAGATCCCGGTTAGAATAGGTCTACAGCAACCCAAGCTTGTCCTAAAAGGCGACTATGCTAGTTTTAAGAGGAGACTATCGAGATCAGGTGGTCAGACTCGATGACTTGGTTGATGCACGCTATCGTATCCCAATTGCGTGGATCAATGCTTATGATGTCAATCACGGGATTGTCTGATCTTGACTCGATTATTTACAGATCTGGAAAATTGTTGAGTGCGGCGTGAAACAACAAACAAGCAAAAATCCAATGATGCGAATTAGTAATGATGGTACTTTTCAAAACAGTATTTTTTATTTGATAGCAATGTTTCACATATTTTCAAAACCTAAACTATTACTCCATGTGAACATAGAATATTATAAACAATTCCTGAAATTATGTATGACGCTTTGTTTGCTTATCATGACTGTATTATCACCATTATGAGTAACACTATTAACCAAGTCATCACAAACGGGACCTATTCTAGCCCTGAATCCAAAGAAAGTAACACATTTCCATCTTGGAATATTGAATCATAAATACAACATGTTAGTGTGGAAACCCTTAAAAAAATCTTTACAATATAGAGTATCCCTGATGTGTACACAAAGATTCATGAAGACATGTTGAACGGTATCGGTTTCATGCTGCAGAAACAAAATGAGATAGATGAATCCCGTTTCTATATCTCCCAAAACACTGAGGGTCATGCTGAAGCTTCATGTTTTGACTGTTGGACCCCATCACGGCTCTCAGCTAATAATGGGCTGCCCCGGTAGATTGCGTGTTGCCTATCCAGTGCATAACTGCCCGCACACTAATTACATCAACCGGCACTGAGAATAGGTGAAATAGCAGCGTTCTAGGCTACAGCTGCTACTGGCGGGCATAGTGGCGGGTAAAGCAGGCTCAAAATGCCAAGGGGGCAAAATACAGAGTTACCATATTAAAAATGCTGAACTGGAGCATCGCCAAAACAGACAAAGAGAAATTATCTGTCAAAACGGACCAGTGCAATATCACATTGTTAATAGAGACCGTATTATAATCATATACAGTAGTACACATATCTTTCCTGATTCCGGAAGTGACTTATAAGACAACATGGGGATATACCTTATAACAATTAAGAACTTGGTTTCATTGTTTTAGTTCTCTGTATAACCAAAGTGAAATATTATGAATGGACCATGAATGTAAACCAGGATCCGCTACTATATTTCAGTAACACTTGGAGCCCGCATCGCTGCTTGCAACTACACTGAGTCAAATTAAAAACTTCACATATTTAAAAGTAATCCCATATATGATATACAACGGACGAATGTATCAGAGAAGGTGATTTTTAATCATTAATGTCCAAAGAAGGATTTTAATTAACGGTGGTAACCATAATTTGTTCCAAGCACCTACGGCATTCGGTAATAACATCAACAGTTTAAATCATAAGTCCCAAGCACGAGAATCTGATGGCACACGAGTTCAGTAGCGTGTATGGCCACCATGTTCGTTGACAACTGCAACACAACGCCCCCACATGGACCTTGTGATGCTTGTGAACACATGGTTGGGAAGACGACGCCATTGTTGCTGCAAAATGGTGCCAAGATCTTGCAAAATCTGTGGTTGGTTCTGGAGAGTGCGCAGACTTCTGCCAAGAGCATCCCAGACGTGTTCGATGGGATTGAGGTCGGGAGACCTTGACGGCCAGTCCATGACGTTGACTCCCGCATTCTGAAGGAAATTCCTTGTCAAAATTGCTGTGTGGGGTCTGGCATTGTCGTGTTGGAAGATCAAATCGGGTCCATGTGCTGCCATAAAAGGCAGAAGTTCGTGTGCCAGTACCTGGTCGGGGCAAGCAGCAGCGTTGAGGTTGCCACGGATGAAAAGAAGCCTGGAACGTGCATTGCCACAGAAAGCACCCCACACCATGACACTTCCGCTTCGAAATCTGTCAACTTTCTGTACACAACACTGGGCGTAACGTTCATGACGGCGCCTCCACACCCTCGCACTACCATCAGCAAATCGAAGATTAAATCGGGATTCATCACCGCAGTACGGCCGTCGTGCTTGAAGGTGAGCAGTTCTCAGACGGTTTCGAACAGTTTGCACACTCAGTCTACCCCTAAACAGTTCATTTCTGGTTGATGTAGCCGTCAAATATCGGTTAGGGAGGTGACGTAAGACAATCTGACGATCCTCTGCATGTGACGTCACACGTGGTCAACCTGGCCGAGGGCTATCAGCGGTGGTACCCGTTTGCTGTAGACGCGTCTGTAAATAATAAACAGTCCGTCGACTACAACCCATCGTCCTTGCGACTTCAGCTACGGACGTTCCCGTCTGCAACATGCCGATGGCACGTTCACGTTGCACATCTGAAAGGCGTGGCATGACAAATGGCCGTAAAGACTTTTGTTTTTTTGTATTTTTCTTTTTGTGTTAATGACTGCTAACAAATATGGCACATTTGCCACTATAGTGCTGTGCACATGATTTTGATCGATTCACCTGCACAAAAACGGGTGTTATCTGAAGATAATACGTGGCTATTACTGTTTAAATACACAATAAGGGCCCACAATGATAACTGGTCAAAATGTTAAAATTTTAGGATTGTGAAGTTTTTAATTTGGTTCAGTATAGTTTGCTTTAAAAATTAAATTTTGATGTTTAATTGGTTGTTTTGTTATGATTTATGTATCTGTCAATATAAGGATTGAAGTTGTTTTTGTTCACGTTCATCGGCTGACGAAGACAGTGCCTCACGTGACATTTGCTCACATGAGGCACTGTCTTCATCAGCTGATGAACGTTAACAAATACAACTTCAATCCTTAAGTGAAGGTGTTCGAGAAAAGGTGAGCCCGTCCTGCCAACCGGTACAGTACTAAACTGTTATTTCAGTTATTGATCACACAAGATCAAAGAATAATCAACAAATGTATGCAAACACATTCAAACTTTGTTTATTACCATAAACGTCAAAACGATGGGGCGAATAAAAGTCAACAGCAACAATCACATGAAGTAACTGGTGACATGAAGTCCATTCACGAATGTCCAAAACTTTGTCACTGTGAAATATCTTGAAACGGGCCCGTCTCTGTTTTGGAATCCAGAATGGTGTTTGAAGCTGGCAAAATGTGTTGCTTAAAGACAGGCATCAAATCAGCACGTATCAGGTAGATAGGAGCCAAGTGATGTCATCAAAAACCTCGATTCGCCCTCGCTTCTACAGCTTTCACAGGCTGGCGTCGCAAGGTAGGACTGCTGTGGGGTGCCGGGCAATAAAAACTTACTTTTTTAAGCGACTTGTATACTTGTCTGCTCCTGTTCGCATCTTTAGCTGTACTTAACGGTCTTGCAAGTAAACCGAGGGAGACCTTGATCTTGGCAAGTTTCAGGACTTTCCTAAACACCTCTGTGACACTGTTGTGGTCCATGGCGCAAACCTCAACGTACTTGGTTTTCCACTCTTTCTTGGCAAACAGTTTTGCTCCTTTACATGAGGTAATTCTCTTTTCATCATCTATGTCACTCTTGTTCCCTACCAAGAGAATGGGAACTTTTGTCGTCTTTTTGATGCGAACAATTTCATCTCTCAGCATGGCCACTGTTTCAAAGGAGCAGTCGTTTCCCAGGGAGAAAACAAGAATAAATGCATCTCCTGTGGCCATTGCCATCCGTCTTCTTTCCTGGAAGCAATATCCCCCTGGAGTGTCCACGATGTCCAGGGAAATTTGTCGCTTTTTGTCAGCAAGAACAGTCGTCTGTTGTTCCAGCTCGATGGTGAAGCCACTGCTTTCCAGAAACTTGTGGTGGAGGAACTGGGAGATGATGCAACTCTTCCCAACTCCAGGAGCTCCCAGGACAACGATATTGAAAGCTTTGGTGGCATCAGATGCAGACATGTTGTCAGCTGACGACGGCAGGAGTAAAGTTGAAATTTTTGTGAAGAGCGGATTCACAAGAAACTGAAGGTGATGTATGAAAGATAAGGCTTTTATACTGAAACATTTCATTTTAGTTTATCACACCTTTCTCATGTCTATCACCTGTACCTGTTCTGGTGCACGTCGTGCCACATTAATTCACAGAATTGACGTTGTGAGTGTCGGAAAGGGAGTGCCTATTCCAAAATGACGTATGTAGTCGCGGAAAATATAGGAGAGACCCGAGACAATTTATTATTGCAAGGAACACTTGAAAAAAATAAGCTTAGGTTGTGAATGATTATCTTGCTCGAATAGGCAAATACCCTGATATTGTTTACACTGTTATGTTTGAAATGGTGTTTGAAAACGACGCTGAAAAAAACCAAAATGGTGTTATTAGTTTTGAGTGTGTTCGGTTAGTATTGTTGTAGTATTTCTTGATAAACTGCGTGAATTATAAGCGTATTGGGAACAGGCTAGAGAGGAACATGCAGCAAATTCATGTTGTTAATTTTTTTGAGGGGATAACACTTTCTCAGTAGAGTACAAATTCTAATACTTTTTAGGGTTGAGTCCCATCCAGGATTCGAACCCACAATCTCAGAGAGAGACTTGGAAAGTTGTAGTCATCCCTCTTGTCATACAGTCTTGCGTGAAGCGTTTTGTCTCCCTGAATCTTTATGCATAGATCTGAATATGAAACAGATGAGGCGGTCTTACTGATCTCCTTTATTTCTAGTTCTGGTGCTTTATGCAGAGATTTCTATTGGATACGGAAAGGGTTTTGTCCATCTAATTTAGACTGATTCAGCTGAAGTGATAGGCAGGCAAACGGCCATGTCCTCAGAGTATCGTGAAGTCGACCTTATTTAAAACATGTGTTAAGTTTGTAACAAACACAGTTTATTTCCAGCTTCCACTTACATCTTGCCAGTCCGGTGTCTGTTGATTAACACATTAACAAATTAATACATTACTGTATAGATAACGTCGATACACTGGACACCTATCACTCCAGCTGCCCATGAATGAGTCAGTTTCAAAGCCGGAAGAGTCGGATTTCTGGAACTTCTGATTGGAAGATTTTGACCCCTGCATCATATTGTGCGTTATTCGGGTCCACTCGGCCTATTCGGTGAATGCTGCTCGACGCCAGCTGCAGGCAGCCAACACTGACACGTTTTGGCCAATGGTGTGAGAGCTGTGAAATGTGACAACGATCAATTGAAACGAGTGAATCCCGTTCCACTGTGGAATGAATATTGTTTGCTGAGATAACTACAAATCTATGGCAGCTTTCATTAAGAAAGATGGGTTCTGATGGGGCAAGATTCGCTGACCTTTTCGCGAAGACCTGGTATCATCACTTATTGATAGTTGTTCATAAACACAGCATCATATAGATTGAATCTTACAATCGACTCTGCTGAACAGATATTTTATTTATAATTATGGAAAGTGTTATCATCGCTGTATTTTTTCTGGAATCAATGCTATCATGTGGGTCGCGTTTTTAATGGTTGACACAAGACTAGTTAACGAAGATGTCGTCCAAAGTCTGTGACATACCTGTTTATTTCAGTATTGGATGCGTGAGGAACGTCATGGTCGCTTGATTATAGTAAGTAGAAAAATCGAAAACTTTGTGTGTGTGTGTGTGTGTGTGTGTGTGTGTGTGTGTGTGTGTGTGTGTGTGTGTGTGTGTGTGACTGCTTGTACTAGTCCGGACTGCTGCCGATTTATAGTGCTAGCCCACTGAGATACATCCCTCAGTTACCATCTGTTAACGTCTTTTGGTATGACGCGGCCGGGGATCGAACCCCGGTGTTCCGCTCTCCGGGCGGACACTCCACCACTGCTAAATAACAATAAATCACTAAAGTATCATCACTACCATCCTATTTTGTATTTGATGCTGCCATTGAATATTGTAGTACCACTCTATTCCATACTGCCATTGTAATTGCTGTGCAGTAATTTGTATTGATTTGTGAACCTAGTTAATTGTCTAATACAATTGTTGATTGTACACCATTTGTTGGATGTTCGTTGGTTTCACACTAAATTCTTTTACGTACAGATTTCTCGTGTATGTTTCATGTGAAAAATTGACTTGCCCCTGCATGTGTTTGTGACTGGAACCACTGATGGGACAGGATATGTTCACCACGAAAAGTATGACACAATATTCAGGGTTATACTGACATATCACCACGAAAAGTATGACACAATATTCAGGGTTATACTGACATATCACCACGAAAAGTACTACAGTCAAAACACGACCCGACGGCCGAGAACACCGGATTTTTAAAAAGTATTTTCCTTGGGTTTGTTACTGAAAGTTGATATCGCTGTACTCACAGATTATTTTCCTAGCTAAGCACGTGTATACTTGTCATAATTTTATTACCACAACTGAAGGTAATAACAGACCAGCAATGTCGTTTTGACGGTAGCGAGGTGACATTTTAACATGGTGTGCGCATGGTTTCAGTTCCTGTATGATTTTTTTCACGCTGTCTGTAGTACACTGTCAGAGGAAAGCAGGCAGTTTAGCGCATTTGAATAGAGGATCCACTCAATTGTGTGTACAACGCATATACCAGAACCAGACATAGTCCTGCAAAATGACTGTGGAATATAATTATTTTGTGAAAAAACCCAACTCATTCTAAAAACGTATACAAAAGCAAGTTTAGCCAGCTCTAGCTGGCTCTATTCCTACAGCAATCAGCATCGGGAAAATGATTTTATTTATTTTAAGAGTCAAGAAGGGTATTGTGTAATATCAGATTTTATAGACTTAATGTTAGTCTAAACCAGACACTTTGTACAACCGAATGTTTGCAGAGTATTAACGTTTTGAGCTGGGCCAAATGCAGGATTTCTATGTATAAATAGGTTAATATCTTCAATCATAGTCTGATCACCTTAGCTGGCTCTATTCCTACAGCAATCAGCATCGGGAAAATGATTTTATTTATTTTAAGAGTCAAGAAGGGTATTGTGTAATATCAGATTTTATAGACTTAATGTTAGTCTAAACCTACACTTTGTACAACCGAATGTTTGCAGAGTATTAACGTTTTGAGCTGGGCCAAATGCAGGATTTCTATGTATAAATAGGTTAATATCTTCAATCATAGTCTGATCACCTTTGTCTCAGGTGTTTGTCAATGCCATCAAATAACAAAGTCAAACTGTATAGTATTCATTGATAAACCATCAGGTTTCAGTATATTTCTGACCCCGTTGGATGATTAAGCTCTGTAAATGAGCATTTTTGTTAATATCTGGCGAACATGTTATTCTCGAGCCAAATAACGTCAAGATAATGATAGCTGTCAATATTTTTGAGACTGCCTGGACCTTCAGTTTATCAAGAAGACATCGATAGCCCTGCCCTTATAAATACATGCATAAAATCACAACAATATAACGTATAATTTTATAACCTGTTATATAAGGATTGAAAAGACTTAACCAAATGGATCCCCCCTTTCTTTAAATGCTTTCAATACATGTACCTCCCAAAGACGCAAAGATCCCGGTTAGAATAGGTCTACAGCAACCCAAGCTTGTCCTAAAAGGCGACCATGCTAGTTTTAAGAGGAGACTATCGAGATCAGGTGGTCAGACGCGATGACTTGGTTGATGCACGCTATCGTATCCCAATTGCGTGGATCAATGCTTATGATGTCAATCACGGGATTGTCTGATTTTGACTCAATTATTTACAGATCGCCCTCATATATCTGGAAAATTGTTGAGTGCGGCGACGCGAATTAGTAATGATGGTACTTTTCAAAACAGTATTTTTTATTTGATAGCAATGTTTCACATATTTTCAAAACCTAAACTAGTACTCCATGTGAACATAGAATATTATAAACAATTCCTGAAATTATGTATGACGCTTTGTTTGCTTATCATGACTGTATTATCACCATTATGAGTAACACTATTAACCAAGTCATCCCAATCGGGACCTATTCTAGCCCTGAATCCAAAGAAAGTAGCAAATTTCCATCTTGGAATATTGAATCATAAAAACAACATGTTAGTGTGGAAACCCACACAAAAAATCTTTACAATATAGAGTATCCCTAATGTGTACACAAAGATTCATGAAGACATGTTGAACGGTATCGGTTTCATGCTGCAGAAACAAAATGAGATAGATGAATCCCGTTTCTATACCTCCCAAAACACTGAGGGTCATGCTGTAGCTTCATGTTTTGACTGTTGGACCCCATCACGGCTCTCAACTAATAATGGGCTGCCCCGGTAGATTGCGTGTTGCCTATCCAGTTATCCAGTGCATAACTGCCCGCACACTAATTACATCAACCGGCACTGAGAATAGGTGAAATAGCAGCGTTCTAGGCTACAGCTGTTGATACTGGCGGGCATAGTGGCGGGAAAAGCAGGCTCAAAATGCCAAGGGGGCAAAATACAGAGTTACCATATTAAAAATGCTGAACTGGAGCATCGCCAAAACAGACAAAGAGAAATTCTCAGTCAAAACGGACCAGTGCAATATCACATTGTTAATAGAGACCGTATTATAATCATATACAGTAGTACACATATCCTTCCTGATTCCGGAAGTGACTTATAAGACAACATGGGGATATACCTTATAACAATTAAGAACTTGGTTTCATTTTGTTAGTTCTCTGTATAACCAAAGTGAAATATTATGAATGGACCATGAATGTAAACCAGGATCCGCTACTATATTTCAGTAACACTTGGAGCCCGCATCGCTGCTTGCAACTATACTGAGTCAAATTAAAAACTTCACATATTTAAAAGTAATCCCATATATGATATACAACGAGCGAATGTATCAGAGAAGGTGATTTTTAATCATTAATGTCCAAAGAAGGATTTTAATTAACGGTGGTAACCATAATTTGTTCCAAGCACCTACGGCATTCGGTAATAACATCAACAGTTTAAATCATAAGTCCCAAGCACGAGAATCTGATGGCACACAAGTTCAGTAGCGTGTATGGCCACCATGTGCGTTGACAACTGCAACACAACGCCCCCACATGGACCTTGTGATGCTTGTGAACACATGGTTGGGAAGACGACGCCATTGTTGCTGCAAAATGGTGCCAAGATCTTGCAAAATCTGTGGTTGGTTCTGGAGAGTGCGCAGACTTCTGCCAAGAGCATCCCAGACGTGTTCGATGGGATTGAGGTCGGGAGACCTTGACGGCCAGTCCATGACGTTGACTCCCGCATTCTGAAGGAAATTCCTTGTCAAAATTGCTGTGTGGGGTCTGGCATTGTCGTGTTGGAAGATCAAACCGGGTCCATGTTCGCCATAAAAGGCAGAAGTTCTGGTGCCAGTACCTGGTCGGGGTAAGCAGCAGCGTTGAGGTTGCCACGGATGAAAAGAGGCCTGGAACGTGCATTGCCACAGAAAGCACCCCACACCATGACACTTCCGCCTCGAAATCTGTCAACTTCCTGTACACAACACTGGGCGTAACGTTCATGACGGCGTCTCCACACCCTCGCCCTACCATCAGCAAATCGAAGATTAAATCGGGATTCATCACTGAAGACGACTTGATTCCAATTCCTCTTGAGTCCATCGTAAGTGTCGCTGTGCCCACGATTGAAGTTGACGTTTGTGTAATTAAGACAGAATCGGCCCGCAGTACGGCCGTCGTGCTTGAAGGTGAGCAGTTCTCAGACGGTTTCGAACAGTTTGCGCACTCAGTCTACCCCTAAACAGTTCATTTCTGGTTGATGTAGCCGTCAAATATCGGTTACGGAGGTGACGTAAGACAATCTGACGATCCTCTGCATGTGACGTCACACGTGGTCAACCTGGCCGAGGACTATCAGCGGTGGTACCCGTTTGCTGTAGACGCGTCTGTAAATAATAAACAGTCCGTCGACTACAACCCATCGTCCTTGCGACTTCAGCTACGGACGTTCCCGTCTGCAACATGCCGATGGCACGTTCACGTTGCACATTTGAAAGGCGTGGCATGACAAATGGCCGTAAAGACTTTTGTTTTTTTGTGTTTTTCTTTTTGTGTTAATGACTGCTAACAAGTATGGCTGAAAACACGTGCGGTATTATGGCCACGTGACCAGTTGCACGTGAAAAAACACATTTGCCACTATAGTCCTGTGCACATGATTTTGATCGATTCACCTGCACAAAAACGGGTGTTATCTGAAGACAATACGTGGCTATTACTGTTTAAATACACAATAAGGGCCCACAATGATAACTGGTCAAAATGTTAAAATTTTAGGATTGTGAAGTTTTTAATATGGTTCAGTACAGTTTGCTTTAAATAATTAAATTTTGATGTTTAATTGGTTGTTTTGTTATGATTTATGTATCTGTCAATATAAGGATTGAAGTTGTTTTTGTTCACGTTCATCGGCTGACGAAGACAGTGCCTCACGTGAAATTTTCTCACATGAGGCACTGTCTTCATCAGCTGATGAACGTTAACAAATACAACTTCAATCCTTAAGTGAAGGTGTTCGAGAAAAGGTGAGCGCGTCCTGCCAACCGGTACAGTACTAAACTGTAATTTCAGTTAATGATCACACAAGATCAAAGAATAATCAACAAATGTATGCAAACACATTCAAACTTTGTTTATTACCATCAACGTCAAAACGATGGGGCGAATAAAAGTCAACAGCAACAATCACATGAAGTAACTGGTGACATGAAGTCCACTCGCGAATGTCCAAAACTTTGTCACTGTGAAATATCTTGAAACGGGCCCGTCTCTGTTTTGGAATCCAAAATGGTGTTTGAAGCTGGCAAAATGTGTTGCTTACAGACAGGCATCAAATCAGCACGTATCAGGTAGATAGGAGCCAAGTGATGTCATCAAAAACCTCGATTCGCCCTCGCTTCTACAGCTTTCACAGGCTGGCGTCGCAAGGTAGGAGGACTGCTGTGCGATGCCGGGCAATAAAAACTTACTTTTTTAAGCGACTTGTATACTTGTCTGCTCCTGTTCGCATCTTTAGCTGTACTTAACGGTCTTGCAAGTAAACCGAGGGAGACCTTGATCTTGGCAAGTTTCAGGACTTTCCTAAACACCTCTGTGACACTGTTGTGGTCCATGGCGCAAGCCTCAACGTACTTGGTTTTCCACTCTTTCTTGGCAAACAGTTTTGCTCCTTTACATGAGGTAATTCTCTTTTCATCATCTATGTCACTCTTGTTCCCTACCAAGAGAATGGGAACTTTTGTCGTCTTTTTGATGCGAACAATTTCATCTCTCAGCATGGCCACTGTTTCAAAGGAGCATTCGTTTCCCAGGGAGAAAACAAGAATAAATGCATCTCCTGTGGCCATTGCCATCCGTCTTCTTTCCTGGAAGCAATATCCCCCTGGAGTGTCCACGATGTCCAGGGAAATTTGTCGCTTTTTGTCAGCAAGAACAGTCGTCTGTTGTTCCAGCTCGATGGTGAAGCCACTGCTTTCCAGAAACTTGTGGTGGAGGAACTGGGAGATGATGCAACTCTTCCCAACTCCAGGAGCTCCCAGGACAACGATATTGAAAGCTTTGGTGGCATCAGATGCAGACATGTTGTCAGCTGACGACGGCAGGAGTAAAGTTGAAGTTTGTGTGAAGAGCGGATTCACAAGAAACTGAAGGTGATGTATGAAAGATAAGGCTTTTATACTGAAACATTTCATTTTAGTTTATCACACCTTTCTCATGTCTATCACCTGTATAACACCCTTCTGGTGCACGTCGTGCCACATTAATTCACAGAATTGACGTTGTGAGTGTCGGAAAGGGAGTGCCTATTCCAAAATGACGTATGTAGTCGCGGAAAATATAGGAGAGACCCGAGACAATTTATTATTGCAAGGAACACTTGAAAAAAATAAGCTTAGGTTGTGAATGATTATCTTGCTCGAATAGGCAAATACCCTGATATTGTTTACACTGTTATGTTTGAAATGGTGTTTGAAAACGACGCTGAAAAAAACCAAAATGGTGTTATTAGTTTTGAGTGTGTTCGGTTAGTATTGTTGTAGTATTTCTTGATAAACTGCGTGAATTATAAGCGTATTGGGAACAGGCTAGAGAGGAACATGCAGCAAATTCATGTTGTTAATGTTTTGGGGGGGGATAACACTTTCTCAGTAGAGTACAAATTCTAATACTTTTTAGGGTTGAGTCCCATCCAGGATTCGAACCCACAATCTCAGAGAGAGACTTGGAAAGTTGAAGTCATCCCTCTTGTCATACAGTCTTGCGTGAAGTGTTTTGTCACCCTGAATCTTTATGCATAGATCTGATATGAAACAGATGAGGCGGTCTTACTGATCTCCTTTACTTCTAGTTCTGGTGCTTTATGCAGAGATTTCTATTGGATACGGAAAGGGTTTTGTCCATCTATTTTAGACTGATTCAGCTGAAGTGATAGGCAGGCAAACGGCCATGTCCTCAGAGTATCGTGAAGTCGACCTTATTTAAAACATGTGTAACAAACACAGTTTATTTCCAGCTTCCACCTACATCTTGCCAGTCCGGTGTCTGTTGATTAACACATTAACACATTACTTTTTAAATAACGTCGACACTCTGTTCCCTAGGTCACCTATCACTTCAGCTGCCCATGAATGAGTCAGTTTCAAAAGCCGGAAGAGTCGCATAACTGGTACTTCTGATTGGAAGATTTTGACCCCTGCATCATATTGTGCGTCATTCGGGTCCACTCGGCCTATTCGGTGAATGCTGCAACAAACACCCAGACACGTTTTTGCCAATCGTGTGAGTGCTGTGAAATGTGACAGTGAACAACTGAAACGAGTGAATCCCGTTCCACTGTGGAATGAATATTGTTTGCTGAGAAAACTACAAATCTATGGCAGCTTTCATTAAAAAAGATGGGTTCTGATGGGGCAGGATTCACTGACCTTTTCGCGAAGACCTGGTATCATCACTTATTGATAGTTTTTCATAAACACAGCATCATATAGATTGAATCTTACAATCGACTCTGCTGAACAGATATTTTATTTATTTTTGTGGAAAGTGTTATCATCGCTCTTATTGTGGCGAGTAATGTTTTTTTCTGGAATCAATGTTCCGCTGCTATCATGTGGGTCGCGTTTTTAATGGTTGACACAAGACCAGTTAACGAAGATGTCGTTCAAAGTCTGTGACATACCTGTTTGTTTCAGTACAGGATGCGTGAGGAACGCAATGGTCGCTTGATAATGGGACATATACTGACATATTACTACGAAAAGTATGACACAATATTCAGGGTTATACTGACATATTACTACGAAAAGTATGACACAATAATCGGGGTTATACTGACATATTACTACGAAAAGTATGACACAATATTCAGGGTTATACTGACATATTACTACGAAAAGTATGACACAATATTCAGGGTTATACTGCCATATTACCATGCCAAGTATGACACAATATTCAGGGTTATACTGACATATTACCATGACAAGTATGACACAATATTCAGGGTTATTTCGACATATTACCATGCCAAGTATGACACAATATTCAGGGTTCTATTGACACATTACTATGACAAGCATGAAATAATATTCAGAGTGCTCAATTCAGTTTATTCACATATAACTGTAAGACCACAGGCCCATAGTACAGAATACATGACAATGTGGAAGCGGTTAAAAAATGTAACAAGGATTCATTTCTTCATAACATGGCATCGTCTATAAACAGAGACATATTTCAAATAGTCGCTTTGCTCACACGTGACATTAAAGAGATAAACATGTGTTTATTTGGATGTACCAAAATATTTTTGTTCAATATATTGTTTTATTAAATTATCATATTTACAACAAACAAGCACAAAGTGAAATTTTCAACGACTTTTAAGGACCATTGTCTACACAATCTTAAACTTTTTGGTACTTTTTTGTGTGCTGCTAACTTCAACCATTAACCTGTGTGAGCTTCAACCATTAACCTGTGTGAGCTACATCCACATTGTGCTAATGATATGTGCATTTTAAAATATCTATATAGCAGAGTTGAGAATAATGTTATTTGGTCTTGGATTTTAAGTTCAACATGGTTAATTTAGTATTTCCAAAATAAATGAATACTTACCACAACCCAATAAGGGTCCCCAGGCCACAGAGAGCCTCATAGTTATTGCAAGGTGTCATTTCTAAAAAAGAAGTGTGTCATCACATTTGATTGGCTACAATCTTCTGTAAACAAGTAGAACCAGTTTGATTGGTTTGGCAATGCACATGCTTTTCGTGCTGTGGCATGCTACATGCATGATCACTTGGTTGGTGACATCAGGAGTGAGGACGCGTATTCCTTTCTTGCTGGGTTTGTGAAAACCATACTTCAGGTTAGTTTAGTTTGTTTCAGAAAAATTGTTTTAGAAAAAGTATGAAATATGGATAAAAAGTGTTGCATTGTTTTACACTGTATAACAGTAGTATATAATTGTTCATGCAATTTGGTAATAACTTAACTTGGAAAATTTCACGTGTGTAGTCGGGTACAGAATTACTGTTGATAGTAAACGTTTTGCAGTTTTGTCTATGCAGTTAATTATTGTATTATTTGGTTATTTAATACACTGTAGGATGGATATGGCAGTGGTCAATGCCTGCACGTGAGAATGTCTGGTTCAGCCCATAGTTGGTAATTTTAAGTGTGTATATATTGCATCCATTTAATTCATAATAATTATAAGGTACAGTACAAGAGATTTTGTTAATATCTCTATTGTAATTAAGCAGTCACTTGCCATTTACCTTTTGTTAATGTTTTGTATGTTGTGATGCTATTTTGCTATTAAGTTATTGTGTATGTCCTGTACGTCCTGTACGGAGTAATGTGCATCCAACTCTACATGTATGTCTGTTACAGTTGGTACGGAGTATTTTATATTGGATGTGATGATGACAGGACCATTGTAACCACGAGATCAAGCTGTACAATAAAGAACTCGGCCCAATGGATCGTGTCTTCGCTGATGGATGCATGCGTTACATGTACAATATTCGCATTTGCTAGAAACATCTACAGTAGATCTCCATGTTTGAAAGTACATGTAAAAAAGCCCCGTTTGTTATATTTTCGACATAAACATAGCATGGTTGTCCCAAATGTAACTATACCCACATTTATACAGTGGACATTTAACAATGTATGCCCAAATTTGAACTCAATATAATAGAATTACTAATAATTTCAAGTAAATGTCCCCGAAAGTACCACTTTTCATTCTTTGAAAGCGTATTTCCTTTGCTAAATACAACAATTTTTGTCTTACCCAAATTGACATTAAGTTTCCATGTATTGCAGTTCAAGTCTAGCTGATTTATAACAGTACTTGAGAACATAATTATATCATCTGCAAAATAGTAACATAAATAATTTGATAAGTTCATCATCATAATTTCTTTTGATTTGGGCTGCATCCTTTGCGTACACCAGAATGGCAGATAAAAGAATCTAAATACATGCCGTTTTGTTTAACACATAATTTAATTTCCTTCAATACTACATAAAAATTGGCCCATTTTGCTGCTGACGCCTTGTGAATTAAATGGATACCATAACTTGTCTCTACTGAATGGACTGCTTTAGAAAAGTCTACAAATATAGCGTACAATTTTCTACGTATACGTTGAATATACAGTAAACTACGGTTACAAGGAACTCAAAGGGACCACTAATTTCAATTCGTTATAACCGTAATTCGTTATAAACATATATACAGCATATATACGGCAAATGGCTGGGACCCAAAAAACAGTTCGATATATCTGCCATTTCGTTTTAAGCGTGTTAATTAGTTATATACGTTGGTGACTGTATGTATCTTTAAGAGCCTGGATGATAAACATTATCAGTGGTAGAGTAATCTTGTCTAAAACCTGCTTGCTCTTCCTCGAGTGTATCCGACCATAATACCAAGCGTGTATTAATAATGCTAATAACTATCTTACTGAATATACTGGTAAGTGTAATCCTCCTATAATCGTCAACATCGTCACTGAGCCTTTCTTGTGAATTGGAACGATAGTACCAAGTGTCCAACCTTTTGGAAACCCGTAAAGATCTGGGATAGAATAGGTCTTCAGCAACCCATACTTGCCGTAAAAAGCGACTATGCTTGTCGTTAAAGGCAACTAACGGGATCGGGTGGTCAGGCTCGCTGACTTAGTTAATGCATGTCATCGATCCCAAATTGAGTGGATCGATTCTCATGATATCAATCACTGGATTGTCTGGTCCAGACTCGATTATTTACAGACCGCCGTCATATAGCTGGAATATTGCTGAGTGCGGCGTAAAACCACAAACAACAACAACAAACAATAGTTTGGGAAGTAAGAAGTAGCCATTATTGTATTAAAAACTATTTCCAAATATGGCAGGATGTTATGAAGAGTCTTTACAGCATTCTGATATTAGTCTATCAACTCCAGAGCTTTTCAGCAAAGGTTCATCTTACAAAGAGAATCGGGACCTTTAGTGAACCCTTCGTGTGATGAGTGAGTGAGTTTGGTTTTACGCCGCTTTTAGCAATATTCCAGCAATATCACGGCGGGGGACACCAGAAATGGGCTTCACACATTGTACCCATGTCGGGAATCGCACCCGGGTCTTCGGCGTGACAAGCGAACGCTTTAACCACTAGGCTACCCGACCGCCCCTCGTGTGATGACGTTCATTCCAATCGACGGCTGGCTTTCCATACGTAATACATTGTTTTACCATTAAAGATAATACGTTGAAGAATGGAGGCCTGCACAGGATATTGACAGCTACCAAGACGATGCAGTAAATCGGACATCGGCATTGAGGATAGCAATCTACTTTCATTCTCTTAATGGATCCCTCGGAAAAGATGGCAGTCCTAATGTTTGTTAAATAGTTTCGTTTATAATCGTGGACCAGATATGGGTTTGTACATACAGACTAAGTAGACACGAACACGACAGGACACGTGTTTGTTATTTCCAGCTGGGATGTCCCTGAAGTCCCTGTGTTCCTGTAACTAGGTTTCTGTTGGATTTGATGGCCAAGTAACATCCTGCTTGAAGCCGAAGGACCTAATTAAGTTTCAATTAAGAGAATGGTATGGGGTTTCAACTACTTCCACCAAATTAAGGGGTCCGTTCATAGCGTGTCTATCCTTATATTCTAAACGCTGATCAATACAAACAATGCCGCCTTGTTTGAAACATGGTCTAATGCAATGCGCTCAACTGATTAGTGCTGACTCAAACTGCACAAGTCTTGGAATCTGGGTAATTGGTATCCATTATTTCCGTAACAGGAAACCGCAGGTATTTACTTCCTCCAGTCACAGGAGCCACAGGACGTTGGTACACACGACGCCCATGATCATGCTACAGATGTTCTTTAGGGCTGAGGGGCGTTTATCTGGCCAAGGCGGGACCGGATGTTCTCAATGACATTATTCTGTTGGATTTTAGATCCTACGCGCAAGGGGTACCGCGACTGGCTTCATATCACGATAGCGAACTCCTGTCTTGACTATAAAGACATGAGTGATGGGGCCTGGGTGATGCCAGACTCCCCATGCCGTGTACTGACGTACTACGAGTGTCTCTCATGACCACATCTCGAAACAAGACTCCAGCCATCCATAGAAATCCAGAAGAAACCTCGATCCGGCACTGGACGTAGTTTGACGCAAATGTGGCAGCTGCTAGACTGTACGACGTCGCTCTCACTTGTCACCAGTAATCCTAATCGCCCTTGAATGATGGCCATACACACAGCGTTTAGATGCTTGAGGGTGAACTGAATCGGTCCCTCAACTCCATGAGTGTTATCTAACGGTCTTCACGGACTGTAGATTCTGAAAATCAGCGTCGACAATACAACATTCGCCTATGCAGATCAATAAGCTTGACATCATGCAGATCGATTTGATGTAATCATCAGCAACCTGTCGGAGTACGACCCCCGCCTGGTCGTGCCTATTTCTGCCATTTGTCGGCTACTGTCATGTATGTCGGCTCGCCGTCATGACTACTGTCACAAAGCAATAATGTTCCTAATTTGCACGTGCCAGCATGCTTTCCACGAAGACGTCGGGAAACTAGGAAGCAAATGGATTTATCCGTGACTAATATTCATATTCAGGCACCTTCCTAGTTTATAAATGGTTTATTTACCAATTGATTTTATTAGTCGATAACACTGCCTAAACTAGATAGATAATTATAAAAAGAAACCCTTCTCCCTCAAATTGCCATGATCAAAGGAACTGTTCAAACGAGTCCGTTCGTGATTGTCAGCTGAGGCTGGTCACGTGAAGGGGTAAGACGTCATAACTAACTCGCAAGCGAGAAACGTTGATAAACATTGTCACGTGTTCCGTCTGTAGAATAGCAAATGAGTTATCCCCACTTTGACCAGTAATCATGTAATATCACTGTCCACATATTATAGAAAAAAAGCCAAAATAAGAAAATAAAACGAAGAAAGAGCAAATACTCCAAATGTGTATTTATCTTACTTACAGAACATGCGCTATCGTGTCAGTTGGTTTTCTGGTCTGTTGGATTGGTTTGTCGACAGGCCGCCGTCGCATGGCACTGGTGCTGTTGTGCGATGCCAGGCAACAAACGCTTATTTGTTTACGCAAATAGCGTGAGTGACGGGTGCTACCGGTAAAACAATTGAAAACAATTACATTTCAGTGTTGAAAAACAGGAAATTCTTCCACAAAAGATTCATTGTTGCAAGATCCTTTTAGAAGAAATATTTCGGGTTGTAGTTTTAATTCTACTCAATGGATGTATATTTTTCATACAGTGTAACGTCATTGCCTTCTGGGTCGATATTACCATTCTAATTTTCTGATCAGAACCAGAAGCGGAAGCAAAACCCAAAACAAGATGCCACCCCATGAAACCGATATGACTAAAGACGATAATAGTTATGAGGGATAAATGAATGTCACGCTGGATTGACATCTGCGCCGCTTCCTGTCGTTTTGTATTCAATATTTCTATACATTATGTTAAAACACAACCCTAATGAAATATATATACTCACACGCAAAAGAAACGCAAGTCGAGTATGCAGTATACATGTTATTTATTTTCAACAGTAGAGACAAGAAATATTGATAGGGCAAGATTGACAAAAATTTGACTGAAGACAGTTTAATGGATAAAAAGGCAGATGACATTGTTTTTTTCAAATGTTAAGGGCTTACAGTTTCGGGTCAATACCCAAAATGTCAGTCAATACCTGGTGTGACCACCATTAGCATCGGTCACTGCCACACATCTCCTGTACATTGAGAGGATCAGACGATTTGTGAAGGCCCTAGGGATCCTCCTGCATACATCCAGATTATCTCTGCGTAGTTCATCGGCAGTTGTAGGGACTGGGTGCACATTGTGCAGACGCCTTTGAACCTCATCCCACAAGTGTTCGATGGGGTTCAGATCAGGGCTGAGGGCTGGCCACGGTAGAACACGGATGTTGTGTTGTTGCAGAAAGGCCATGGTAGGTCTGGCAACATGGGGACGAGCGTTGTCCTGTTGGAAAATTTGTTGTTGATGTTGTGCAAAACATGGAACAACGTGGGGTCTGATCACTTAGTCGATATACCGCTGAGCAGTGACGCCATGTCCCCGACCTTGACCAACGTTCGGAAAGCACATGGGTCCAAGTCTCGCATTAAGTCCAATCCCTGCCCATATCATGACGCTAGGTCCATCCCACGGATCCCTTTCCACAGCGTTTTAGCGAAACGATCACCTCGACGCCGCCAAATTCTGACTCTTCCGTCTGCATGGGAGACACAAAAGCGACTTTCATCAGAGAAGATGACACGCCTCCACTCACGATGACGCCAATTGTGATGACACTGTGCCCACTGAAGTCGTGCTTGTCGATGCCGTGGTTGGGGAACAGGACGACGTGCTGGTCGGCGACATCTGAGGTTGTTGGAACAGAGACGTCGGATCACAGCGTCCCGGTAATCTGCCGATCTTGTCGAGGTGTGGTGACCCTAGGACGACCGCTCCGAGGAAGGTTATCTGTGGTCTGTGTAGCATTGTATCGATGCAGGAGACGGTAAATCGTGGTTATGTTAACGTTGAAATGACGGGCAACATCATGGATAGACTCGCCAGCTTCCAAACGTCCGATAGCCTGGTTTCTCTGAATTTGAGTTAGGCCTGGCATTGTTGACCAAGGAGTGGTAGGTCCAAGAATCGGTCACAGTTTGATACCCACTACAGTTCGTGACACTTCGTGCATTTTCGATTTCGCGAGAAATGGGTCCATGATACCCACAGTCATTGAAATGGTGCGTTTTGGCGATTCGTTTTATGTGTTGCGTTTTGGCGATTCGTTTTATGTGCTGCGTTTTTACTCGGGGGCTTCCAAAATGCAACCAAAAATATTGATAACACCATCGGGCTTCACTACATGCTAAAACTCGTACCAATTAATGGTTCCGTGTTTGTTACCTATTTGCTTAAAACCACTTGCGTTTCTTTTGCGTGTGAGTATACATAGTGACTTTCTACATGCTTTTGGTTTCTTTGTTAGTCTTTCAAGCTCTTGGTTTATTTTCTTTTGGACATTAGTTTATAAGGCACGCGGGATTCACGGATCTGTCTGGAGGCTATTCGGGATTCAGTTGTGTTGTACGCGGGACACAAACACAATTGCAGGAATCGCAGGAACAAATTCCTGTATATATACTTTCGACAAAAAATAAGGGAACTATTCATTTGAATGGCATTTTTGTTGGGGTGTACATTTACAATAGCGTGGCTTATCACAATTCAGTTTCACATCATGCATGAACAGCACTTACTGCACGTACATACAGAAGCCCGTATGTGTGTGTGTGTGTGTGTGTGTGTGTGTTTGTTTGTTTGTTTGTGTGTGTTTGTTTGTGTGTGTGTTTGTTTGTGTGTGTTTGTTTGTGTGTGTTTGTTTGGGGGGAATAAATGCTGTTACGGAAATAATGGATACCAATTACCCAGATTCCCAGACTTGTGCAGTTTGAGTCAGCAGTAATCAGTTGAGCGCATTGCATTAGACCATGTTTCAAACAAGGCAGCATTGTTTGTATTGATCAGCGTTTAGAATATAAGGATAGACACGCTATGAACGGACTCCTTAATTTGGTGGAAGTAGTTGAAACCCCATACCATTCTCTTAATTGAAACTTAATTAGGTCCTTCGGCTTCAAGCAGGATGTTACTTGGCCATCAAATCCAACAGAAACCTAGTTACAGGAACACAGGGACTTCTCGTACAACTATAGGGGGACGGACATCCCAGGTGGAAATAACAAACACGTGTCCTGCCGTGTTCGTGTCTACTTAGTCTGTATGTACAAACCCATATCTGGTCCACGATTATAAACGAAACTATTTAACAAACATTAGGACTGCCATCTTTTCCGAGGGATCCATTAACAAGAGAATGAAAGTAGATTGCTATCCTCAATGCCGATGTCCAATTTACTGTATGGTCTTGGTAGCTGTCAATGTCCTGTGCAGGCCTCCATTCTTCAACGTATTATCTTTAATGGTGGAACAATGTATTACGTATGGAAAGCCAGCCGTCGATTGGAATGAACGCCATCACACGAAGGGTTCACTAAAACGTCCTGATTCTTTTGGTAAGATGAACCTTTGCTGAAAAGCTCTGGAGTTGATAGACTAATATCAAAATGCTGTAAATACTCTCTTCATAACAGTCTTTGCCGGATACAAGTTCCCGAGCAAGGCCATGCTAACAATCATTGAACATGCTCCCAAAAAGGACGCCCAGCCCCCATTAACACAAAGATGATAAATCATCTCGAGGGTGGCATCCAAATATGTACGAATGCATTTAGATGCTGCAGGCTGGGCAGGGTCCTACTGCGATCACAACCTGAGTAATCTGATGTCACCCAAGCAGGAGCGTCAAAACCTGGAGCATGTCCTTGAGAGAAGAGACAGCCTCTTCCAAATCAGAAACCAGTGAACCATTATCACAATGCTGTTTTACATCTGGACCGTGAATTATGTAAATGGACATGTTAAATGTGAAATTGGACAAATAAGATAATATTCAATACAGTGCTCATTCTTTTTATCAATTGTTTATTAAATATCTTAAAGTAAACAAATGCTGGATGTACGGATGTATATTACTTAAACAAGCACGATGAGGATAACCCCTTGGCCAGCTGCTGGACAAGTAGGAAGTTACCTTTTATGGTGCTCCAGCAGGACGTTAGTCGTAACAAGCTCGTTACAGACATAAATTGTTGTTTTAATTATTCACAGTGTCAAGATTAGTAATATTCCAAAAGCTCCAGCCTTTGGTGTCTTTTTCCTACTTTTAGGAGTGAATTATTGTGGCTTTGGAAAGGGTTTTGTCGCTTCAATTGTATCTTGTTAAACTAGACTAACCAGGATATCTTAAACTGCCGCACTCAGCAATATTCCAGCTATATGACGGCGGTCTGTCAATAATCGAGTCTGGACCAGACAATCCATGAGCTGCCAAATTTTAACAGTGTATGTCGTTTGATAAAGGTAACAATTTAGGTATTAATAATAATTAAAGGTAACAATGAAAGGCCAGTTTACCTTGTTATCACTTTTGAAAAAGAGAACTGTATAGAAACATTCTTTGAGAGCTGACTAGGCGCCAATACAGTTCATTTGTTTTGGATATATCATCGCTAAGTTAAGATATTTTCAGGCATTCTCGAAGAGCAGCCTCCTCGTGGTGAGTGCTGGGTGAAGCTAATCGCTCTTCCCCCGTGTGGACCCGGGGTTGAATGTGTCCTCAGCACCCCATTGCTTGTAAGAGGCGACTAAATTGGGCAACCTGTTTGCCGTGGGTTGCGCCCCTGTGTGGGTGGAGGAAGGTAGTCTGGTGGTTGAAGACACCGGTTCCAGGAACTGTTCCTTTGCCCCACACACCACTTCGACCCTGACGTCACCAAGACGGGCAGCAGCATGGCCCCGGTTCTATGTGCAGTCTATTTGTTTGATTCGATATATTCAATCGTTTATTGCAGGATCTTGGTAAAAATGTTAATTGACTTTTAATACCTGTTGGCTGTAAAAAATGAATAAAATCATTGCCTAGGGTCAAATATGCGGTGGCTCATGGGCCAATCTGATAGATCTATAAGTCTTGGATTAATACTTCTGCTTGAGTATACCATCCCAGTTTCTATTATTTCTTTCGTTTGAAGGATGAATTAGAAGGAAAATACTTTCTCCTAGTAGTGTGTAGCGTTGATGTAAGTGAGTAGTCCGCCCCGCTAGCTGGCTAAAACTGTCGTATTTAAGGGGTGTGAAGATTTCAATTGTTCATTCAGTAAACACGGCCATTAGATTATTTCTATTTCTTTATGTGAAAAGTATTGCATTTGCAATGTTTTAATCTGTTGTCTGTATGTTTCAGATGTGTGACAGTGGGGACAGATTCAGATGTTATATTTTCGGGCGTATTGTTGTCGCCAGGCTGCAGAGCCATTATAATACAATGTAAGCTGCCGTATGTACAGTCTTACGATGTGATGTTGCTCTGGTCTGAAGAGAGCCATTATAATACAATGTAAGCTGCTGTATGTACAGTCGTAGATGTGATGTTGCTCTGGGCTGAAGAGAGCCATTATAATACTAATGAAAGCTGCTGTATGTACAGTCGTAGATGTGATGTTGCTCTTGGCTGAAGAGAGCCATTATAATACTAATATAAGCTGCTGTATGTACAGTCGTAGATGTGATGTTGCTCTTGGCTGAAGAGAGCCATTATAATACTAATGTAAGGTGTTGTGCGTGCAGTCGTAGATGTGGTGTTGCTCTGGTCTGAAGAGCCATTATAATACTAATGTAAGCTGCTGTACGTGCAGTCGTAGATGTGATGTTGCTCTGGGCTGAAGAGAGCCATTATAATACTAATGTAAGGTGTTGTGCGTGCAGTCATAGATGTGATGTGTGATGTTGCTCTGGTCTGAAGAGCCATTATAATACTAATGTAAGGTGCTGTACGTGCAGTCGTAGATGTGATGTTGCTCTGGGATGAAGAGAGACATTATTTCATTTCAGACAGATTTATTTCGTATGTAAGGCCAATAGTACAATGTGATTTTGTTATAAAGAAAATTCGTCGTGAAGCACCACTTGTATACTGATTAGATTGTAGCTAAATATGGTGTACACAGTTTTATTAAATTCAATGTATACCCACACGCAAAAGAAACGCAAGTGGTTTTAAGCAAATAGGTAACAAACACGGAACCATAAATTGATACGAGTTTTAGCATGTAGTGACGCCTGATGGTGTTATCAATATTTTTGGTTGCATTTTGGAAGCCTCGGGTAAAAACGCAACATATAAAACGAATCGCCAAAACGCACCATTTCAATGAATATGTGGGTATCATGCACCCATTTCTCTCGAATTCGAAAATGCACGAACTGTCACGAACTGTAGTGGGTATAAAACTGTGGCCGATTCTTGGACCTGAAAGTCGCTTTTGTGTCTCCTATGCAGACGGAAGAGTCAGAATTTGGCGGAGTCGAGGTGATCGTTTCGCTGACAGAAACGTTGTGGAAAGGGATCCATGGGGTGGACCTAGCGTCATGATATGGGCAGGGATTGGACTTAATGCGAGACTTGGACCCATGTGCTTTCTGAACGTTGGTCAAGGTCGGGGACTGCTCAGCGGTATATCGACTAAGTGATCAGACCCCATGTTGTTCCATTTTTTGCACAACATCAACAACACATTTTCCAACAAGACAACGCTCGTCCCCATGTTGCCGGAGCTACCATGGCCTTTCTGCAACAACACAACATCCGTGTTCTACCGTGGCCAGCCCTCAGCCCTGATCTGAACCCCATCGAACACTTGTGGGGTGAGGTTCAAAGGCGTCTGCATAATGTGCGCCCAGTCCCTACAACTGCCGATGAACAACGCGCAGCTGCTCTGGGTGTGTGCAGGAGGATCCCTAGGGCCTTCACAAATCGTCTGATCCTCTCAATGTACAAGAGATGTGTGGCAGTGGTCAATGCTAATGGTGGTCACACCAGGTATTGACTGACATTTTGGGTATTGACCCGAAACTGTGTAAGCCCTTAACATTTGAAAAAAACAATGATGTCATCTGCCTTTTAATCCATTAAACTGTCTTCAGTCAATTTTTTCTCAATCTTGCCCTATTAGTATTTCTTGTCTTTACTGTTGAAAATAAATAACATGTTTACTGCATACTCGACTTGCGTTTCTTTTGCGTGTGAGTATATTCCTTCTTTCAAATATCTTATAAACACAAACTGCAAGTCTGAGAAGAATATGGCTATTTTTGCTGTTCATTAACTATACAAATTTTCTTTGTGATGGATACGTATAATAATAGTTAGGCAGGTATTTGATTCTTATATCTTCATATACTGGACATATCAATAAAACATGGTATTCATCTTCTTGGTAATATTTGCAGTAAGGACACATCGATGTTAAAGCAGCATTATCTTTGGAGTGTCTGTATAATTGTATATTAAGGGTATGTATACCACACCTGAACTCTGTTAAACATCTGCGTAAAGATAAAGATCGAATTGTTGTTGAGTACATTCCTGGTATTATTTCCATCTTAAACACTGAATAGGCATGTAGCGATTTTGAACAAATTATATCGGCTGACCAGCCTTGACAATACATATCTTTACATCGTTGTTTAAACATTGTTAAGAACATTATTTTATTTCCAACATCCTGGTATATCCACGCGTATGCAAATCCATGCGAAAATAGAATTTTTCTAACAGCTGAAGCCCAGTTTATATCCCCAAAGTCATCAAGGCGCTTAAGCATTTGATAGCATCGTCTAGAGTATCATGTATCTGGTTGTCTGAGCAAACGTATCCAGTATGAGATAACCCTTCATTGATAGTGTATATATATCGGGTGCCTTCCGCATTCTGCTAAAATTGTCTTATTTGGTGACCGGTAGCCGACGCCAAGAAGAAACTTTTCTCAATACTGTGGCGATATAAGGTTCCCCAAAGTCCCGAGCCGTACGTCAGTATTGGCTGTATTTTACCATCAAATACCCTGAATAGCGATTCATCAGGTATATTTCAAAATTTACTGATAAACTTCTTAGCTGAATACATTGCTTCATCTGCTTGCCTTGAAAGTACTTCACATGCTTTTGTAAATAGATTTCGACATGAAATTGTTAAGCCAAGATATTTGTAGTATGATACTACTTCTAGTCTTTCTGGACCGAAGAACCATTTCTCATGTTTAGATATCTTTCCCCCTTTCTTGAAAACAACAACTTTGGTTTTGTTAGTATTTACAGATACTCCCCACTTGGCACAAGTTTTATAAATATTTATAAAGAACATCTATCTTTTTCTGTAAATTTAGAACACTATCTGCAAATATTACAACATCATCCGCAAATAGTAAAATCGATAATGCCTGTACAACTTCGTCTACAAAAATTCCACTACAATCAGTGTTCACCATATCCTTCACAAGTTCTTCAATGTACAGGATAAAGAGGAGTGGTGATAATATACATCCCTGTCTTACACCTACACTTGTATTGAATACATCAGTCATAGTATTTTTACTGCATCTTACAGCTGCTTTTACATTCCATATATACTTCTAAGTAGTGTACTTATCTCACCATGTATACCGTTACCGAGCAACGTATATAAAAAGTGTATTTCGATCCACGGTGTCAAATGCCTTTTTGAAGTCAACAAAAATACAGTAAAATTTTCCACGCTTCTTCCTAATATATTTATGTGTCAGTGAATATAAATTAAATATGTGATCAATCGTTGAGTAATCTTCTCTAAACCCTGCTTGGCATTCCGACAGTATCTGTAGTGTGGAGTCCCAAAAGTGTATTCGAGATTCAATAATTGATAAGAATATTTTACTTATAATGTCTAACATGGCAATGCCTCTGTAGTTATTTGCGTTATCCTTCGAGTCGGATTTTTGTAATGGGACAATACCTCCAAGACTCCATGATTCCGGGAATTGACCTGTCTCAAGAATATGGTTTAAAAGACGTTTATAGAAGGGTAACAACAGGGAACAGGCTTCCGTCACAGCTTCTGTTGGGATCCCGTCATGTCCCGGTGATTTTCCAGTTTTCAAATGCTGTAAAGCATATATAATTTCACGGTCTGATATTTCCCCACTGATCAGTTCATCGCAGTTTCTACAGTCATCACAGACTACAGTAGAATGGTTTTCTAGGAAATCTGCGACATCTTTATCAAAAGAGTGATTTGGTTTTACTTGCGGATTTAGAAGTTCTCTGAAGTAGACATACCAATCATCAGCAGTGATGGATGACGATCCCAACTCACGTCTATAGCAATATTTCTTAATTGTTTTCCAAAATAATTTACAATCTTTACTTTTTGCAGCTTTTACAACTTCTTCAGGGACAGACATTTCATATCAACCTTTTGTCTTTTACAAGTTTCTTTAAAAGGTTTCTTGGCGTTTAAATACTCACTGCAATGTTCACTATCATTCGTAATCCTAAACTTATCTAGAAGGACATATTTGGTACGTTTCAGTGTCTCGCATTCCCCATCAAACCAATGCGGCTGGTTTTGATGTAGTTTGTTTACGTGAGGTCGTCTTGCTTCATGGTGTCCCATAATGGATATAGAGCTATTTTTGAATAGGTCTTATAACATCTCCACAGCAGAGTCTAAATTTGTGTTTAATCTATTATCAAATAATGTTGAAAAACGGTCAATGCAACTGTTCGTAAAGTTTGCAAACTCACCCCACGTGCTTGGTCCCACCGAAATCTATCTATGCTGTGAGATGCGCATGCAGAACGAGCGCCTGCGGGGGGCGCTTGTTCACGCGATACATCATGTTATAAGGCTAAGTCGACTGTCAAGGGAACATGATCAGATTCTGTTCTAGTTACTATTTTAAAGTTTTTAAAGCATTTATACATAGAAGAGGGCACAATACAATAATGTACAACACTATAACCTTGATGGCCAATAAACGTAAAATCACCCTCTACGTCTGAACCCGCTCTGCCGTTTAGTACATGCATGTTCATGTTTACACACATATCGAGTAACTGTTTTCCTTGGGTATTAATAGTGAGTGAGTGAGTTGGGTTTAACGCCGCTTTTAACAGTATTCCAGGTATATCGCGGCGTGTCAGCTTAATGTGGGAGGAAAGCCCGGAGTGATGCAGGTCTCAGACGTTTACCACTTCGATGAAACCCGTGAGCAAGGGGAAGGTGCCGACAAATCTAGAAACATAATCGGGGCGAAACGGGATTCGAACCCACAATCATAGGTTTCTGGCGTGCCCAAGGGACGCAACTCTGCATAGCGAATCGCGGCGCCTTAGACGATTGGACCACCCATGCCCCCAAGGGTATTGATAATACTGTCTTTGGACTTTCTTGGAATAGCAAAGTCATCATATTCATAGTTTAACTCATCAGTTGGGTGATAATCGACGGAGTTCTGATCCTATACGAGCATTCATATCACCAAAAATAGTTATTGCAGTACCTGGATATTCATTACACAGTGTATACAGTTTTGTCTCTAAGAGTTCTACACCAGTGCAGTCTCGCATACTAGCTGCTAGTGTTGTAGCATCAGTTACATATACAAATCCCAGTACAATGGGAAGCCTGGGCAGTATGTTTGTTAGGAAGAAAACACAATCTGTCCATTCGTTGTGCAATCGGGTGAACGACTGGTTGACAGGCTTCCTTTTATACTGAACCAAATTAAAAACTTCACATTCCTAAAATTTTGACCAGTTATCATTGTGTATTTAAACAGTAATGGCCACGTATTGTCTTCAGATAACACCCGTTTTTGTGCGGGTGAATCGATCAAATTCATGTGCACAGCACTATAGTGGCAAAAGTGTTTTTTCACGTGCAACTGGTCACGTGGCCGTAATACCGCACGTGTTTTCAGCCATACTTGTTAGCAGTCTTTAACACAAAAAGAAAAACACAAGAAAACAAAAGTCTTTACGGCCATTTGTCATGCCACGCCTTTCAAATGTGCAACGTGAACGTGCCATACTGTAAACCCTCCGGTAGTTGCTGTTGGCAGTCGGTGAGGGAACACGGTTCCAGAGTATTTTCTCTAAAGGACTTGTTCACCTCTGGTTTTACGTGTCGGGCAACAGCAAGTTAATTTGTGATCAAATAGTGTATGTTTCAATGTATGTAAGATCTTAGGTATGGAACATCAAATGTATGTATGTTTACGCAATTGCGGGATCAAATCTCGGCCGTGCAATGCACAGCGTGTCCCATCATTAAGTGTGTTGTTCTAATGTAGCGTAACTGTTGGGTATAGGAGAACGTTGGTGCTCTTAGCTGGAGACCCACTTGCACACCGACAATTAATGCAAACAAACTGAAATACCCAGTTAGGTAGAAACAAACTTCATGAAATTAAACAAACCCTAGGTTAAACCTACTTGGTTTGCCAGTCCAGACATTTTTGCGACAATATCGCATTGGCTATTGCCGTTATACGCTTGAATAGTTATTGAAAGGTGAGGATCCTCCGTTGTCCCTCGCGATGAAAGAATCACAGTCAGGCGTGTTTGGCTTGACTGTATAGACTTTTCTCTCACAAGGGATACCTATTATCATTCAACGTCTCTGAAGGATATATTATTAATAATATCAATGTTCGTTTAATTCTCGCTTTTTAAAGGGAAATAGAATTATTTGATAAATTTTTAATTCAGAATTGTTATAAATTGGTACGATGTTATCAACAACTGAGACTATTGAAGGCTGTGCCTCTTGAAGTGTATAATATCAACTAGTGTTTTAATTACTTAATGTAGTTTGATTTTTTAATATTGGTTAGCATTGAATATTGCCTCTGGTGACCAAAGTGATGGCATAAATCCTGCCGGGAATCATGCAGGAAGCAAAAGCACTGTAAGTCCCCTTGATCGCCAGTTAGTGGTCTCGCTTTGGTTGCCAGTGGTATATAGCCTAGTTTTATTGTCTACTAGTTAATCTACTAAAAGTATGTTTTATACCCAAACTGTGATATTCACCTAACTGTTCTGCTGTCCTTTGTCGACAGGAATTTAATAATATTTAACTTGTTTTCATCACAATAAGGCTGGAATATCACCTATGCGATGTCAAGTTTTAACTCACTCGCTGAGATATTTTCAATTGAAAATCAAACATGGTTCTTTTGCTCATCAATTCATTATATTAAAAATAATGTCTATCGACAATCGAAAACAATCGATCTAAGGCACCGACTTACAATCACCACACGACTGTTCTGGTCCACTTGCCGATCTTAGCGCTATTGTGAGACGGCTTGTAGTTAAAAATTGTAGGGTTAAGATGGCTTTGTGCAAGCGGGCCCTGGTAATTATAATGTAGCGTCATGAGAATCACTCGGTGAATGGAATGTGACGCATTGTAGTGACTGAGTATGTTTTTTACGCCACTTTTAGCAATATCACGGTGGGGGAGACCAGGGGTGGGCATCACACATTGTACCCATGGGGATTGGTGCGTGGCAGTCACTTCACACCCTATTTCTCAAAATACATCAACTATATATTATATTAAAAATAGTGTCACACCAGGAGCTCCACCAACTCGATAGAACTATTAAAAAAATAACTATTTCTATACATGATGGAGTTATATCATGAGCGATAACCTATTTCTGTGTCAAGTGTTACTCTCCAGTAAGTCCAGAGAGTGTGAGAGGTGTTAAAAGCAATAACGTTTTATACTGACACCGTTATATTAAGAACTGAAATATCGAAAATAGGCTGACGTGAATGGGTTTCCAGGTTAGACTTGTCTGTTTGCACACGTTTTTCTTTCTGAAAATGACAAGTGTAATATACAATTTTATTCAAATTACTTTTTGCAAAGTTTGGCCCGGTCCAGAGTCGGTCAAGGTGTAGCCAATGTGAAAACAAATCAATGGATTCGTCATGACATTGCAGAGATCCATTCCCATTGGCCTTAGGACTGTGTCATTTTTGGACGCCCCCAACCTTTCCCAATTTTTGTAACATTATTTCATGGCCTGCTCATAACATCTTTTCATTTGAATGTAAAAACAATCAACTCTCTCATTCCACATTACGGTTACTGAGAACAATATATCATTCAAACACTAGAAATTAGATAATGGACATCCGGTAGTATTACCATTGCTTGGGTGAGGACTTCCACTTCGATGACAGGAAAACACTTTGTTTTTAAGGAAGTACTCTACTCAGTGCTAATAAACGGTGTTATTTGCTGTGTTTTTTTATAACAAGGCCTGGGGGCGGGGGATCCAATAAGACTCCAAAATAGGGCCCAAAAAAAATCAAATACTTTTTACGCAGCAATCCGTGGATTGTTATAAAAGCACCAACGTGTGTACTGTTAAATCATGTTTAAGTAGATAGTGAGAAAATGTCAACATTCCATCCATATGTATAATTTGAAATGTGACTGGAAAAATCTCAGCTCTCTTTTATGATTAAAACCCACCTCAGCCTCCGCCGACTGAGGTCAGGTTTAACAATTCATTAATGTTGTTTTACATATATACTTTTTATCGTATAGAAACACATAACACATGCGACCCCTATAGTGGCCAAGAGGGAATATTGCCATACCGCGAGAAAGCGATGTCCCCTCTCGGCCACCATACATTTGAGGATTCTCTTCTGATATTCAAAGCTACGCAAGATAAAAATGGATCTTACCTTCAGGTATCTGCGGACTCCGTGTATCTCCCAGCTATTATGTTCACGTTGAATCCGTTCGTTTGCGTCATCGATGTCGTCTGCTCAGACTATTTAAATTCGTCTTACAGTAAAAGTTTGGAAACAACACTTCCGTTATCACAATTTCTGCTCTCGTGATAAAACACACGTGTCATTTCATTCCATGTATCGTTTCCTCAGTCAAAATACATATCGTCTGCTTCAAGTTAAAGTTTGAAATACAGCACGATATGTTATAAACCATCCTGCGGTGACACCAGCTCTCAAGATGGATTACCGATCAGATTTCCATCTCGGCGATATATATTTATCATGACAGAGACTTCATTTCTGTCTCTAATCTACAGTTGAACACGTTACCACTTTTGAAGGTACCAAAAGCAGTGTCCAGTACAATTCCATGGTACCGGAACAAATCTTTGCAGACCTTTGTATCCCCTACTGTTAGTAATCTAATATGGTCTCCTGTTCAAAGCTTGTTCGCGCTATTTGATCTCGTCTGCTCTGGCTGTCTATGCAATGACCATATATTCGATGGTTAAAATCGACTGATGAATTGTATCTACCTTATAGAAATCGGCATCGTCTGCCCGAAAAATTACCGTGTGTCTGCTCCATACAATTCGGAGTCGTCTGCGAGGAAACTGATGTGACAGATGCAGTTGGGATCCAGTCTCCCAGAGGCTCGGGGACAAGCCTTCCCATCGATCTCGCTCTGCGTGCTCCAGGCTGTTAGCGCCAGGGATTAGTGGCCGGACTAGACTTAATGAGCATTAGGTAGCAACACGCTGGGTATACGCATGTAGATTTGATGTGTCTCTGAGGATTATTTAAAATAGACATAATCCATCTGGAGGTTAATCGATTTTTAAGCCAAATGAGGCGTATTCTAGTTTATGCTGACTTATTCGTTATGATATATTGTAGAGCTCGGAAGGCGGCCAGACTATTTGTATGTACACTTAGTGGTATTTGATTATAAGGGCGGTGTCCTCGACACTGTTACAGGTGGGGCCGGCACGACCAAACGCTACGACTGCGAGTTGAAGACGCTGCAAGGTTATTGGTATAATCCAGCGTCTCTATAAGACCAATATTTTATATATAGATGCCAGCAACCAGTTTGTCGTAAGATTTTTGTGTTTGTTTGTTTGTTGTTTAACGCCCCACTCAGCAATATACCAGCTATATGGCGGCGGTCTGTAAATAATCGAGTCTGGACCAGACAAGCCAGTGATTGACATCAAGAGCTTCGATCCACGCAATTGAGATACGATGATATGCATCAACCAAGTCATCGTTTGGGTTGTCTCTAATAATGGGATATTCTGCCTCGGAACCACAACAGGCAAGCACGCATGGGTACTGGGGACCTTTTCTGTCCTAGAATCCCACCGAGAATCAAGTATGGGTACTGGTGACCTATTCTGTCCTAGAATTCCCACCGAGAATCAAGCATGGGTACTGGGGACCTATTCTGTCCTAGAATCCCCGCCGAGAATCAAGCATGGGTACTGGGGACCTATTCTGTCCTAGAATCCCCGCCGAGAATCAAGCATGAGTACTGGGGACCTATTCTGTCCTAGAACCCCCGCCGAGAGACAAGCATGGGTACTGGGGACCTATTCTGTCCTAGAATCCCCACCGAGAATCAAGCATGAGTACTGGGGACCTATTCTGTCCTAGAATTCCCGTCGAGAATCAAGCATGAGTACTGGTGACCTATTCTGTCCTAGAATTCCCGCCAAAAATCAAACATGAGTACTGGTGACCTTTTCTGTCCTAGAATTCCCGCCGAGAATCAAACATGGGTACTGGGGACCTATTCTGTCCTAGAATCCCCACCGAGAATCAAGCATGGGTACTGGGGACCTATTCTATCCTGGAATCTACTTTGGGAGACAAGTATGGGTTTGGTACTTATTCTGCACCGGAATCCCGACTGAGAGTCCACAAGGACCTTGGGACCTTTTCTGCACCTGAATTCCTACGTTGGATGAAATTCAGATATACTTCAGAAGCCTGCTGCTAGTGTGGATTCCGCGACAAACTAGGTCTCAAGGCCCCGGAGTGAGTAAATGTATCACTTATATCACGTCGGGGTTTCCTCCCCTCAAGCTGACATGGCGTGTTAAATCAAGCTCACTATTGGTCATCTCGATGTCATCTCGATGTCATTTCAAAAGCAGTCCAACGAAGCGCACGGTGAACGGACCTAGTCCGTCACATACTCATACACTATGTTCCTGATAGTAGTCTGTCACACAAACCCTGAAACAAGTATATCCAATACAGCCCATGCAAGTCTATAATATTTGGCTAGTCTAGTCTAGATTACTGCAGTATCTGAAAATGAAGAGAGTCTCTGGGCTCCTTTTTATTATATTTTTATTTATACAAGGCCCTAACACATCCCGTATTAGGTATGGCATGGTGTGTGGTTAAACAGTAAGCCAGGTGCATAAAGGGAGACATGGGCAACGGAAACTGTTGTTCAAGCAAGGTTTATACGTTACACAAGACGTTATTCAACATGACAGAAATAGTTTCACTCCTGGCTGCGAAGACAGGTTTGTGAGATTTTACGGCCGCCTGTTATTGTTACCTAGTAGTTATCTCCCTTGGACTACTTGATACTTATATCTGTTGCATGGTAAGTCGATTCGGGGTCAGGATGCAATGCACACTTTAAATTTAGTATATGTAATAAAGGTCGTCATTTTCGCAGAATCTCTTAATGTCGGCCTTCTGCCCGAACCCGAATCTCTATTTATTGGCCTTCTGTCTAAACCGGAATCTCTACAAGTCGGCCTTCTGTTTAAACCGGAATCTCTATAAATCGGCCTTCTGTTTAAACCGGAATCTCTACAAGTCGACCTTTTGTTGAAACCGGAATCTCTATAAATCGGCCTTCTGTTTAGACCAGAATCTTTATAAGTCGACCCTCTGTTTAAACTGGAATCTCTATAAGTCGGCCCTCTAAACTGTAACTGTTATAATCAAACGTTTATTTGGAAAGATTTTTATAACCGCATTCGTGCAGGTAATATACTCAAACGCCTTATTAAAAAACCCATCTATGCTAACTCGCACCCTATATTTCCGACCCTCAGCCTTAACTGTAGTTAAAATCAAACGCTGTATATTTGAAATGTTCTTCGAGTCCCCTGAAAATATAATTATAACATCAAATATTTTCTACATTCCAACATTTACCTTTTTCCACATACAGGCACTTCTGTCCAGCCCACACAATGGAGGGCCAAATAATGTACACGCTCATGTTTGATGGTGGCATAGAATGAGAGTGGTTATTCGATGGAGGTGTATTTGATATGGGTACATACAGGTACGTTAACGTATATACGTTTACTAAATGCACATACAGACTTACATTACTTATAAGCATAAAGAAATATAAAGTTCAAAATAAAATCTTTAAAGCATAACCTTGTCGTCTAGAACAGTTGTCGCACTGACGTAAGGGTCACAACTTGACCTGTCCGTCTCTTGTGGCTTTGTCCGTCATTTGTAATTAAGGATTACTTATTGACGCCCCAATCATCCTCCCGAGGCAAGGGCTTTAGCTGGTTATAAAAGTCCAGTTTCCACCCTTGCCGAACTTGGCTGGTATTTCCAGGCTCGATCGTAGCACCATCAGTGGCTATTACGAATTATGTCGACCGACTCCGTGGTCTAGTAGTAGAGCGTCCACCCAGAGAGCAGAAGTCCGGGGTTCGATCCCCGACCCCGTGATACCAAAAGACGTTAAAAGATGGTACTTGTTGTTACCCTGTCTGGCGCTCGGCGTTAGGGGGCTAAAACAAGGACTGGTCGGCTTGGAGTCAGTATACTGTGTCTGAGTGGGGTATTCATGTTAAACTGCGGCATGGTATCTCAGTGTGCTAGCACTATAAATCAGCATCAGTCAGGACCAGTACACGCACACGCACACGCACACGCACACGCACGCACACACGCACATGCACGCACACAGGCACGTGCATGCGCGTCGCTATATAATTGCAATAATCTTGGGCGCGACGTTAAACCCATTTCACCTCACCTCACCACAAATGTCCCTGCTATATCCCTCCTATTGTCCAATCAGATTCCATTTCTCATATCACTTGCATTCAAACAAAATGGCGGCGCCCAGTCAAGACGATCTGGTCGATTATCAAGATCTATTGTCTGTATTGTAATAAAACGGGTCTTACCTCAATAAGTGCATCAAATCACTTGAGCAGCTTGAATGAAGACATGAACAGATTTGCAAAATATTTGTCGACGCCCAGTAGGCGGTACAGATGCTTTGCAAATTCTGAACATTGAAATCCATGTTGTTTACGAACCAGATGTCTAGTTCGTTACGCGATGTTGATTGGCTTATATATATATCGTTAATGCAGCCAAAATCCGGAATTCCAGCCAAGTTTGGCAAGGGTGAAAACTGGAATTTTATAGTCAGTTAACTCCCTTGATTCAGGAAGATGCGCCCTTAGTACCAGCTTTATTATAGATAAATAAGCTAAATAATGTCAATAAGGTAAAATCAAATTAGTCTAATTCAGCAAATGCATTCATCATCGTGTATAAAAATGACACTGTTGATAAAAGACATTGCATACAAAAACACTTAATACTTATGTACTTATTAATACGAAGTAACGACCACCTTTAACAGCCTGCGTCAATCCTCAAGTAACAGTATCATAGGTGTGTTTTTGGACATTAAGTTTGCAGTGTTTCGGCGACTGTTTCATCAAAGTAACGTTTTGATAAAGTTTGTAACCTTTTGGTCAAATCCAGTTGACAAGTATATACTTTCTTTTACCCGACATTTTACTATGTTGTCAGGTACACACACACCTGGTATGTCGGCCCCACAGAACGCCGGGTCAGTGCCCAACCCGCTCCGGTCTGAAGGCAACCAAAACCGCCCAATATGTAAACACTATCATGTTTATATGAGTAGAAGATACAGACTGATTTGTGTACCGCTCTCAATCTATGAAGCGGCTAGTTGAATAAACCCAATACGTCTGCATTAAAAACTGAATGGCACACAGTTCGTATTTCAATATAGCGTCGTGCTGCACCCCACGTACACATCGTGTTACCTTGGCGTCGCCATCTTAGATTTTGTTTACTTAAATCTCGTTTCGTTTACTTATACATTCAATGATTTGTTATTAGACAATGCGACACGGGTGGCCAGTCATGTAAAGTGTCGAAATTCCTTGTACAGAGTAACGTCCCTTACTCGCTCAAGGATCCGCGAATTGTGGTTTCGAAGTTTAAATTGCCATCATCATACCCAGGGTAGTGGGTTTCACCGAAGTGATAAACGTCTGAGACATGTATCAATTACGGATTTCCTCACACATAGATCCGGGGTAGAATATCTTCAGCAACCCATGCTTGCCGTAAAAGGCGACTAACGGTTGATGCATGTCATCGTATCCCAATTGGGAGGAGTAGGGGTGGGGGAGAGGCGGGGGCATTCATCGTCAATTACAGCTTCTTATAGGGTTGTGGAAGTAACCTTGATGTGTTTCAGGGTTAGAACACGGCAGGCCACAGGTACGCTAATCTTGGTGTGATTGTGACTTGGCTGAAGTCAATGGCGCCACTGATGCACCCAATCACTGGATTGCCTGGACCAGTTTCCACAAACAGGTGATTGATATTATGATCAACGCCCCGTGCTGTTGGTGCACGATGGCACACCAATCAACAAGTCACTGAACCTGACCGCCCGCTCCATCTGAGTCGACTCGAACACCAAACACAGCCTGCAATTCTACCCCTGATTCCCCAGGTATAGATATCCCACATCTATGTACGAGTTACAGACAAAAGTTTCTTTCCGACAGGGCAACAACAGGTGTATGACAAGGGAGGGGTGAAAGATGGGGTGTGGTCAAAGTGAGAGAACGAGGGTAAGGTGGGGCTGGCGGTGGGGTCGGGGTTGGTGGAGGGGGTGGGGTGGGGGATGGGAGTGGGGGGTGGGTGGGGGGGGGGTGTGGGGGGTGTGAAGGGGGTAGGATTACCTCGAACAAGAATCTCCTGTTCCGTCTAATCCGAGACAGGTACCAGGCTTACAGGTAGCCACTTGACACTCTGGCCTGGGTCTCTTTTTATGAGACCCATTTATTACATCAGTGAATACAAACAGTGTTCTTTGTATGAATAACAAATTGCACTCTGAATAGATCCTTTTTTATATTTTCAGGGCAGTTGCTTTAGACTTCTCGTTTTGGCTTTCTGTTCAGAGTCTTCATGTGAAGACTATTTACTTGCAGCGCCTTACTTCCCAGAGGTTGAGTCAGGTTTCTTCCCTGCCCGATAGTCGATACCAGGTCGACCCCTCAGGTGCAGATAGTACCTGCGTCCTGTCCAGGCCACTCTTGTTTTTGAAAGTGATAGAGTGTGGTTTTACGCCGCTTTTAGCAATGTTCCAGCAAAATTACGTCCCAGAAATGGGCTTCACACATTGTACCCATTTGAGGAATCGAACCCGGATCTTCTTCGTGACGAGAGAACGAGCTACCCAACCGCCCCTGTTGTAAGTAATGTCCATAGTTGCAGCTTGGACATTGAATCGTCTTTGAATCCCGTTTTGTGTACAGATGTGTTTTCTAAAGGAAAGGACCCTCTGAAAAAGAATGGGTATGGGGTGCACGAGTAGCCCAGTCGTCTAAAGTGCAGCTATTCGCTGAGCAGAGTTGCGTCCCTTGTGCATGCCAGGAACCTATGATCGCAGGTTCGAACCCTGGATTCACCCTGATTGTGGTTTTAGGTTTGTCACCGATATCCCCGTGGTAAACGTCTTCGACATGGATCAAGCCTGACCACCCGATCTCGTTAGTCGCCTCTCACGACAAGCATGGGTGTCTCAAGACCTATTCCAGCCGGGCACCGTTAATCATCTTTTGACTTTCTAAGTAATCAACAAGGTGTAAATAATCGAGTCTGGACCAGACAATCCAGTGATTAATATCATGAGCATCGATCCACGCAGTTGGGATCGATGACACGCGTCAACCAAGTCAGTGAGCCTGACCACCTGTTCCCGTTAGTCGCCTCTTACGACAAGCATAGTCACCTTTTACTAGTAATCAACAAGGATCACACCCTTTGCATCCCCGGATACAGTGGACCTGACTTTCTTCACTGATCTTGAAGATTTGAATTTCTTTGGCGTCGGAGAAGTGGAATGGTGCCATTCCATGGATTGACGTTTTGACAGGGGATCATAGTGGCAGACTCGTTTCATCACTCATTACAAATTTCTTTTTGAATTTGACGAAATCCTCCTCAATTAGCTTTAACGTTTCACTGGCAATGTAAGTTTGTTTTCCTTTGGCACCCAACGAGCCGATATCTTATTCATCTGTAAATGTTCATGAATAATAGATCCAATCTCTCCATGGTATAGACCTGTGTCTTCCTCAAGTTCAGCAATGGTAATACGCCTATCTGACAGTATCAGTATTTCTGTCGCCTTGATTGAAGGATGAAAGCTAAGGGACGTCCAGACCTAGGGTCATCATCAAGGCTTGTTCTCCAAGTCTGAAATATAGCTGTACAACGTTTAACAGTGGAATAGCTAGGGCACTTATCCCCATACACTTGTGACATACGGTCATGAATGTCTTGGGGATTACTTTTCTCTAAAGTAAAAAACTTGATGACTGCTCGGTACTCGTTCTTTTCCATTTCTGCGTCCATTTGGACCCCTATCACGTTCAACTGGCTGTCACTAATACACAAACAGCCTCAACAGACCAAATACACTTGAAATGAACTACTCAAATAATGTGCTGCATTGACTAGTTCACTCTGTTATGGACCATTGTTGATAGTTAGTCAGGCTTAGAACTTTTTGACCAGTCCTCGTACACTGCCTTTTGTCTGGCAGCGTAGGTGACCGATGCTTGTCGCAAGATCCTGTCCAAATAGCGATTGGTTGTCACGATGTTGATGAATGTTTTGATGACACATATCATGATATACACGCATGTCGATAGCATACGGTCGTCACATGACACCCGGTGTCGACTTTTGATATCATGCATATAATTGAGTCTGTCAATCCGTTGTCATGCAATACTCGAGTCGGACCCGATCTCAATAATCGGCTCTTACTACAAACATGGGATGCAGCGCACCTATTTTACTCCGAAGATGATATTGTTTGTCTGTGCTCCGCTGTCTGTGACAGTATTTTGTCGGTGACAAGGCCCTGTTTTCTGTTAGAGGAGTTTGGCTATCACAGGGCCATGTTTTCTTTTAGAGGAGTTTGTTGGTTACAAGGCCCTGTTTTCTGTGAGGGGAGTTTGACTATCACAGGGCCATGTTTTCTGTGAGAGGAGGTTAGCTATCACAGGGCCCTGTTTTCTGTGAGAGGAGTTTGGCTATCACAAGGCCATGTTTTCTGTTAGAGGAGTTTTGCTATCACAGGGCCAACTTTTCTGTGAGGGGGGTTTGGCTATCACAGGGCCCTGTTTTCTGTGAGGATGCTATCTACCTGGGGATGCTGTCTGCGAAAGCGTTAGACGTATTTAATGACTCCATGGCCTCGGAATTCAAGCCGGAAACCACCTAGCCTGACGTACTCAGGACGTGTTTAGTTAAATTTACAAGTTCGTTTGTAGGTTTGCTTTCCTTCGCCATGCGGCACTATAGGCAGATCCAGAGGTTGGGGTCCAGGGGGCGTGAAACGTACCAGCCCCCCTCCTTCTCCTCTTGTGAAAACCAAATGTAGTGTGTTGTAGGCAGTAAAATTATATCAGCTATCTCAGAGAGGATTTTCATATTTTAGACCCATGCCTTTTAAAAATTATGGATACCCCCTTGTTCACTTCGGGCTTTCCTCCCACATGAAGCTGACACGCCATGATACAACAGGATACTGTTCAAGGCGGCGTAAAAGCTCCACTCACTCACTCACTCACTCACTCACTCGTCCGGATTTTGAAGATGATTTGTCGCTGTGAATCCAGGCTCATGTCATATCACTCACTGGTCGACAAAGCTGTGGTCGTGATAGAGCAGAATATATACTACACAACTTTTGATAAGGATACCGAGGTGATATCTGTACCTACCTTTTGTAATGACAATAAGTAGGGTCAATCAAGATAATAATATACAATTATCCCTATCAAAAGTTGAGTAGTGTATATCAATACATTTTCCCCCAGCTTTTACTAAGATCTCTGACATAATATACCACAAGCCATGCTATAACGCCTCCAGTAATAATAACACAAGTATCAAATTCCACTTTACTTGGTCTGCTTAATCCCATTGTATAGGGTCAATCGTTCCCGTGATGACACCCTTCAGTTTGAGGCAATGTCTCAATTTCACACAGGGCATTATTTACGTCGTGCAGACTTAGACAACAGACTAGTCCCCCTTTAAGTGAGATAGTTAAATTTTAAATTCGCATCGGCATTATCACCCTTTAGTGAGTGAGTTGGGTTCAACGCCGCTTTTAACAGTATTCAAGTTATATCACGTCGTGTCAGCTTAATGTGGGAGGAAAGCCCGAAGTGATGCAGGTCTCAGACGTTTACCACTTTGGTGAAACCCACGAGCACGGGTATGGTGCTGACAAACCTTGAAACATAATTGAGGCGAACCTGGATTCGAACCAGCAATCACATGTTTCTGGCGTGCCCAAGGGACGCAACTCTGCACAGCGAATCGCTATCGCCCTTTAAGATTCCAGGGGTCTCAATATTATAAGAAAGAGCGTATGGCTAGCTCAGTGGTCAAAGTGATCGCTCGTCACGCCGAAATCCAGGCTCTATTCCCAACAGTGAATAACAACACAAAGACCACTGGTGGAATATGGCGATTTGTCCGCGATCTTGTTAAAATCTACGTCGAAACTCCCTAGCCACCTCCCCACTCACTCACTCACTCGTATCACAAATCCTGTAACCTTTAATTCATCCGACACAGTCCCTTTTAAACAAGGTCAACGCCCTCCCATGAGAAAGATGTCACGGCCACCCATCAGTTTTTTTCAAATTACGGCGACATATTTCAGCCGCCTACGTGTAGGCGATGCGAGTCGACTACTGGTGTAGGCGTATAGGACATATTTGTCACTGTACTGGAATGACGAGATCAAACCTCCATATTACCATTAAAGGATCATTATTATAGACTCGCAGCCTTTGCACCGCTAAGAAAGGCGTCATAAAATTCAAATTGAAGAGAATATTGTCAATATAAACGCCGTGTCGTATCATTTAGTTGTCGCAAGCTTAGCCACCTGTATGCTTTGTTATTGTTGAGTATTGAGGTTGTTCTGACATTTATCGTAGGTTCAGGGACCTCGGTGTGTAATCAGTATTGGTTTAATTCTAGGGCTGGTTTGTCCTCTACATGAATAAATGTATCTAGCCGCGATAAAGACCTCGTTATATTATAGCATTCGGTAGTTTCAGAAAATCGAATCGTTTGTGAGTGAGTGTGTGTTGGTAAGTTAGGGAGTGGGTGAGTGAGGCGGGTCTGAAAGACGATTGCTTGAAGGTAAACTAGTTGCCTCCCTTAGGCATTCCAGAATCCTATGATCGTTGGCTCGACCCAATTGGATTATGTTTCTAGGTTTGTCAGCACCATGTCCGTGCTCGCGGGTTTCATCAAAGTGGTAAACGTCTGAGACAGGATTCACTTCGGGATTTTCTCCCACATTAAGCAGACACGCCGTTTTATAACTTGAATACTGTTCTAAGCGGCGGTAAACCCACTCACTTATTGAAAACAGATGACACTCGTAGTCAGATGTAGCACTGTTCAACATCTTAAACACACTGCGCTTGTTGAAGTTATCACGTGACCCGGTTATAATCCTGTGTTTGATAACTGCTATAACAGCCCGTCGGTGAGTTAGACTGTAGTATTGACACAGACGGAGAACTGTTTGCCGTGTTAATAGTCCGGGGCATACATTCTTGTGGTTTAGAGTGGTGTTTGGTAGTTACTTAAAGGGGCACTCATCTTCGAAAATATTTTTTTCATCAAATTCACAGACGCTGCAGTGATAATACCAGGCATACTTTATTTGGATTTTGTCTGGAATTGAATTTTGGCCATTTATTGAACAGTTCAACATCATGCGGGGGTTACCTCCCTTGAGTGGTGCTGGGCAGAATCGTGACCAATTCGTGCCGTTCCGGGACAAGCCTAATGGAGAAACCGTCTCGAATGTAACGGAAATATCCGACTGATGAACGCTGTTCGTGGATTCAGCACGGGTAATTCAGACAGCTGGTGGATCCACTGTCAGCATCACTGGATTGTCTGGTCCAGACTTCATCGTGAACAGCCCTTTATTTAGTCTTCAATTAGCTTAATTAACAAACAAACTTTGTACTATGTCTAGCACACACACACACACACATCACACACACATCACACGCGCACACACACATCACTCACACACACATCACACACACACGCACACATCACACACGCACACACACATCACACACGCACACACACACACACACACCACACACACATCACTCACACACACACACACACACACACACCTATACCTAGGAGGCGATGCATAGTTGTCTATTTTGACATTTGATAATAAAATGTTTAATTCAAAAGCGAATGAAACCGGGTTAAGCCGAAAAAAGCCTAGAAGAAACGAATGTTTGATGATGATGGAACGAGGCTTGTGGAGACTCCAAGAACACAGGAGGGTGGGGGGTGGGGGGATATGCCCCGGACTCGTTTAACGTCACCCCCTACAAACCCCCAGGCTGTCTACCTGTCTCCCACCTCCCCCTCCCACCCCACGCTGTCTACCTGTCTTGTCATGTCGGCAAACTGGGTGACCCGGTGACTCCCTTAATACCTGTGTGGTCCCATCGCGCTACAAATTGCTTTCATTGTGAGCGCGATAGATATACCTGTGTTATCAATTATGTGGCGTTCGGGTGGTTCCGGTAAGATGCTACTCACGATCTGTGTCAGTGAAAGGAAGAGGTATGATATGGACCCTCTTGGGGCCCTGTTGGCCCACTAGAAATTTAAATTGAAGGAAACCTTTGAAGGAATCAGAACATGCGAATGGTTAAATGAGTGAAACAGGGCAATATATTCTGTCAGATCTGTCAGCAAGTCCGTGAAAAAAAGTAAATTATTTTCCGTTGTGTCGTTATCTACTAAAATGTCTGCTTGGGACAATGACTTACTGGTGCTCTGAAACCTCTTAATTCATGGACATCGTTTTGTGCTTATACGCCCATGCAAGCACATGTTCAAGTGAAGTCTAGTTCTCAAAGTGACAACTTTCATAACAATTTCTAAAATGTGTGCTCATTTAATAAAGGTTGCTGTTTTTGTTGGCTCCAAAATGTAATTTTTATGTCTTCATTTTTGTGGTAGGTTTTGATTTATATAAGGGACTGTTGGAGCCGTTTTGTGTCACTCATAAGTCCAGAAAGCTCTGTCACACACACGCACGCACGCACGCACGCACGCACACACACACGTATGCACGCACATACATACGTACATACATACGTGCATACGTCGAAATTACAATCCATAAGCGATATCTATTTATGTCAAATATAATATTCTATTAAGAGTGGCTATAATTAAGTAATATTTAAACTGTCACCGAGGCAGCGTTGTGTAATCACTCAAACATTCATGTGAAAAATGAAAGAGTGTCCCAGAATTTTTGTATTTACTCAAATCTAAGGTCTGGTCCTAAGATGACTGTAAAGACCGATTCATACTGACACATTCAGAACACATACTTTCAAGCAAATAAACACGTGCTATAGATGAAAGGATGCCGCTGTTTGCCTTATATTTATTCAACTACATACTATATTATTTTTCATTTTCATAGACATTTTGCCATCTGCTCATACACAGTGTTAAGAATTGAATTATTCATCCTTTTGAAACAGTGTCTAAATATATATTTTATTTATTTTATAAGTATTGAACACTTAAGGGTAGTACTTACAAGGTATGTGTGAGTGTGTGAGTGAGTTGTATTTAACGCATCTTACAATAGAATTCCAGTTCTTTCACAGCGTGTCAGTATGTGGGAAGAAAGCCTGAAGTGATGCAGGTCTCATACGTGTATCACCTTGGTGAACCGGGATTCGAACACACGGTCATCACAATCATCTGGCGTGCCCACGGGACGCAACTCTGCATAGCGTGATGCGCTGCCTTAGACGACTGGTTCACCTGTGAACCCGTGTTGTCTATGAACAATTGATTCATAAAGACCAAAGCGATGTTCTCAATTTTAACTCATTTGATACCGTTCACCTTCAATCACAATCATGTTTCAAAAGGTTTCGTTTACACACGGCCTTACGTCTACAAGAAGACACCTTCACACCAGGAGTGATCGTTAATACACGGCCCTACGTCTACAAGAAGACACCATCACGCCAGGAGTGTTCGTTAACACACGGTCCTACGTCTTCAAGAAGACACCTTCAAATAGGAGTGTTCGTTAACACACGGTCGTATGGTTACTATCGCTGCGTTTATGGCACAGAGCCGTCATAGTTTGATATACTACTATCAATATTTATGTTCGTGCTGACCACGTGGTATCGATATTGTGATGCTGTGAGAAAGCCACGTGGTGATGACACCAGGAAGTGCCCGATATTCCCATATGTCCACAACTGCACCTTTCAAACGCCAGTGACCCATAAGCCGGCTCCCGGCACGTGTAACACGTGCAACAATGGCTTATATATCGCGTACATATCCAGGTCAGAACCAAGTGTTCGGGATTACCTTTTACAGCTGTCTGACACCTCCTCGCAGAAGGTCGTGCGGATGCATTGGTCGTGGAATCGAATACCCACGTTTGCCCCGATGTGGATCCTGCGATTATGAAAGTAATATACCAGGGGAAATGGTGAACGTTCAGATCCGTTGTCACTTCGGGCTTTCCTCCCGCATAAACTGTGAAAAGGCCTAAAAAGGTGACCACGACGTTTTCACTTAAACGCAAAAGGGAACGGTGCGGCAGCCCAGTGGTTAAAGCGTTCGCTTGTCACGACGAAAACCCGGGTTCGATTCCCCATATGGACCCATTAGGGTGTCCCCCGCAGTGATATTGCCGGAATATTGCTAAAAGCGGCGTAACATGATACTCACCTACTCACTTATACGCAAAAAGATCAAACATTACACTTTTCCCAAACCAAAAGACCAACAGACGACAGAATGTTCTTTAGATTCCCTCTCCAAAACAATTCACAACACATTCTTTCAGGATATCTAGCATGTGCACCTTTCTTTATGAACTCCCAGAACCTCCTCAGAAATATCAAAGGGACGCGATTTTGTAGCTCCCCGTCTTTCAGTCATTGGCTGGTGATGCAACATCAGCAAGAATGTACCGTCCTCTTGAATACATGGAATGCACTCCACTTAGGTAACGTTATTTAACAGTAATGCCGTTGAGTAATTACCAGCTATTTCCTCGAGGATTTCCGATATGTCGTTAAACTGGTTTCAGTACATACCGCCGCAGTAGAACTCGGCGTCCGCCTGTGAGATGGGGGCATGTCGCACGCCAGACCCGATGTGTCATGGAGGTCAAGCTGTGTAAACTGGGATACCGACCCCACGTGACATGAGTAGACATACTGGTCTTCCTTGTCATGGGGGTGAGGGCCGGTGTTGGCGAATGTCACAGGTTATGGGTGGCTTGTTAAAGCGGGACTATATCCGTGGAGTAGGCTGTCTCCCAGAGCCGAGGTGAGGTGAGGTGAAATAGGGTTTAAAGGGGTACTGATCTGAAGCAATTCCCCAGGACTGGTGGTTGCCTTTGTTATTGTTTTTCCCCCGTGAGTACCCGGATGATAACGCAACGAAACTGAGCGTGACAAGAGACTGGGCTACTGTCTGCAAGGACAGCTGAATAAACTTGGAGGCAATAATTGTTTTACTCATTTTTGTACACTGATTGGTTAACCGTGATCTATAAAGATTTCGACAAAGAGCGCATGTTAATTAATTTCTTCAGCCTAAACAAACAGACAAAAAGAAGCTCATCGGATGTCGTCATTTGGAAATAGATATATGATTGTTATAGTTTAATAATAAAAGAGTATCCATGCAGTGAAAGCATTTTCGGATTTCGGATTGCGACTATAATACAATTACTACTCTGTTGTCATCCACGTTTTCTCGTATAACCACGGACGTATATACGTCTTTGGTATAACCCTACACTTGTGTGTATTCGTCGTCATTCGCTTGATGCTCAGTTAATGAATTTATTACAGGTATAATTAGTGGTAGCACCGCTCAGAATACCCGACAAAGGTTCCCATTTGGCATTTATTGTGTCTGGGGTAATTATTCAAATCTAAATCCAGGTTTGAATTGAGGTGAAATGTGTGTTATGTAATATGCACGTGGCAGCCCAGCAAGAGATGAATGATCAGTTGATTACTTTTTTTGTAAATCAACGGATCGTTCCTAGTCATCAAAGGATTAACAGAAAATACATTGATTGATTAATCACTGTTACCTTGCACAGTGGATATGTCAAAAGTGAGTGTTTACATGTCTAGGTTTAGTAAAACAAAGGGAATACACTCATATCATGGCGTGAAGTGCCGATGTAAAAGCAACATATTTTGTTCAAAGGGTTGTCAACGTGCATGTTGACGGGGAATTAGCTCTTGGGGGAATAAAGGACAAAATCGACATCACTGTCCCGGAACGCTTTATGCACAACATGTAAACAATAAACAACAATTGCACAATGAGCGGAATACCTGCTCTGACAACACAAACACAGCAATGAGCAGACTTTCCAGCTCAGGCGTACAAGAGGTGAGCGGAGCTCCAGCTCACCTCAGGGCGTTTCCTACGAGCAGCATCTCCTGCTCGAGGTCGTCCCTATGCCAGCACTCGGAATACCAAGCCTGACTAACACCCTAGTAACTGTGTAATGGTAGCACATATATAGTAATGAACAACAATGGACAGACAAAGAGACAACGACGTTGCTTTGGACATATGGGCGTGATTAACAAACACAGTTCATGGGATGATCAATTAGGGCAATAAATGCCATACTATAAAAAGCAGTAGTTAGTGATATGGTAGTCCAGGCTGACTGACAGTCAAAATACAATGAAATGTTGGTGAGGATTAACAACGGGGATTAGCGCCTAAAACGTAATGACAATTAAGTTATGGAGACATGGCTACAGGGTGTATTGCCCTTGAAGTCAAATGTACTGCAGACAATGGTAGTCATAAATCAGTCGCTATGACAACTTCCCTCCGTTCCGTGAAGCTTGGACCCCAAGCTTTGACAAGTCCAAATTGATATGTGTGAACTTTTTCACCAACGGAAACAATAGTGCAAAATGTGAACAAAATTAGTTAGATGAATTCATGATATCGTTGAAATTCTTGTGCAACAAATATACCTATGCAATGACAGTATGAAAGTGATCTTTGTAATATGCAAATTCACTACGAGTTAATTACCGCTTTGGACAGATTCAATAAATATATTATTGAGGTTCTTTGAATTCAGGAGTCTGGTTTGGCGGTGCGACTCAGTACTGAATAATGATAATGAGTAATGTCATAAAAAGTACAAATTAAACATCTCAGCAAATATTTCACATAAAGAAATTTGAAACCAGGAGTCTAGCTTTACCGCGTGACTCAAACGGTACTTGTGGGTACTACTGACCTTTTAAGTACAATGGGTGCTCTTCCCGTGTCTTTGACGGAGCTTGCCCAGATATTGTGGGTGCGATGCCCAAGAAAAAAAATCCTTAATTCCGACATCAAAATTCTGAAATGCTGAATACTGCTGTGCTGTTAATTACTTAATACTGACATACAATAAACATATGTGTAGGGGTGGCTCACCCAAGAATATCCCTAATCTGAATTCAAAGTCCTAGACAATACATTCAATTTTGTACCAAGCCGTGCACATTAATTACTTGTAACAAATGACAAATTTTGTCGTTTAGATCTTTGAAATTACGAGTCGAGCTTAGAGGTGTGACTCGATAACCCTACAGCTTAGGTTTGTCTGGGCCCTAGCTGCAACTATATGTCTGGCGTGGCCTGAAGACATTTCAAAGATTCCCTACACAATAACTTCAAAGATCTAGCTTGACTAAAGATGTAATTTTGAATATATTGTACACATACAAAACTGAATTTTGGAAAGACACATTTTGGCATTAATATACTGGCTTTGATTAAACATACCTGGTTGCACTTATCAACAGTCACACATCATATATCCTGGATTGAGTCCATGTAACTAAACACAAATTAGTAAGTCCCAATGAGATATTTTGTACACAGTGTCCATCTTGTAGGTGCCCGTGAGGCGGTTTCTGTATGATCTGCATCATGATGGCTGTGGTCAGGATCACTGCGGGATAGGCGTTTATACTTCCTTGGTCCTGTGTATGAACGAAATCTTGAGAGATTCGGAGAGATTCCTGTTGTTTTCTTCAATCTTGTTTCTTCATGGCTCGAGTTGATGATTGTTCTTCAGGGTGGTAGGCATACAGAGAGGTTACGGGATCGGGAGTAAGCTGAAAAGTTACTCCAGGCGGATTCTAACACCAGTTGTCAACGTGCATGTTGACGGGGAATTAGCTCTTGGGGGAATAAAGGACAAAATCGACATCACTGTCCCGGAGAACTTTATGCACAACATGTAAACAATAAACAACAATTGCACAATGAGCGGAATACCTGCTCTGACAACACAAACACAGCAATGAGCAGACTTTCCAGCTCAGGCGTACAAGAGGTGAGCGGAGCTCCAGCTCACCTCAGGGCGTTTCCTACGAGCAGCATCTCCTGCTCGAGGTCGTCCCTATGCCAGCACTCGGAATACCAAGCCTGACTAACACCCTAGTAACTGTGTAATGGTAGCACATATATAGTAATGAACAACAATGGACAGACAAAGAGACAACGACGTTGCTTTGGACATATGGGCGTGATTAACAAACACAGTTCATGGGATGATCAATTAGGGCAATAAATGCCATACTATAAAAAGCAGTAGTTAGTGATATGGTAGTCCAGGCTGACTGACAGTCAAAATACAATGAAATGTTGGTGAGGATTAACAACGGGGATTAGCGCCTAAAACGTAATGACAATTAAGTTATGGAGACATGGCTACAGGGTGTATTGCCCTTGAAGTCAAATGTACTGCAGACAATGGTAGTCATAAATCAGTCGCTATGACAGGGTTAACCGATAATATATTGATTGACTGCTCATTGTTATCTAACTCAATGGATTTTTTTAGGAACCGTGGACGTTATGAAAAAAATATCACGTCGGCTTTCTCAGCCGACCTTTGAGACATGACACCTATGTGAAACACCTGAAACAATCTAAGTGATCAGTTGAGAAACGAACACCGGTCCTACTAAATAACGTCCGGGAGCGTCCGGGCAATGCCAGGGAGCGTCCGGGAGATTGATACTAAAAAATAAAGTGTATTAAATATAATTGTGTTCTTGTATTAATTATACAAAATAACATATAGCTGGAAAAAAATTACATAAACCCCTATTTTTTTTTAAATGGTGAATCTGTGAAGCAAATACGTTTCGATTTTATTCGAACTGACGAGGTAGTCGTAACGTAGGCTTTGAAGGATACAATGTAAATTTGCTTATGGAACAAAAATAATGTTCTTTTATAGTGTCATATTCTGTATACTATTCCGTCATTAATACTGAAACACAGACGTTTTCAAAAGTTCATGCGTGGCCCCAGATGGTTCACTGAGTGTAAAACATCCGGAACTATAGCGTCCGGGCAACGTCGGGGAGCATCTAGTGGGAGCGTCCGGGAGGTTTCATCAGACGTCCGGAAACGTCCGGGAGGTTTCATCAGACGTCCGGAAACGTCCGGGAGGTTTCATCAGACGCACGGGAATTTAAAAATATAGTGCAGTCAATAAAACATGTCTTTCTCAGTTTGGTAAGATCGTGAGAATATCAACTGGCGTACGTGTTTGCCACGTGCAGCGGCCAGAAAATGGAAGTACCAGTAACCGGAAGTTTCTGGCCGCTGCACGTGGCAAAATCGTACGCCAGTTGATATTCTCACGATCTTACCAAACTGAGAAAGACATGTTTTATTGACTGCACTATATTTTTAAACTCCCGTGCGTCTGAAGAAACCTCCCGGACATTTCCGGACGTCTGATGAAACCTCCCGGACGTTTCCGGACGACCCCGGACGATCCCGGGCGTCCTCGGACGTTAAATAGTAGGACCCACGAACACGTGTTATAATATCCCGAAACGATATATATTTTCTAAAATATTTGATTGTTACAGAGACACGTGACATCGAATAAGTTTCTTTGTACAGCTACAGACGTGTGGGATGTTGTTCCTTTGTGTGGAGGGGCACGGGTGGCCCCGTCGTCTAAGGCGCCGCGATTCGCTGTGCAGAGTTGCGTCCCTTGGGCACGCCAGAAACCTATGATTGTGGGTTCGAATCCCGGTTCGCCCCGATTATGTTTCTAGGTTTGTCAGCACCATACCCATGCTCGTGGGTTTCACCGAAGTGGTTAACGTCTAAGACCTGCATCACTTCGGGCTTTCCTCCCACATTAAGCTGACACGCCGCGATATAACTGGAATACTGTTAAAAGCGGCGTTAAACCCAACTCACTCATTCACTCCTTTGTGCGGATATCCACGGATACATTCCTTGAACAAGGAAGCTGCCTAAAATTATACAGTCACATAAATTTGGTAGGTTGTAATTATGTTATTTCATTTTGTATTGGACAGATTCCTGTTTCTCTACGTCTTGGTTGGGAAATTCTTCGATGCGCGATAGACGTTGTTTTCACAAGTCCTTTCCTTTGAAAGCGTGTATATATTACAGTCAATTTGTAAAATGTGATTCTCTCAGGCAATTTATATAATGTGTAAATATTTCAGTCATTTTGACTGAAAAATCTGTCCTTTTCTTTAACAAATTGACTAAAACTGATTAAGACGATCAAAAGGGCCTATAAACATCTCAAAAGATTATCATGTAGGATTAGAAGCCAAACAATATAGAAATGTACTTTTCATCGTAACATTTTCAGTCTCTTGGTGATGATATTAAACATAGAAATGTTTGGAATTCGTTATCATAATAATCCAGATGGACATATTTTCCAGTCAATTTGTAAAATAACTGAATATTCAGGCTTTTAGTAAATTTCCAAAGTGAACAATTTTCACATTTTGACTGTAAAAAATATAAACATGTTAAAATTAGCAATGCTCAGGAGAAATATTTATTTTGTGTTGCAAGTCAAAATAGTGAACACGAAAATCGCACAATTACCAAGCAAGTGACTTATCAAAAGTTCGTCACCATTACCGATGCTACCCACAAAGATACCTACATTTCCTTATTATTTCCAAAACTGTATTTCATTTTGTTGATAGATGTGACCATAGCCCTTATACTATCAATAAAAGTGACAAATGCGCTTACGAATTGCGCAGCACAGGTCGCGAACTAGTCTAGGTTTCTGCTATATCATCCGGGTACTCTCGGGAAAAAACAATAACACAGGCAACAACCAGTCCCGGGGAATTGCTTTAGATCGGTGCCCCTTTAACGTCGCGTTCAAGATTATTGCACTTATATAGCGACGTACATGCACTCGTGTGTGTGTGTGGCTGCTGGTACAAGTCCGGACTGATGCCGATCTTATAGTGCCAGCCCACTGAGATACCATGCCACAGTTTAACATGAATACCCACTCAGACTCAGTATACTGACTCCGAGCCGACCAGTCCTTGTTTTAGCCCTTTAATGCCCAGCGCCAGACAGGGTAACAACAAGTACCATCTTTTAACGTCTTTTGGTAGCAGCCAGGGATCGAACCCCGGACGTTCCGATCTCCGGGCGGACGCTCTACCACTAGACCACGGAGGCGGTCCCAGACCATAGAGAATAAAATAAAGAGGGGTCCAACTCAAGTCTAGATGAATATAGGATTGTTCTGGGATCCATTTGGATTTTATTTGTTTTTGATTTCTAAGATATTTAAAAAAATAATATAATTGTCGTAAAATAAAGAAGTAAGAAACTGACAGAAAATGGTCTTGAATGGTTGCCGGAGATATTTCGTCTTCTTTTCGATAACTGTATTTCCGGGACTCAATGTCCGCCCACCCGTGGGAATGGTCCCCGGCAACCTATGTCTGTCTAACGAGGCGACTATGTTGATCGAATGGTCAGGCTCGGTGACCTGGTTGATTGCACGCCATTGCTGCTGGGACGTTGCTTATAACATCAACCACTGGATTCAAAATCGAATATTTACAGGCCACCGTTATATACTAGACTATTGAAGTGTATCTATATATGGCAACATTTCTTTTCATTCTGTTTGTCCCAAACGGCGCCCAACATCCACATTCATTAGCTTGCTTAGTAAACTTATAACTCAAACCCTGCCACTCGCGTAACGCTTTGTAGCAGAATGTCACGTGACTACACGTAATCATCCACAGATAATACACAACATTGTTACCTGCGTCTGACCGAGCCCTGAATAACGCCGTCAACAGCTGTACAAATGTCAAGTTCCGAATCCCGACGTCGTCCTTAGCTCTCAATACAGCCCACGTCCAGTTGATGAAGTTGCGTGAGGAGAAAAGATGGATAGTCTTCACGACAGTGTCATTTGAAATATTAGTAAATTTGGCGACAAAACACTTTCCATATTCATAAAAGTAGATGCTAAAAGCAGAGTCGATTGTACGATTCGACTACATCATGAGTATCTGTTTATGAATCACTATCAAATAGTGGTGATACCAGGGCTTCGGGAAAAGGTGAGAGTATATTGCCCCACCAGCGGCACCCGTCACAAACACATGCAAAGGCAAGTCAATTGTTCACACACATTAATGTCCTGCCTCCCAGTGTTCCACTGTCAGCTCTGGTTTAAGGGTGGCACGTGCAGACTATGTTACACATGTTATGATCGTGGGTTCGAATCCAAAGTGGTAAACGTCTGAGACCTGCATCATTTCGAGCTTACCTTCTCGAACTATCGTCCCTGATATAAATAGAATACTATTGCCGCGTAGAACTCATCTCACTCACACGCCACTGAAAGCGACGTTAAAACAAAGTGTTTGGTGTGTGTGTGTGTGTGTGTGTGTGTGTGTCTGTCTGTCTGTGTGTCTATCTGTGTGTGTGTGTTTGTGTGTCTATGTGTCTATGTGCTAGGAATGTGTGCGACAGCGCATCACGGTGGCGTAACTCGTCATATGTCTAAACAATGTGTAGATTCAATTTTCTGTACATTTAAAAATAATTACATTCTACCGATCGTCAAATTAAAATAAAAAAAATATTCTTCTAGTGTCTGTGATAAGATCTTATGAAACACAACAAGTTCATCGCAATACTCTCACGCACCAGTTTAACATAGGTGCTGACTCGACATTTTCATTGATTTATCGTTCATAAACAATGATATCTTCAAAAGGTTTCCCGTCAATCAAAAATGTAAGCGTAGAGGAAGAATGACAAGGAAACACGAGCAAGCACGCGTCAACATTTCGTATGTCGCTCCGAACAAAACAGCCTCAGAAAAAACATCTGGGGAAGCACGTAATTGTCACATCCGCTGTTGTCTTAATTAGGCGCCAATTACCGGCGTATTTCGTCGACACCCGCGTGACAAGGCTTAACACTGTGATAAACGAAAGGTCCGTGTGTTTTAGAGCAAATTACATGTGTAAAATGTGAAGTACATATCCACGGATAGAACAAACAAGCTTGCTGGGATAATAACGGGATGTTTAGGTAGAGTTTAACATCGACCGATGTCATAAAATTTGTTGAAAATGTTCCCTCGGTTGATAAGGTGATACCACGATATCACTACATCAGCGCAACTTCCGCTTGTGCACAGAAGCCCAGACCATCCAACGACAGCAGTCGTAATGATCGTGAAAAAATTGGAGAATATGCGGTAAACCTCTTGTATGTGTCACCCCCCCCTGTTTATCCTACATCGATGCACGTAACCTTTGTTTGTATCTGTCACTGAGCGGCATCGGTATTAAATAACTTTAATTATCACCCATGAGGGAATATTTACCTTATATCTGCGACTGTCCTACCCAGAGTTCCTTGCGACCATGTTTTGTTTGTTTGTTTGTTGTTTTACGACGCACTCTGCAACATTCCTGCTATATTACGGCGGTCTGTAAATAATCAAGTCTGAACCAGACAATCCACTGATTGATATCATGAGCATCGATCCGCGCAATTGGGATACGATGACATACATCAACCAAGTCAGCGCGCCTGACCATCTCGTCCCGTTAGTCGCCTCTTACGACAAGCACCGTCGACTTTTACGGCAAGCATGGGTTGCTGAAGACCTATTTTATCCCGGATCTTCACGGTCTTGCGGCCAAGTACAGCTGTAGAGTAAGTGCACGGACTCTTGTATCTGATCAACTCAAGCTATAAACAATGTCATGTTGATAACCATTTCATTTTTTCAGATTTGTATTGACCTTTGTTACGTTCAAACGTATGTGTGTATGTACTGAGGGGAGTGTAGGGTGTCTCTGTATTTAATTTGGTGTGTAGTGCATGGTCTGTGTCTGGTGTGTATGTGTGTGTGTCTGTGTGTGTGATGTGTGTGTGATGTCTGTATGTGTGTTCTTGTGTGTGTGGTGTGTGACGCGCGCGTGTGTATGTTGTGTGATGTGAATGTGTGCGTGTGATGCGTGTGTATGTGTGTGTATGTGTGTCTGTGGCCTGTGTGGTGCGTATGTATGTGAATGAATGTGTGTGTGGTGTGTATATGTGGTGTGTGTGTATGAATGAATGAATGAATGAATTATCTTTATTTCCTCCATTAGTTTCGGAGCCATAGGCTGAAACCCTGCGCTGCGATGTTTATAAATTGTGCCCACATCAAGCGACATATCGTCAGCAAGAGGTGGAACACCACCAAGCAATGACACAGTCTTCACTTCATTGTCAAGACACTCTTCTCTTTAAGGACTGGCTTCATGACAAGTGGCCAAACAGTTTCTCAGACAGAATATTCCGCTGTGCTGTGAGCCGATCACAGGTCACAAGCTGGTGATACACACTGTCATCATAGTCACACTGACACACGTGACACACACCCCAGATGTGACCGGGAGAATTCCCAGTTTAACTATAGCATATATTCGTCTATTATACATATTGTATTCTCACACGTGTTCCATGGCCCTTGCGGAGCTGGTTGTTCGTGTAATTTGCAGAATCGTAGATCCTGGCGTCTTGATATTTTCTCTGATCATTTCCGGGCTTCATGCCCTCCTATTGTATTTTTCACAGCTCTCTTCCATGTCACCTTTGCAGGGAAATATCTGTAATTAATATACGCTTCAATTACATGGAACACTCCATACTTTTAACTACGTTAAGTAGATCATGTATCACCTATGTACGTTGGATGTTATGGCTCATGTATTGTGCCAACCAAAACAAGATCTTGATGAACTGTTGTGATTTAGATCTACATAATCTACCAATGAAATGCATTTGCCAATCATAGATTCCACTGTCCACAGACCAAGACTTTGCGAGGTGACGTCATTTGGCGACATTTTGTGAAGTTCTGCACTGATCTGGCGAAATAACGTTGTGATATTATACCTGATGTAGTTCAGCTGGTTGTATGTTGAACCACAATTGGCACATGCTCTTGTAGTTTTCTGTTTCTTTTTGTGTAGTCAGCACAAACACGGCATATTTTGTGCTGGTTTTAACAGGAAGTCTCTTTCTGTGGAGCTTGTAAACAATGTCCCAATCTGCTCTGTGGCTGCCAGTGCACACAAGAACACAACTTTTCTTCACGTTGTATGATAGTCTCTATTTACAGGCATATTCACCAAGGGACCTCCGCTTTCCTATCTGGGAAGAACTAATCAGTGTTGTATTGGCAGGGTCTAGGTCAATAATAAGTCCATCAATATAAATTAAAAACATCCATGCTGATAGAACTCGTCCTTGCCCAACACCCTAACGAACTTTTGAAGAAGTCACATGTATATCCGTCATACTTGAAATATGATGTGTCGCCTTTGTACCAATGTTGTATCAGGTGCCAGACTCGACCACATATTCCGTATTCGAACAACTGCGTAGCCCCACAAGAACACTGATCATCCTAGGATAAACAATAACAACAAACAGATTCATAATTTAACAGACAAAGATAAACTTACATTCTTTTATTCGAGAAACCATTAAAGGAATATAAATGTTAAGTCAATTATTTTCAAGAGATGTGATTTTAACTATTCAGATACTAAGTAAGATATATTACTAACTACTAAGATATAAAAGTGTTGTATTGATGTGCAAAGGACAAGATCCGTGAAGATCCGGGGTAGAATAGGTCTACAGCTTGCCGTAAAAAAAGCGACTATGCTTGTCGTAAGAGGCGACTAACAGGATCGGGTGGTCAGCCTCGCCGACTTGGTTAATGCATGTCATCGTATCCCAATTGCGTGGATCAATGCTCATGATATCAATCCCTGGATTGTCTGATCCCGACTCGATAATTTACAGACCGCCGCCACGAAGCTGGAACATTGCTGAGTGCGGCGTTAAACAACAAATAAACAAAACAACAACAACAACAAGCAATGGACAACCTGCCGAGTTCCATCCAGCACTCACCAGGAGGGTGGTATATCTACCTCAACCAGACTATCCAGAGAGTATCCTGATATCCAGAATCTCGAGAAATCAGAACGGAACACGGTTGCCCAATATCCACCTGGTGCCCGACCTCACCCCACCAAGACTAGCTACAAGGAGTGAGTGAGTGAGTGAGTGAGTTGGTTTTAACGCCGCTTTTAACATTATTCCAGTTATATCGTGGCGTGTCAGCTTAATGTGGGAGGAAAGCCCGAAGTGATGCAGGTCTCAGACGTTTACCACTTCGATGAAACCCACGAGCACGGATATGGTGCTGACAAACCTAGAAACATAATCGGGGCGAACCGGGATTCGAACCCACAATCATAGGTTTCTGGCGTGTCCAAGGGACGCAACTCTGCACAGCGAATCGGGTTGCCTTAGACGACTGGGCCACCCGTGCCACCCTTGCTACAAGGAGCTGGTCAGAGAAGACCAAGGACCAGTTGTCCATAGGGTTCAAACATGGAGTTCCTTCATGCGGTAGGACATACGGTCTGTTGCACGTGCTAGGGTCACTGTGGTCTATTGCACGTGCTAGGGTCACTGAGGTCTACTGCACGTGCTAGGGTCACTGTGATCTATTGCACGTGCTAGGATCACTGTGGTCTACTGCACGTGCTATGGTCACTGTGGTTGACCGCACGTGCTAGGGTCATTTTGGCTGACTACGTTCTAGGGTCACTGTGGTCTACTGCACGTGCTAGGATCACTGTGGTCTACTGCACGTGCTTTGGTCACTGTGGTTGACCGCACGTGCTTTGGTCGCTGTGATCTACTGCACGTGCTAGGATCACTGTGGTCTACTGCACGTGCTAAAGTCACTGTGGTTGACCGCACGTGCTAGGGTCAGTATGGTCAACTGCACGTGGTAGGGGACTGTGATCTATTGCACGTGCTAGGGTCACTGTGGTCTACTGCACGTACTAGGGAGTCTTAACGAGTTTACAATTCAACAGTCTACAAACTGACATAATCCAGTGGACACTCTACAAGTCCAGGACAAGTGTGATCTTGGTTCATGGCATAGGTGATAAGTGGGTCACTAATCCCGCTGTTCTTCGCTTTTTTCACACAATTAAATCCTCAAGGCAAACACACGTCTACAAGTATCCCAAGAATGAAGCTAATATGTCGCCCTGATCCTACCACGTGTTGCCCAACGGACACTTACATCGAAGTCACTCACTGGGTACTAGGTACGTGTTGATTTATCTCTTTGTCTCTGCTTGTTTCTTGTATCTTGTTTTACGCCGCACTCAGAAAATATTCCAGCTATATGACGGCGGTTTGTTAATAATCGAGTCTGGACCATATAAACCCGTGATTGACATCATGAGCATCGATCCACGCAATTGGGGTACGATGACATGCATCAACCAAGTCAGCGAGCCTGACCACCCGATCCTTTTAGTCGCCTCTTACGACAAGCACAGTCGCCTTGTAAGGCAAGCATGGGTTGCTGAAGACCTATTCTACCCCGGATCTTCACGGGTCTATCTCTTTGTCGTACTTCGTCACATCCGCCTGTAACCACTGTAGCCTATTCAGGAAAGACATCTACCCATAACCATGGTTACTTATACTGGCAACACATCCACCTATAACCATGGTGACGTATACAGGCCACACATCCACCTGTAACCATGGTAACATAGAGGGTTCACATCCACCTGTAACCATGGTAACCTATATAGGCCACACATCTACCTGTAACCATGGTAACTTATACAGGCAACAGGTCCAATTGTAACTATGGTAACATATACATGCCACATATCCACCTGTAACCATGGTAACTTATACATGCCACACATCTACCTGTAACCATGGTAACTTATACAGGCCACACATCCACCTGTAACCATGGTAACTTATACAGGTCACACATCCACGACTGTGCCGCTGCATTTTTTCACACTACGGTCTTCACAAAGTTAAATAGATCGCCAGTTCGTTTACCTTACTTCGTTTTATCTTCCTTTTTGAAAAGCCTTTCTGTAGATTGTTAAAGGGACTGTCTGCAGGACTATGCCCCAGCTTGTCTCTACCTCGTGCATTGGTTTGAATATGTGACCTGCCGCCTGTGTGGCTCGACAGACTTCTCACTATCGATACAGTGCAGAGAAAGGTCAGGCATTAGTTCTTATAAAAGCAATATCTTGAACCCTTGTGTGAATGAATCCCGACCTGTGCTGTGTGAATGTGTCACGCTGTGCTTGTGTCGCGGTCGGGAGTTATTGGACGGGCGTGAATGAGACCATTCACAATGCTTGTTTATTAAATATTCATTGTGTCACTTCAACGACATATTAACCCATCGTTTGTATACTTGCATATTCTGGCGATCATCGTGTTTGACAAACAGGATAGAGTCCAAAAAGGTCATGGCTGCCGCCCTTCATATATCAACATGAATGAATGAATGATTACAAATGTCTGTCACTCTCCCAAACCAGGAGAGGAATAAAGAACGCTCATTCTTTCTTTATAGATGTTTATGTTACAGAGTACAAATACACATGTGATATACATGTAGATGTTTATGTTACAGTAGACAAATACACATGTGATATACATGTAGATGTTTATGTTACAGTGGACAAATACACATGTGATATACATGTAGATGTTTATGTTACAGTAGACAAATACACATGTGATATACATGTAGATGTTTATGTTACAGTGGACAAATACACATGTGATATACATGTAGATGTTTATGTTACAGTAGACAAATACACATGTGATATACATGTAGATGTTTATGTTACTGTGGACAAATACACATGTGATATACATGTAGATGTTTATGTTACAGTGGCCAAATACACATGTGATATACATGTAGATGTTTATGTTACAGTGGACAAACACACATGTGATATACATGTAGATGTTTATGTTACAGTGGGCAAATACACATGTGATATACATGTAGATGTTTATGTTACAGAGGACAAATACACATGTGATATACATGTAGATGTTTATGTTATAGTGGACAAATACACATGTGATATACATGTAGATGTTTATGTTACAGTAGACAAATACACATGTGATATACATGTAGATGTTTATGTTACAGTAGACAAATACACATGTGATATACATGTAGATGTTTATGTTACAGTAGACAAATACACATGTGATATACATGTAGATGTTTATGTTACAGTAGACAAATACACATGTGATATACATGTAGATGTTTATGTTAAAATGAACGAACGACATGTGTTGTATTTCATATGCACACATGTAATACAGCTGTTCGTGTTTGGTACATGTCAGTACATACTTTCTGAAAAATAAATGGTTAACGTTCATGGAAGGTCAGACAGGTGATAGTATTGTTCGACAGAAAGTAACAATCGTCAAGAACCTGCACTGTACGGAAACGACGTTGATGCAGCGCTACAGAATGACTGGCAGAACTGCAGACGGGCCCCTAAGTGGAAGACGCCGCGTTACAACAGCCATGAGGACCGGCATCTCCGCACCGTGCACCTGCGTTACAGATTCCTCCCTGTGACGTCATCGGCACCGACTGCTTGGACGTGTCATCAGTCGTCACAGCATACGACGCCGACTTCGAGAGCACAGTATCAGGGCCTGTCGACCTTTCAGAGGAATGATGACGAGGTAACATAAGCTGCGGCGTTGACGTTAAGTTCGACGCAGGGAATGTCGTAACTGGCAACGTGTGTTATTTTCTGATGAGAGGAGGTTTCGGCTGATCCAACCCGACGTAATGTGTGGGAGAAGGAACGTCCCCTTGTTGTTTTCAGGTGCCTGTACCGTGTGTGGCAGTGTGATGATGTGTGTGGCAGTGTGGTGATGTGTGTGGCAGTGTGGTGATGTGTGTGGCAAAGTGGTGATGTGTGTGGCAGCGTGATGATATGTGTGTGGCAGTGTGATGATATGTGTGTGGCAGTGTGATGATATGTGTGTGGCAGTGTGATGATGTGTGTGGCAGTGTGATGATGTGTGTGTGGCAGTGTGGTGATATGTGTGTGTCAGTGTGATGATGTGTGTGTCAGTGTGATGATATGTGTGTGGCAGTGTGATGATGTGTGTGTGGCAGTGTGATGATGTGTGTGTGGCAGTGTGATGATGTGTGTGGCAGTGTGATGATGTGTGCGGCAGTGTAATGATGTGTGTGTGGCAGTGTGGTGATATGTGTGTGGCAGTGTGATAATGTGTGTGTGTCAGTGCGATGATGTGTGTGGCAGTGTGATGATGTGTGTGTGGCAGTGTGGTGATATGTGTGTGTCAGTGTGATGATGTGTGTGTGGCAGTGTGATGATGTGTGTGTGCGGCAGTGTGATGATGTGTGTGTGGCAGTGTGATGATGTGTGTGTGTGGCAGTGTGGTGATATGTGTGTGTGGCAGTGTGATATGTGTGTGTGGCAGTGTGATGATATGTGTGTGTGGCAGTGTGATGATATGTGTGTGTGGCAGTGTGATATGTGTGTGTGGCAGTGTGATGATATGCGTGTGTGGCAGTGTGATATGTGTGTGTGGCAGTGTGATGATATGTGTGTGTGGCAGTGTGATGATATGTGTGTGTGGCAGTGTGATATGTGTGTGTGGCAGTGTGATGATATGTGTGTGTGGCAGTGTGATGATATGTGTGTGTGTGTCAGTGTGGTGATATGTGTGTGTGGCAGTGTGATGATATGTGTGTGTGGCAGTGTGATGATATGTGTGTGTGGCAGTGTGATGATATGTGTGTGTGGCAGTGTGATATGTGTGTGTGGCAGTGTGATGATATGTGTGTGGCAGTGTGGTGATATGTGTGTGTGGCAGTGTGATGATATGTGTGTGGCAGTGTGATGATGTGTGTGTGGCAGTGTGGTGATATGTGTGTGTGGCAGTGTGATGATATGTGTGTGTGGCAGTGTGATATGTGTGTGTGGCAGTGTGATGATATGCGTGTGGCAGTGTGATCATGTGTGTGCGGCAGTGTGGTGATATGTGTGTGTGGCAGTGTGATGATATGTGTGTGTGGCAATGTGATATGTGTGTGTGGCAGTGTGATAATGTGTGTGTGTGTCAGTGTGATGATGTGTGTGTGTCAGTGTGATATGTGTGTGTGGCAGTGTGATGATATGTGTGTGGCAGTGTGGTGATATGTGTGTGTGGCAGTGTGATGATATGTGTGTGGCAGTGTGATGATGTGTGTGTGGCAGTGTGGTGATATGTGTGTGTGGCAGTGTGATGATATGTGTGTGTGGCAGTGTGATATGTGTGTGTGGCAGTGGGATGATATGCGTGTGGCAGTGTGATCATGTGTGTGTGGCAGTGTGATGATATGTGTGTGTGGCAGTGTGATGATATGTGTGTGTGTGTCAGTGTGGTGATATGTGTGTGTGGCAGTGTGATGATATGTGTGTGTGGCAGTGTGATGATATGTGTGTGTGGCAGTGTGATGATATGTGTGTGTGGCAGTGTGATATGTGTGTGTGGCAGTGTGATGATATGTGTGTGGCAGTGTGGTGATATGTGTGTGTGGCAGTGTGATGATATGTGTGTGGCAGTGTGATGATGTGTGTGTGGCAGTGTGGTGATATGTGTGTGTGGCAGTGTGATGATATGTGTGTGTGGCAGTGTGATATGTGTGTGTGGCAGTGTGATGATATGCGTGTGGCAGTGTGATAATGTGTGTGTGTGTCAGTGTGATGATGTGTGTGTGTCAGTGTGATGATATGTGTGTGTGGCAGTGTGATGATGTGTGTGTGGCAGTGTGATAATGTGTGTGTGGCAGTGTGGTGATATGTGTGTGTGTCAGTGTGATGATATGTGTGTGTGGCAGTATGATATGTGTGTGTGTCAGTGTGATAATGTGTGTGTGTCAGTGTGATAATGTGTGTGTGTGTCAGTGTGATGATGTGTGTGTGGCAGTGTGATGATGTGTGTGTGGCAGTGTGATGATGTGTGTGTGGCAGTGTGATAATGTGTGTGACAGGGTGATGATGTGTGTGACAGGGTGATGATGTGTGTGACAGTGTGATGATGTGTGTGGCAGTGTGATGATGTGTGTGGCAGCGTGATGATGTGTGTGGCAGTGTGATGATGTGTGTGCGGCAGTGTGATGATATGTGTGGCAGTGTGATGATGTGTGTGTGGCAGTGTGATGATGTGTGTGTGGCAGTGTGATGATATGTGTGTGTGGCAGTGTGATGATGTGTGTGCGGCAGTGTGATGATATGTGTGGCAGTGTGATGATGTGTGTGGCAGTGTGATGATGTGTGTGGTGATCACACATACACTGCTCTCTCTGCATCTCAAACACACACAGTGACACATACTCACACTGATCACACATACACTGCTCTCTCTGCAACTCAAACACACACAGTGACACATACTCACACTGCTCTCTCTGCATCTCAAACACACACAGTGACACATACTCACACTGATCACACATACACTGCTCCCTCTGCATCTCAAACACACACAGTGACACATACTCACACTGCTCTCTCTGCATCTCAAACACACACGGTGACACATACTCACACTGCTCTCTCTGCATCTCAAACACACACAGTGACACATACTCACACTGATCACACATACACTGCTCTCTCTGCATCTCAAACACACACAGTGACACATACTCACACTGCTCTCTCTGCATCTCAAACACACACAGTGACACATACTCACACTGATCACACATACACTGCTCTCTCTGCATCTCAAACACACACAGTGACACATACTCACACTGCTCTCTCTGCATCTCAAACACACACAGTGACACATACTCACACTGATCACACATACACTGCTCTCTCTCCCTCTCTTCTCTCTCTGATTGCATTGCCCATCATCCTACACTGTATCTGTGTCAGAATTACTATCTCAGTCCTATAAACCCTCCAAACCCTCCTGTCTATTAAGACAAAGGCTTATACAACAAGTACAAATTCGGAAGAGTTAGTCACCGTATCAAACAGAGAGAATATTGGTAATGTTAACACAAGATAATACTCTAAACTCTCTCATCGGAGGAATTACACTCGTCCCTTCTCTCTGTGTGTCTCTTTCTCTCTGTGTCTCTCTCTCTCTCTGTGTCTCTCTCTCTGTGTCTCTCTCTCTCTGTGTCTGTCTCTCTCTCTCTTTTGAAAATAGTTGGCTAGATACAGCCAACATTGGCACACGTTTCTAGCATGGGGATCAGTAGCCCACACAGTTACATATGGAAAAACCGATATGAAACGATGACCGCAACGGTAACCGCAAACAATTTTTACCCTTGTGATGCAACCAACCAAGGCCTTCCACTTGACGCGCGAACGCTAGGTCCTTTAGGCTACCCCACCGACCCTTTTGATGCAGTGTCCATTTTGTGCTGCAAATAGCATGGTCCTAATACGTTTCACTAGTCAACTGTACTATAACATTTCTGTGAGAGCGTGTTACGTCAATCAACACAAATATGTGACACTCGTGTAAGATAAAAAATATCTTTTTCAGCGGAAAAGGAAAAACACCCATATCCCATATATCGCCTGTCACTTATAAGTCTTTTAACGACCTTCGGGAAAGGGAAATAATCGGTATCTGACTCGAGCCGAAATGTCAGACCGATCAAATGTCGACAGGACATACGACTGTCATATAAAATGTCGGTAAGGATCAGGAACCGTGTCATAATGTCATATGAGGCTGGGTAGCGAGTGATATTTACACAGAATGTAGATTGCTCTATAATCGCTTTGTCATATTTTCACAAGCTGTCTCAGCTTTTCTAGCCTGGTTCCCTGGGTCGACTGCGCTTGCGCAGTGTAGCGCAAGCGCAGTCGACCCTGAGAACCAGGCTACAGCTTTTCATGGCGCTGAAAACAGTGGTTCAGTATATGAATATGTATATCTTGTGGGCAGGCTGTTCCTTTACGTCAATGACTGGGTCTTTGTGTGTAATCCTGGGCAGGACAGGTCCCCAGTACCCCGTCCTTGTGACCCCAAGGGTATTCCGGATCAGAATAAGTCCCCAGCACCCCTTGCTTGTCTGTCCTGGGTTATTCCGGATCAGAATAGGTCCCCAGGACCCCTTGCCTGTCTGTCCAGGGTTATTCCGGATCAGAATAGGTCCCCAGTACCCCTTGCTTGTTTGCCCAGGGTTTTTCCGGATCAGAAAAGGTCCCCAATACCCCTTGCTTGTCTGCCCAGGGTTATTCCGGATCAGAATAAGTCCCCAGTACCCCTTGCTTGTCTGCCCAGGGTTATTCCGGATAAGAATAAGTCCCCAGTACCCCTTGCTTGTCTGTCCAGGGTTATTTCGGATCAGAATAGGTCCCCAGTACCCCTCGCTTGTCTGTCCATGGTTATTTCGGATCAGAATAGGTCCCCAGTACCCCTCGCTTGTCTGTCCAGGGTTATTCTGGATCAGAAATTGGTCCCCAGTACCCCTTGCTTGTCTGTCCAGGGTTATTCCGGATCGGAATAGGTCCCCAGCACCCCTTGCTTGTCTGTCCAGGGTTATTCCGGATCAGAATAGGTCCCCAGCACCCCTTGCTTGTCTGTCCAGGGTTATTCCGGATCAGAATAGGTCCACAGCACCCCTTGCTTGTCTGTCCAGGGTTATTCCGTTTCAGAATAGGTCCCCAGTACCCCTTGCTTGTCTGCCCAGGGTTATTCCGGATCAGAATAGGTCCACAGCACCCCTTGCTTGTCTGTCCAGGGTTATTCCGGATCAGAATAGGTCCCCAGTACCCCTTGCTTGTCTGCCCAGGGTTATTCCGGATCAGAATAGGTCCACAGCACCCCTTGCTTGTCTGTCCAGGGTTATTCCGGATCAGAATAGGTCCCCAATACCCCTTGCTTGTGGGATTCCAAATGATTCTTGGTCAAAATAGATCCCAAGTACCCCGCTTGTCTCTCCGTGTGGATTGAGGGACAACATAGGTCCCTATTCCCTATGTTTACTCCCTGGGTATTCCCTGTCTTGAAGGTCAATGCCATTAAAGACCACGTCCGGGTCTTAAACAGGATCAGGAGTTAATATGTGACCTAGTTATTGTATGTCATCGTTCCTGAATCCTTGCTCATATTTGCAATCACTGGTTTGTCTGGTCCAAACACGATTATTTACAGGCAATATAGCTGGAATTGTTCAGCGTGAGACAACATCCAATCACACAGGTAGCGTGTATAGGTTTAGGTAGCGTGTATAGGTGTCCTGGTTACAATAGGTCCCATATAACCATTGCTAGTACCAGGCGACAAAGTGGATCATACTTGCTGACTTGCAAAATTGGTTGAGTGTCATCGTGTCCCGGCTCGCTGGACTGTTTAGTCGACACGAAATTATTTTCAGGCCGCGTCTTTGCTGGAATATTGCTGTGGGGTGTTACATTACAAACAAACAAACAAACCAATGTTGATCACTTCTTTGTCAACGCCCATCGACAATATATGAATATTCATATACAGACCCCGTCTGTCGTTGTCAATGATTACATAATATGTCGGGATTCTTTTTGACCGTTTTCTAGTTTGACCTTTATGGTGCATAATTCCGTGTCAAGGACATACAAATACCGAGACACTGTTGATGCTTATTTATATTTTTCAACATAACGCGACAGTCTAGGTTCACTGTCTACGTTAATGGCGACCACTGTGTTTAAAGGCATATTACCTGATAACTGGTGTGTATCTATTGAGGTTAAATCAACAACAACAACAACAACAACAACAACTACTACTACTACTACTACTACTACTACTACTACTACTACTGCTGCTGCTGCTGCTGCTGCTGTTGCTGCTGCTGCTGCTGCTAGAGAGTTTAGATTATTATCTTGTGTTAACAATACCAAAATTCTCTCGGTTTGGTACGGTGAATACCTCTTCCGAATTTGTACTTGTTGCATAAGCCTTTGTCTTAATAGACAGGAGGGTTTGGAGGGTTTATAGGACTGAGATAGTAATTCTGACACAGATACAGTTTATGATGATAGGCAATGCAATCATCATTTTGAGTGTGTTGCCACTGATAACAGAGATTCGAAGTTGATTTTGGAGTGAGGGAGTGTACTTTCTCCGACAGGAGAGCGTCTAAAGTGTATTTCCTTCGACAAGGGAGAGTTTGGAGAGCACTCTCTCCGACAGGATAGTCTAATGTGTACTTCCTTCGACAAGAGAGAGCCTAGAATTTACTTCCTCCGATGATAAAATGTGTACTTCCTCTGAGAAGGGAAATCCTAGAACGTACTCGAATCATAATCTGAGAGAGAAAACGCCATTCGAATACCTCCGCTATTCCGATGTGTTCTGAGTGTGCATCGATGGGTTAGACGCTATAGCGATGATGTACGGCGCTATTGCCATGTACCGCCACGCCTGGAGGAGCTTCACACTCGCCTCTAATCGACGGATCCCCATCTGCTGTAGGCGGGTTGAAACGCCCTGATGTACTTGCATGGTGTATGCCAGAAATATGAGCGCGGCTGTACATAACCGCGTTTGGACGAGTGGTTGAATTCATGAGCAGCCTTCCAGGACGTCGGGGTCCGATGGCACAGCCAGGTCATACATTGTGACCACCCGATCCTCACGTCGGCAGGAGGTGCTGGAGATATGCCCATTGATCGCCACGGGGCTTTTACGGTTCAATGGTATACACTGAGGATTATCTTTTGAAATGTCTTCTAAATGTAAGTGATTCTTCGGTTGTCTGAATATTTCTATCCACGTCAAGTGATAGCATTTCCTGCTCCTCAAACCACTACGGATTAAAGTGGTTGCTATTTACGTCGAACACCCAGATGTGGCTTCGCGCCAGCTCCCGCCCTCCGCTCCCTCACTCCCTTCTTCCTTCCTCCTTCCCCCCCCCCCCCCCCTCCCGTCACCTCTTGACTGGACACATAAAGAGAGAGGAGATAATTATTGACTTCCTCCGAGAGAGAGAGCTTAGAGTATTATCTTGTGTGAACAATCTCAAAATTCTTATGTCATAAATTTGGTACGGTAAATTTATTTGGTACTCTTTCGAATTTGTACTTGTTGCATAAGCCTTTGTCTTAATAGACAGGAGGAAGACCCGGGTGTACACCTATCCAATTTGTATTTGATTACCATTTATTACCAGCCCATACCTAGCAATCACCCTAACAACCGGTAATCAACCCATTTCACATGACGTCCTCAGAAGTACGTTGTGTATTTGGCCCGGTGTAGAAGGCCAGGATGTTCCCCATTGTGTGTTCCTGTGATGCGGGGACAATGAAAGGCGAGGTACACAGAGATTGATGGATGTACAAACTATAAACACAGAGACCAGAATGGAATGCGCGAAATGTGAGCACCATGTGGTCAACAGACGTGGTCAGGTGCCCAGCTTAGCTATTGACCTTAGCTTAGCCCTATTCGTCGAATGATAAAGCCCTGTAGATCTCACAAAAAGGGACGCTGTGAATCCATTATGCGTTTATAATTTATATATTTTTCAGGTTTTTTAAGCACAAAACGAGTACGAGTTGTGGTGGGAATGAATTAATTGGATCTTGAAACAATATCCGTTGTTACATGTAACGATATTTACTGTAGGAATAACGGATCCTTAGACCCAAATCGACAACGACAAACATGCACGTGCAGGCATGGTATTGTGTTATTTCTTCAGGCTCTTCCTCCTAACACTACAAACATTACCCCGTAACGACATCGCTTTATATCCATTTCCGCCTTAAAATACCCACCCCTGACACAAATGACAAAAAATTCATCCACATCCGCTTCCGGTTGGCCTGGGCTAAATACATTCTCGACCAACTCGTGTTATACCGGGACAAGCCGATATGCGACTCGTGCCCTTCTCGTGGCCATTTTTGCGACCGGGTTCCGTCTTAGCGCAAAGGGGCATAGCTAAAAGAATTGTCACCTCGTTGGAAATGATTCACGTATATTTCCAAATATACACTTCGGATGCAACTGAAAGCACATCGTGGCATTCGGTATTATACAGTATGATTGAACACATATAACTGTATCTTGGTTATATTTTTAGACGCAAGCCATGTGTAAAATCAATAATGATTCCTGAGGGATTCTTTGACCGAAGAACTTGAAGTCATACGCATATTTTGATTGGTTTGTCGTATTTTTGCACATAACCTTCATCGATAGGGGAACGAGTCTTCTTGCAGGTTACGGAAAGAGGCGAGTGGCGACGAATGGGCTGAATAATGCGTACTGGTTTTGAATATTCAGCCCGGGATAACCGGAAGTCAGTATCCTCTTTGGCTCTATAGTACCTCACATTAACGAGAGACAAGGTCTGTTTTTCTGTCTGTATTTCTTTCTTATGTTGCTGCAGGCGGGATGTCCTGCTGGTTCAGTATAGGTGTCCGTTTATAGCATTATGTCTGGCCGTTAAACTGACCTGACAAAATGTGTTATTTGCGTTTTTTTGTCAATCCGTAGATTCATTAACTATCAATAGACAGTGCCCAGTTGTTCTCTTACCACTTGACAAGCCGGTATTACCCCACGTGACAAGCCGATATTACCCCACATGGCAAGGCGATATTACTCCACGTGACAAGCCGATTTTATCCTACTTGACAAGGCGATATTACCCCACTTGACAAGCCGATTTTACCCCAAATAACAAGGCAATATTACCCCACGTGACTAGCCGATATTACTCCACATGACAAGCCGATTTTACCACACTTGACAAGCCAATATTACCCCACGTGACAAGCCGATATTACCACACTTGACAAGGCGATATTACCCCACTTGACAAGGCGATATTACCCCACGTGACAAGCCGATATTACCCCACTTGACAAGCCGATATTACCACGCTTGACAAGGCGATATTACCCCACGTGACAAGCCGATATTACCCCACATGACACGGCGATATTACCCCACGTGACGGGCCGATATTACCCCACATGACAAGGCGATATTACCCCACGTGACAAGCCGATTTTACCACACTTAACAAGGCGATATTACCCCACGTGACACGGCGATATTACCCCACATGACAAGGCGATATTACCCCACGTGACAAGCCGATTTTACCACACTTAACAAGGCGATATTACTCCACGTGACACGGCGATATTACCCCACTTGACAAGGCGATATTACCCCACGTCACAAGCCGATATTACCCCACATGACACGGCGATATTACTCCACGTGACACGGCGATATTACCCCACTTGACAAGGCGATATTACCCCACGTCACAAGCCGATATTACCCAACATGACACGGCGATATTACTCCACGTGACACGGCGATATTACCCCACTTGACAAGGCGATATTACCCCACGTCACAAGCCGATATTACCCAACATGACACGGCGATATTACCCCACATGACACGGCGAAATTACCTTACTTAACAAGGCGATATTATCCTACGTGACACGGCGATATTACCCCACGTCACAAGCCGATATTACCCCACATGAGACGGCGATATTACCCCACATGACACGGCGATATTACCCCACGTGACAAGCCGATATTACCCCACATGACACGGCGATATTACCTTACTTAACAAGGCGATATTACCACACTTGACAAGCCGATATTACCCCACATGACACGGCGATATTACTCCACGTGACACGGCGATATTACCCCACTTGACAAGGCGATATTACCCCACGTCACAAGCCGATATTACCCAACATGACACGGCGATATTACTCCACGTGACACGGCGATATTACCCCACTTGACAAGGCGATATTACCCCACGTCACAAGCCGATATTACCCAACATGACACGGCGATATTACCCCACATGACACGGCGATATTACCTTACTTAACAAGGCGATATTACCCCACGTGACACGGCGATATTACCCCACGTCACAAGCCGATATTACCCCACATGACACGGCGATATTACCCCACATGACACGGCGATATTACCCCACATGACTCGGCGATATTACCCCACGTGACAAGCCGATATTACCCCACATGACACGGCGATATTACCTTACTTAACAAGGCGATATTACCACACTTGACAAGCCGGTATTACCTCACTTAACAAGGCGATATTACCCCACATGACAAGCCGGTATTATTCCACGTGACAAGCCGATATTACCCCACATGACACGGCGATATTACCCCACGTGACAGGCCGATATTACCCCACATGACAAGGCGATATTACCCCACGTGACAAGCCGATATTACCCCACATGACACGCCGATACTACCCGACGTGACAAGACGATATTACTCCACGTGACAAGGCGATATACGGTTGAATCCGAGAAGCGACCCAATACGGTATGTGTTTTATTTCTCTTCAGGCCTCTACTTGTTGTGGTACACATAGGGTGGTTACAATGTGTTACCTGGTCGAGTGTATCGCTCCGCGACAGCGCGGATCGTTCTTCATGATCAACCAGTGGTTTGCCGGATCCAAACAGTTTGCTTTTAAGAACTGAAATATGGCCACTGTTTTCCCATTACAGAGTTGATTTAATATCTACAAACACTCCCGTGTCAGCCATTGCTCACAGAGTTAATCAGCGCCATGCAGCCTTGATGCACATTGCTGTCAAAAAAGTCGAAACATTACTCGAAACAGGATGTGATTTAATTAGCCCATAAATTAAATTTATGTTGGACTGCAATTAAATAAACACGTTGGGAGTATTGCAGGAGTATTGCTGGAGTATAGCTGGAATATTGCAGGAGTATAGCTGGAATATCGACGGAGTATAGCTGGAATATTGATGGAGTATTGCAGGAGTATAGCTGGAATATTGATGGAGTATAGCTGGAATACTGCAGGAGTATAGCTGGAATATCGATGGAGTATAGCTGGAATATTGATTGAGTATAGCTGGAATATTGATGGAGTATAGCAGGAGTATAGCTGGAGTATTGCAGGAGTATAGCTGGAATAATGATGGAGTATTGCAGGAGTATTGCTGGAGTATTGCAGGAGTATAGCTGGAATATTGATGGAGTATAGCTGGAATATTGATGGAGTATAGCTGGAATATTGATGGAGTATTGCAGGAGTATAGCTGGAGTATTGCAGGAGTATAGCTGGAATAATGATGGAGTATTGCAGGAGTATAGCTGGAGTATTGCAGGAGTATAGCTGGAATATTGATGGAGTATAGATGGAATATTGATGGAGTATAGCTGGATTATTGATTGAGTATAGCTAGAATATTGATGGAGTATAGCTGGGGCACTGCCGACCGTGACGGGAATTGTTCAGAAACACACACGAGCCTGTACGATCATCGGAAAGAAAGTTACGGGAAAGAAACACGATAAAATTCACAACAATATTCCAGCAAAATGACGGAGGTTTGTAAATAATCAAGTCTGGACCAGACAATCTAGTGATTGACATCATGAGCATCGATTGAACCGTATTCAGAAATTGGCCCAAGTAATTGGTGAGTTTCCTCGTTCTCTCCACATTAACGAAGTTCTGTCAAACATAATTTGACTTCATCAATATTTCTTTTGTTTCAGACAGTTGGTTGCTTGGCTCTATTGGGTGTCTGCATCTATGAATTATATAAGTCTTCTAAATATGCTTATGTCTACAATAAAGTAAACCCGATGTCAGTATCCATGCTGTAAATTACAGTATGTGTGTCTCCTCCACAGTCACTATTTTTTTGGTTACGTTACAACCTTTAAAAAACAAGCCATCCTATATTACTGGGCAACTATCTGACGTCCTATTTAAACGCGACATGGGGGAAGCGCATTTCATAAGAAGTACCAGTTGATGGATAAACGCTGCTGAAACGCATTTTACCGCTTCGCTGAAAGTCCGCGTGGCAAATCCTTCACTGATGAGCGGTCCGCCATTTCAACGCCTGGCAAATCTTTAACTGATGACTGGTTCGCCGTTTGTACGCGCTGAGTAATATGTATAGACGGAAGCCCAGTTTAGGCCCTCCCCTTTACCCTTCCTTTACATTCAATGGCGGGTTGTTTCCCCGGGTTTATATAGGCCTCTGTTTTATTCTCAGCCCAAGTCTGGCTTCCAGCTGCCTCCAAACAATAAACCAAACCACCTGGTGGGTCGACTTAGCTTGTCTCCGTTTGTGTAGGGAAATTCAAGACAGAGCAGCAAGAGTCTAGCCCTATTACCAATCGTGATTTTTGTGTATTTTTCATGGAGATGTGTCAGAGGTGATGCCATATTAATGGCGAAACCTGAGGATTGTTCTGACTGTAACAACGTAACTTATATAAAGACCATCTACGGACGGAGAGCCAAGTGTATGCATTAGGCACTTCCCTTTGTATTTTATTTCTGATACTGGTGTATATACGACTTAACGCCCCCCTTTTAATGTCTTTGTGATACGTTTGTACATACGATTCAACGCCCTACATCTGAGTATGGAATTGTAGTATCTGTCATTTCCCTCTGTCCGCGCTTGCAAAGAGTGAAATATGTTGTCTGCAAAGTCCACAAATAAAGCTGGGTGGCGCAATCGACTTCGCTGTGCAGAGTTGCGCCCCTTAGGCGTATCACGATCCTATTATAGCGGGTTCAAAACCAAAATTTACCCTAATTGAGATTTTTGGTTTGTCAGCACCATATCCGTCCGCGGGGGTTTCACCAAAGTAATCAAATTAAACGGCTGAGACCTGCATCATATCATCTGTGTGTCACTAGATCACCGTACCACGCCTGCTTTGTAGCACATAGTCACAGCTTCACCCTGCTTGGCACAAGTGTCCACTAAGGATTTGGGGGGTCACGCCCTGTAACTCGGCTGTTTGCGTGGCATGGTGATCCGATGGAGTGGATCATTGCGCGTCATGGTGATCCTATGGAGAGGATCATTGCGTGTCATGGTGATCCTATGGAGTGGATCATTGCGTGGCATGGTGATCCGATGGAGTGGATCATTGCGCGTCAAGATGATCCTATGGAGAGGATCATTGCGCTACAAGGTGATCCTATGGAGTGGATCATTGCGCGTCAAGGTGATCCTATGGAGAGGATCATTGCGTGTCAAGGTGATCCTATGGAGAGGATCATTGCATGTCATGGTGATCCTATGGAGTGGATCATTGCGCGTCAAGGTGATCCTATGGAGAGGATCATTGTGTGTCATGGTGATCCTATGGAGTGGATCATTGCGTGTCATAGTGATCCTATGGAGTGGATCATTGCGCGTCATGGTGATCCTATGGAGTGGATCTTTGCGTGTCATAGTGATCCTATAGAGCGGATCATTGCGTGTCATAGTGATCCTATGGAGTGGATCATTGCGTGTGATGGTGATGACTAAATTAGTTACATGCCGTCGTGAGATAGCTGGGTTGCTGGATGGTTTAGTTTGGCAGTCATATTGAAGAGGGTTTTCGACAGCGTTTCACTTTCAGGCATGTGGCTATTTTTGCAGAGAACATGGTCTGACACCTGCCGAGGTAAAAGTCTTTCGGCCAACATCGCCCCTTTCCGTAACTGCAAAGAAGAAATAGCCGATCGTGTTCAGATGGCTAACAAAGTGTCAGAGCTATCTCCTGATTAACAGTAAAACTAGGACCATTCTTGATGTAATAAAAAATAAAACGAACTCCGCGTTTTGAGGAAAATACTGCTTTTTTGTTGTAAGACGCAAAATAATATTTGTATAATATACTGATAATATAAATAATATCGGCTGTGCAAGACCCCAATCTAATCTAACAGCTGGAATATTGCTGAAAGCGTCGTTTTACAACATTCAATCACTCGCCTATCTTCCGGTTAATCCGGCATGTCAGTCAAACAAATACTTCTCTATACATGTGTTCCTTTACTTCTTTCCGTCAGTATATGTGGTGTTTGCATCGAGAGTGTTGGTGCGCGTGGCCCCTCCCTTGAAACAGCTGCTGTCGTCAATCTTCGCTAATTGGTGACTCAAGGATGCTTTGGTAAGGTCGTATACCTAACTATTCGCCAAACTTACACCATACTCCATGACCAAGAGTCTAGACAATGCCCAATGTCATTGCCTGTTCAGGAAAAATAAACAAAAAATAAAGGTGAGCGCAGTTCCTTTGGGAGGGACAAAAAACGCGATTGAAATAAACGAGAACTGAACATACATGGGAAAGAAGGATTTAGTAAGGGAAATACGTTTCAACTTAATCTCATTAAAAACTGTTCTAGGTTCTCGCTACTGCCGAACAAAGTGTTTAGCGGTAACGAGAACTGAGATCTGACTTGATAAGCTTGGTGTAAACTTTAACGGGCCAGAGTGACATGTGGATCTTCCAAAGTGTTTCCAACATCAAATATCGCATCCTCGATTATCCAGGGTACAATATCTCCATTTTATTATGCTATATATCCTTATTATTATCCTTATTATGCCTATCAAACAATTTATATATCCTGAACCCATTCGCCTTCAGAGTGTCGTGTCGGAAGTGACGTCAATCTCAATCTCCTTTCACCAACTCAGCACAGAATTTCTTTCGCTCATTTGATTGGACGGCTATTTTAATTAGTATGTCATTTGATTCGGGCTTGATACGAAGCTAGTGTACACACTAAACATTCGTTCAGATGGTAAACAAAGTGTGTACGTAGTAAAACAGCAGACCTAAATACTTTTGTGGTATCGCACAACAAACACAAACAAAGAATTTCGTGAATTATTTGCATTCGTACAGCATATGTGTCAAAGTACGGTATCTAATCGTTATTATGTTTACCAGCATTAAACTTGATATCACAAAATATTTTGTTAATATTTCTGCAATACATTTTCCATTATGACTCTAGGCATAAAAAATCTGTTTGAAAATAAACGTCAAAAGAGTGTTTTCGAACTTCCAGCGAATGCACTTATAATTACGTTAACGCAGTCTTGAACTATCAACATCGGCAACCAATGAAATCATGGTAATAAAATCAACTATCCAATCAGCACTACTTCATATGTGCAAGATGTGTTTATGCGATAAGATATGAAACCAGGAACATTGTTATTGTAGTGTGTTTCCTCGTCATGCCAAATTCAAAAGAACGTCTTTAAGTAAACACAATAAACAGGATAACAGGGGTGCTATCGGGAGCTTCATCACAACAGTCGCGGCCATTGTAGGCCGAGCTATCTCAGATCTTCCACGGTGAGTGCCAGGACCTCTGGGCCCTCTGCTGTATCTATTCCCCAAACCGGAAACAAATGTTGTTGTTCATCGCCTTATCAGTGCATCAGTCTCTGGCAAGGGAGGTAATGCAGTAATCAGGCGTATAAACAAAATATACATAACACAGTTGCAGCATATCTCTGACATCTCAGCTCGTTCTATTTTCGTTAGGAATTAAGTTAGAATTCTTGATGCTGCCGACAATACTGGCGCTGTGCAGAGTTACATCCCTTAGGGCGTTGTGCAGAGTGACGTCCCCTACGCGTGTCAGAACCCTGCAATCGTGAGTTCGAATCTTAGATGTTTCTAGGTTGTCAGGACTCTTCCGTCGTCGTGGGTTTCACCAAAATCTAGAACGTACTCCGGGCTTTCCTCCCACATGAAGCAGACACGATGTGGTATAACTGAAATACTGTTTAACGCAATTTTAAACCCGAAGTAACGTATTTCATACATACTTAACCAAAAAAGGTTGCGATCAGTCTTAAAAACAAAACCATTGCCCAAAAATAGTGATAATCCCCAGTTTTTTAGTTCAGTATAGTTCTATTTTCAAAAAGAATAAATTCTTTCTTATCAATTCCTAAAATCTTGGACAGGTAATGGTCAAGAGTAAGATAAAAAGTAAACTCCCTACTTCTTAATAACTCTATTTCCCTCATCCTCGAGTATCAAGGGTATATTCTCGATTGTGATAAAACATCTAACCACATTCGCTATCATATAAACTGGCGGGCAAAAGAAAGTATACTCCCATGTTTGATGGAGGCCAAACATGAAACAAGCAAGAAATGGTTACTCGGTGGATGGTGCCGTATTTTATACGGGTATCATAGCTGTGCTTTGGACATTAATAACCGTGAAGATCCGGGGTAGAATAGGTCTTCAGCAACCCATGCTTGCCGTAAAAGGCGACTATGCTTGTCGTAAAAGGCGACTAACTGGATCGGGTGGTCAGGTTCGCTGACTTGGTTGATGCATGTCATTGATCCCAATTGCGTGGATCGATGCTCATGATACTAATCACTGGATTGTCTGGTCCAGACTCGATTATTTACACACCGCCGTCATATAGCTGGAATATTGCTGAGTGCGGCGTTAAACAACAAACCAACCAACCAACTTTGGACCCTAAGTTTGCAGTGTTTCGGCGACTGTTTTCAGCCTAGTAACTTTTGGATAACGTTTTTAATTTTTTAGGTCAAATCCAATTTTAAAGTGTATACTTTCATTTTCCAGTCAGTTTATCTTTGTTTTGTAACCGATACGAATTAAACGAAGTTGAAAATATATGTCCAAGCAAAATACAGTCATATTAGAGAGTTTATGTGGGAGGGCACTTTCAAAAGTATTGGAGATGTGACTTCGCTTCCAAAACGAGGCTAAGTTAGCGAATACAGGTATCGTATTTATTACCTTGAGTGGTTATATAATACACCAATTCCGACACAGTGGGTCATTGCTCATACTATCAGTCATTGGTTCTCCTGGTCCAAGGATTCGATCCACATGGCGTTTGTTTGTTTTTTGACGCCGCAATAATCCAACAATATGACGGCGGTCTGTAAATAAGGGAGTCTGGACCAGACAATCCAGTGCTTAACATCATGAGCATCGATCTACGAAATTGGGATACGATGACATGCATCAACCATGTCAGCGTGACAATTCCGTGAGTCGCCTCTTCGACGGGCATGGGTTGCTGAAGACCAATTCTAACCGGGATCTTCACGGGTCTGAAATCGTTCGTAGCGCTACCGCATTCGCAAACCTCTGATTAACTATAGAGTTACGACTGGTCGTAACACTACGACCGCCTTGTAGATAGGGACCAAGACTCGACTTTTGCCTCGGATCGATGGGTAAAATAGTTATATTAGATTTTCTGACGATAAACTAGACGTAAACAAAATATTACGGTCTTAAGTGATTGCGTTGTTGATATTTTTTCTAGTTTCAGTTTATTCAGAATTAAAGGCATCTACATACACGTGCAACACTCATACAGGTAACATTTCAATATCAATATATCCTTTCAAATGGAGGCATCACTTCATTTCATAAGCTGGAATAATTTACACGTCTACATTATTTGTTAACATACTCCTACAGTAAGTTGGTAGTTTATAAACGCCGGGTCTATCAAAATCTTAAAAACGAACGACAGTAGAGTAAGTAGAGTTGCATTATACGTTTGGTATAGAGGTTATATATGGTATAGGTTATATATGTGATACAGTCACATGTCGTTCGTGATACACGGGCTACGTGTGTGGTAGTGACCCGTCTGTGGCACGTGCGTAAGGCTGCTGAACTCAATTAACACACCTCAAGGTTCTGAAAAGAACCATTACACCCAAACCCATTTGCGGTTTATGCGAACACTTGGTTTGTTGTAGACAGTGTATCAAAATCACAGAACCTCACACTCGCTTCATATACAATACATTAAAGATCTATAAGACCAGAAACCACATGATAGATTATATGGTCTCTGATAAGACTGTATTTTCTTTCCTCCTTGTTTTTATGCAACATGCGTCGCCGCTGACCTAATGTATTCATGAAAGTTGTATAAAGACAGAGCCCAGCTCTCTGAACGCATGGAGATTGGCTTTTTAATCACGTAAGGTTGCATCGTCTGCATAAACCCACCACGGTGTCTTTAAAACCTTTTCACACTCTCAACATTGAACGGGTTCTGCCTTTGGAAAGCGCCACTGGTTGACGCGATTTACATGCAGGCGAGCATAGACGGGGCCAAGTTGCATCTGTTTTCTCGTGCTGAGATGGGCACCAGCATCTTGGAAGAAGGTAACATATAATATAATGTTGGCGAGACTCGGTACGTTAAGGTGGTACCAGTGATCTATGGCTCAGATTGTAGATAAGATGGCGTGTGCTCCTCAGATGGGGAACGCTGTGTGTATTAGTGAGATCGCAAACGTGGTTAATAAGCAGCGAGCTCTCAACAGTAACACAGGCGAATTCGGTGTATCATTTTGTCATACGGTTTTTCAGAATTATACATTGACAACTCATGTGTTTTTTTCACTTGTTCGGGCATTGAAAACAGAGTCAGAAAAACTCATTTATTAGCTGACGAAATATAATACCACCATCTCGTGACTATAATAATCACCATGGATACCTTTGATTTGAAATATAGCATACAGTGTATATGTGCCTGCTTTTAGAGCCTGCGAGTTGAAATTTAGCTTCGTATCGGCATTGTTGCAACCTTCATGTGAGTCCACCACCATAAGGAAACCCAGGAACTGACAAATGACGGATCATGGGTCAGCTGATCCTGGCAGGGCTAAGGAAGTAACTATGTACTGTGATTGTCACGGATCTGATGGGTACAGAGTCAGCGTTTTAGACCTTCATTTCCTCATTATATGATTGAAACATTGGGTCCATGGGCGTGTGACGTCTTAGGTACATGTGGAATCGACAGATGAAGATCCAGGTTAGAATAGGTCTTCAGCAACCCAAGCTTGTTGTAAGAAGCGACTAACGGGATCGGGTAGTCCGTCTTCCAGACCCTGATACAAACATATCAAATACAGCCCATGCAAGTCTATAATATTTGGCAAGTCTGGATTTCTGCAGTATCTGAAAATGAAGAGAGTCTCTGGGCTCCTTTTTATTAATAAAAATTTAATGTCATTTAATTTAACAACTATTTTTTTCTGTACGATATGTTCATTTCAGAGACTAGATGTTAGTCTAGGGATTGGGTGGTCAGGCTCGCTGACTTGATTGATGCATGTCATCGTATCCCAAATGCGTGGATCGAAGTTCCTGATGTAAATCACTGGATTGTCTGGTCCAGACTTGATTATTTACAGACTGTCGTCATATGTCTGGGATATTGCCGAGTTCGGCGTTCAACAATAAACAACAAATGGAATCCTCTCACCGTGTATATACACCGTCCGCATTCTGCCAGTGATGACGTAAACCCAGCTGCCGTCACAGTTGTCGTGCACTGCCATTATATAACCGGTGCCAATACCACGTTTCCTCGAAATGTCAGATTTCCAACTTCATAACAGGTCGGAGTTATTTCTAAATTGTTGAGGTGGAAATATGTGAATTTAGACACGGCACCATTTGTTTTCTCAATCAGGGCCGTTCTTCGCTCTCATCTGCAGCTGTTTTATAGCCGGTTGGAATTCTACGTAGGTGTTAGGAAGCTAGTATGAGCTTTCCTCAACACGGGCCACGCTGACACGGCAGTTGCAGGATTTACAACTCCACGCATAGATGGCGCCACCTCCCATTTCCCATCCCTCTGCGAGGGGCCATCAAAGCCTTGATGAAATGAGTGAGTGAATAATACTTAACGAATATCAACAATTCCGTGACGTGCGTAGAGTGCTGTCAATCACGAACATCAAAGTCCGACAAGCTGGGTGTGTTTGGGCGAATTATCACGGAAACACAAACAGAAACCCTAAACCCTGAACCCTTTCCGGTAAGGGGTCATTTTTATTCGTAGAGAGTCCAATATATGTGGATCCAGAAGTAGTCAAGGGCTGTTCTATTTTTTTGTTTTGGTGGTATACTAACTGTAAACGCATCGTTACTCCACAACTCGTTCCTTTGGCACATACTTGTAAACAAAAAACCCCACAACTTTCCAACGCAAATTGCTTCATGGATTATTAGCACTCATCCTCCACTTGTATGCTAACGGGGGACTATTACAAAAACATCCCCTTATTCCAGACATCTATGTCGGCGCCCGCTACGTCACGACTAAGTCCTGAAGGTGATATACTACTCAAACTAACTTAAGGATAACCCGATTCTTTCATTGTACTATATTTAATCCCTGACCCTGACATCTCTGACCCTGGCATGAGAGATTGCCAAAAGTAATATGAAAGCATCGGGTGGTCCTTAACTTCTTTTGAGCAGTATGTAATCAGACGGTTATTTATCAAGTGTTCGTTTGTTTGCTGGTTTGTTGTTTAACGCCGCACTCAGCAATATTCCAGCTATATGACGGCGGTCTGTAAATAATCGAGTCTGAACCAGACACCATGAGCATCGATCCACGCAATTGGGATACGATGCCATTCATCAGCCAAGTCAGCGAGCCTGACCACCCGATCCCGTTAGTCGCCTCTTACGACAAGCATAGTCGCCTTTTACGTCAAGCATGGGTTGCTGAAGACCTGTTCTACCCCGGATCTTCACGGGTCGGTCCCGCTGAGAGATATCCGGGACATAGATTCATGTCCCGATAACACGAGTCGGGATTTTCAGAAAATGGCGAGTTACGTTTTGGTGATTTCTTAAAACTGTAGAACTGAAGTTTGAGAACCTTGTCCCGTTTGCTAGTACGTAATAACACCGAGTTATAAAGTGCGTATCAACATGTCCTTATCACACACAGGCCGTGTTTCTGATTTGTCTATTTCCGACGGCCTCTCATCTTATCCGAATATTTCAACTTAATAACCCATGACCATGGTCCTCGGCTCGTATGATGTAACACCTGTAGATAAACAACATGTAGAAATGTCCAATAAGCCATTACCATTGCACACGGATTGGTTTAAACATTTTTAATCGTTTCCGTTTTAATACAGAGTTTACTTTTGTAAGACTTGGATGAATACGATGCTTCGCGTGTCTGTTCGGGCTTACTTGAGTCGAAGTAATTAGGGTTTCCTTTGATACTGACACGCTCTTCGTGTAAACAGGGCAATCTTTCATTGCCGGGTTGGTTTAGATTCTAAAACTTTAGTTACCAGACCAGTTGAGTGTTGTTTTTATTTTATGTTTCAAACCAGCGAGGGTGCCACCTCCACTACACTTCCCTTTATAGGCCTCAAATTAAAAACTCATGTCAGTGTTTGTTTGTTTAACGCCGCACTCAGCAATATTCAAGCTACATGACGGCGGTCGGTAAATAATCGAGTCTGGACCAGACAACCCAGTGATTGACATCATGAGCATCGATCCACGCAATTGGGACCTATGACATGCATCAACCAAGTCAACACGCCTGACCACCCGATCCCTAGACTATCATTTAGCATAGTTGCCTTTTAGCATGGGTTGCTGAAGACGTATTCTCTCCCGGATCTTCGCGGGTCTCATAACAGTTAACACAGCTGGTACAAGTAAATTAGACGGGAATTTTCTCTTTCTTTATTCAGTATAAAGGCCACAGGCCCATGTACAAATAAATATTGACATATAGAATAACATACTACAAATGGGATGAACGTAATACAATAGCCTCTTTAATATATTTACAGCATTGAAGTAAATCAGTTAGCTGTTTTGAGTGACGAATAAAATTCTAAATGTTTATAATCATTAACTTGTGAATGTCATGTTTGTATATAACAATCTTTAATCTTTAATTTAATCTTTATGTCATGGTGTCTAGGGTAGTGCACTGCAGTTTCCGGAATACCACGTCAGTGCTAGGCATCCGGTGTACGAAAAAGGGGGTTGGCACCCTTGGTCCCAGACTCAGTGCTTCTTTAACAGGCCAACCAATGAAAACTAAAAGACTGCAACGAAAAAAACACCCTGTCTACAATACACAGTCTCTCTATGGCTGAATGATGCCGATCCGACGTTAAGTTTTAACTCTCTACAATACACAGGGAATCGGCAACAAAAAACGAGAACATAACCAAAAACTAATAAACAACATCATAAATCATGTCATTTACATATTACAGGGCTAATATAGAATATTCTAGATGTGTATTATTATATTAGCGCTGTAAGATATACATTTACACCCCATGAGAATATACATCTCTAATCGGTGAAGCTGTCACGCCGTGGCGTCTTAATGTGTTCAGACCTGTTGTCGTGGTTGTCATCGTATACACCAACGACGTGTGGCGTTGCTGAAGGAATATTCCAGCAATAACATAGTGGGATGTTTCGATGGGGAAACGAACCCGGGGTTCGGCGATATGAGAGAACACCTAATCCACTAGGCTATACCCCAGAACCTATATTTAAGATAAAACTAAAAAAGATATAAGCGTTATTACAAGCCGACATACCAGTGTATCCAGAACGATGAACTCTGATCGTGTAATCTCTTTCATAGAACATTATACAGAGACCATAACACGTGCCATGCCAGAGACATCATAACGAGGCTATCACAACCGGAAGTAGTGCAGGACTCTTACGTAGGCTCCTCGTGGTGCGTTAATCGTGCCGTATCACAGGTTCGCCATATATTACACTCCAGTTTTCGACCCAGACACGCGAGGGAGTATAATAAATTTGCTAATCTGCTGGCGAAAAACACTGTGAGTTGATAAGTCGGTTATTATGAGATCGTGTACATGCAGGCTGGTGTGTCTGGCTGGGGTGAACCAGGGGTAGGTCAGTCATTATCCACCCATGGTCGACCTGACTGATTTGTGAAACGCTCACTGCAAAATTATTGACAAGTTGGTTTTTTTCATATTTCTTTACGTTGTATTTCTTGTTATATGAGATCGAATTTAAAGTTTTACTAAACTCCCCAGGAAGACCCTGTTTTACATACATGAGTGAATGTAGAATATACAACGCTTAAACCGGAGCAATTTTGAAGCTTTATTGGGATGTTGGACATGAAGATTTGTCTGACACGGTTCTCCGTTCGGCGAGTGAGTGGATGGGTGGTTGAGTGAGTGAGTCATAGCCTTGAGGTGAGGTGAAATGGGGTTTAACGTCGCGCCCAAGATTACAGCAATTACATAGCGACGGACATGCGCGTGTGTCTGTGTGTGGCTGCTTGTACTAGTCCGGACTGATGACGATTTATAATACTAGCTCACTGAGATAGTATGCCGGAGTTTAACATGAATACCCCACTCAGACACAGTATACTGACTCCGAGCGGACCAGTACTTGTTTTAGCCCCTTAATGCCGTGCACCAGACAGGGTAACAACAAGTACCATCTTTTAACGTCTTTTGGTATGACGCGGCCGGGGAGCGAACCCCGGACGTTCCGTACTCCGGGCGGGCGCTCTACGGGCGGTCCCATAGCGTGGAAGTCAGCAGTACAAAGTTCAACCAGAGGGTGGGGGCCCTGGAGGTAGCCTAGTGGTTAAAGCGTTCGCTCGTCACGCCGAAGATCCGGGTTTGATTCGCCACATGTGTACAATGTGTGAAGCCTATTTCTGGTGTCCCCCGCCATGATATTGCTGGAATATTGCTAAAAAACGGCGTAAAACCATATTTATACAACCCATTAATGCTGGTCATAAGAGGCAATTAAATGTTCGCTCGCCGAAGGCCCAAGTTCAATTCTCAAGGGTACAATCAACTTCTCGAGGCAAGGGAGTTAACTGACTATAAAAGTCCAGTTTCCACCCTTGCCGAACTAGGCTGGATCGATCGTAGCGCCACCAGTGGCTGTTACGGATTATATGGGCGGCGCCCAGTCAAACATTTATCAAGATCAAAATTGTAATAAAACGGGTTCTACCTCGCGAAGTGCATAAAATTTCTTGAGCATCTTGATTTAAAACATGAAAAGATTTGGAAAATAACTGTCGACGCCCTCCTACTGACCAATCAGATTCCACCTATCATATTACTTGCATTGGCTTCAAACAAAATGGCGGCACCAAGCAGAGGCGGTCTGATCGATAATATAGATCTATATTGTCATAAAACAGGTCTTACCTCGCAATGCATGAAATTATAAACCCAAAAGATTTGGAAAATATCTGTGGGCGCCAAGTTGACGGTACAAATGCTTTGCAGAACCTGCAATCAACTGAAATCTGCACGGCAGTTTTCGAACCAGATTCAGTTCGTTACGCCATTTTGATTGGACAATGCATAGACTCATTAGTCCAGCAGGAACATTACTCCAAACGTTTCAGTTCGACAAACTAACTCAACTAGATACTCCATATAAAATATTGTGTTTCAATTGACGCTACCAAAACGGCAAATGCGCCAGCAGGAGTTACGTTGATTGAGAGCGATACCGGTGACGTTCACCTGTGATATGACAAGTTCCGGTTTCGTTGGAAGAGTCGCGGCGAGAGGAAGGATTGGCGATTTGTGGTTGCTGGCTCGGTAGGGCACTAGTGTCCATCTCTCAAACACAAAACAGGCTGTTGCATTGAGAACTGGCGCGGTGGGGTAGCCTAGTGGTTAAAGCGTTCGCTCGTCACGCCGAAGATGCGGGTTCGATTCCCGACATGGGTACAATGTGTGAAGCCCATTTGTGGTGTCCCCCGCCGTGATATTGCTGGAATATTGCTAAAAGCGGCGTAAAACCTCACTCACTCACGCATAGTGAACTTGACCGCAACCGTACTCAACCTGCAGTGCCATTTGCGATTGAAAAGAGACGCATTCAAGGCCAGACAGAAAAAAGGCAGAGACTCCCCAATCCCAACCATATGTGGAGATGATATCTCTAATATGTAATATGAATAAGATGATATTTATTTGTATGTAATTTGTATGAAATAAAAGAATAACTTTGAAAGTGCTATGTAAATTGTTAATCACATTTGGGAGCACGGGTTGCCGAGTTGGCTAAGGCGCCGTAACCAAATATGCAGAGTTGCGTCCCTTGGGCACGCTAGAAACCTATGATAGTGAGTTCGAATCCCGGGTTTGACCCGATTATGTTTTTTCACTTCAGCACCATACCCGTGCTCGTGGGTTTCACCAAAGTGGTAAATGTCTCAGACGTGCATCACATTTGGTTTTTCCTCCCACATTAAGCTGACACGCCGTGATATAACTGGAATACTGTTAAAAGCGCCTTTAAACCCAAATTTATCTTTTTCACATTTGGTGATTCCATTGTTTTCGTTTTCTGTTATCGTCACAGACCCGCAACAGTGAACTGTTGCAAGTACCGGAAGCGTCACAGATCCGCAACAGTGAACTGTTACAAATACCGGAAGCGCCACAGATCCGCATCACTGAACTGTTACAAATACCGGAAGCGCCAGATCTGCACCACTGGACTGTTGCAAGTACCGGAAGTGTCACAGATCCGCATCACTGAACTGTTACAAGTACCGGAAGCGTCACAGACCCGCATCAATGAACTGTTACAAGTACCGGAAGCGTCACAGACCCGCATCAATGAACTGTTACAAGTACCGGAAGTGTCACAGATCCGCATCACTGAACTGTGACAAGTACCGGAAGCGTCACAGACCCGCATCAATGAACTGTTACAAGTACCGGAAGCGTCACAGACCCGCATCACTGAACTGTGACAAGTACCGGAAGCGTCACAGACCCGCATCACTGAACTGTTGCAAGTACCGGAAGCGTCACAGAACCGCATCAATGAACTGTGACGAGGACCGAAAGCGCCACAGACCCGCATCAATGAACTATGACGAGGACCGAAAGCGCCACAGACCCGCATCAATGAACTGTGACGAGGACCGAAAGCGCCACAGACCCGCATCAATGAACTGTGACGAGGACCGAAAGCGCCACAGACCCGCATCAATGAACTGTGACAAGGACCGAAAGCGCCACAGACCCGCATCAATGAACTGTGACGAGGACCGAAAGCGCCACAGACCCGCATCAATGAACTGTGACGAGGGCCGAAAGCGCCACAGACACGCATCAGTGAACTGTGACGAGGGCCGAAAGCGCCACAGACATGCATCAGTGAACTGTGACGAGGGCCGAAAGCGCCACAGACCCGATCAATGAACTGTGACAAGAACCGGAAGCGCCACAGATCCGCATCACTGAACTGTTGCAAGTATCGGAAGCGCCACAGACCCGCATCACTGAACTGTGGCGAGGACCAAAAGCACCATAGCAAAGTGTACCTGAAATT